>NC_032011.1:26221206-26279828 GCF_001865875.1 Lupinus angustifolius | reverse complement strand
AGAGTCGTTCCCACGACTTCTCCCTTCATCTCTAGTGTTTCTCTCCCTAAAATCGTGTGAAAAAGCTTGGAAAATGGTTGGATAACCCCCCTCTTCTTTTCGTAACCGCCTATATTTGTTCCAGACTTCTGGTATCTCGCTCGAGCTAGAGATTCTCGCTCGAGCGAGAGAGTAAATTTCAGCATTACAAAATCTTCTCGCTTGAGCGACAGATCTCTCGCTTGAGCGAGAGAAGTTGCATTTCCACGCCTGAACACCTCGCCCGGGCGAGATTCCCTCGCTTAGGCGAGGGAGAAACAATAAGCATGAGGTTTTTTGTCTTGAAATAGCGCCCGAGCGAGGCTCCCTCGCTTGGGCGAGAGGTATCAGTGTTTTCTGGTGATTTTCCTCTAAATTATGGCTTGAGCGACCATTACCTCACTTGGGCAAGGCTAGTGCTGTCAAAAACATATTCTTCTCTCTTTTTCCTCCTTTTTTCATCATTTCTTACCTACAAACGATAACAATTACTTAAATTCATAAACAATACAAGATTGCTAGATTATTGGGAATTATATGCAATTATATTATAAATCCACACAAAGTGCTCCAAAATCATAGACATTTCATTAACATTTTGGCACTTAACAGATACTTAAGAGGAACTCTAGATTTTGGAATTGTTTTCCCTCACCAAGATGAGGAGATTAGCTCACAACTTGTGGCCTACTCTGACTCAGATTGGTGTAGTGATGGACAGAAAAAGCACCATGGGATATGTTTTTATGATAGTTGGAGCTCCAATTTCATGGTGTTTGAAGAAGCAGAAGGTAGTGGCTCTCTCAACCTGTGAAGTTGAATACATAGAAGCTTGTCACACTGCTTGCCACACTCTTTGGATTTGTTCTTTGTTACAAGAACTGGGCATAGAGAGTGAAGAATTATGTTTGGAATTGTTTTCCCTCACCAAGATGAGGAGATTAGCTCACAACTTGTGACCTACTCTGACTCAGATTGGTGTGGTGATGGACTGAAAAAGCACCATGGGATATGTTTTTATGATAGCTGGAGCTCCAATTTCATGGTGTTTGAAGAAGTAGAAGGTAGTGGCTCTCTCAACATGTGAAGCTGAATACATAGCAGCTTGTCACACTGCTTGCCACACTCTTTGGATTTGTTCTCTGTTACAAGAATTGGGCATAGAGAGTGAAAAATTATGTTTCTCATGGTAGGAGCAAACACATTGAAACTAAATATCACTTCTTAAGACATCAAGTAGCAGAAGGGAGAATCAAGTTGTTTCATTGCAAAACCAAAGCTCAATTGGCAAACATTATGACAAAGCCATTGAAAATGGATAGATTTAGATAATTGAGGAAGAAGATTAAAATACAAAGCTTAAAAGATTGATTTATGTTAGTGTTATTGAAGTTGTTGAGTGATGTTACTGAATTTGAATTATCGGGGTGTTAGAAATATAATTTAAAATTCAGTTTTTTTAGTTAAGTGATTAGTAGCTTACTATAAATAGGCTTGTTATATATAGATGTTAACCAACACACATTTTATTCTCAATACATAGAAGAAATTCATTGCCCATTTCCTCTCTTTTCTCTCTTCCTCTCTCAATCTTTATGCATTCTTTTCTCTTTGTTCTAACAATCCTGACAATATGGTATTATTCTAGGATGCATGGCAACTAAACCTTAACTTCTACTTTGTCTTATCAATCATTTTCATTATTCCTACTTTTTATGTTTCAGTAATGCCCATTATATATTTAGGTGGAAGTGGCTTGGTGCAATGAAACTAGTTTCCCTAAAAGCCCATTAACCTATTAATCTTATACTTTGTTGGGGTCAAACTTAGGCACTGGTCTCCATCAGAATGATTACCTTAACAATTAATCTTATACTTCGTATTATATATACAATTTTATTTTTCAAATTTCAATCAAATTTCATTAATTATGACATGCAATCCAGCTTATTTAAGGTGCTAGTGTCAAATTTAGCTCATGGATCCTGAAACAGGAGTAAATTATATACTTTTATTTGTTTTTTTCAAAATCATATACTTTCTCTTTGTTAACTAATCAGTTTTCTTCTTATTGGACATGTGGAATTTACTGTAATGAATAGATGCTCCATGAAGTATGTGAATGAATGAGCCTACCCATATATATATATATACCATGATTTAAATTTATATAATGTTTGGTACATGTCATAAGAAAGCACATAAGATGTGATAAAATGAGAATATAGATAAGTTTGTGTCTCTTCTTTGGATATACGGTGACAAAATGTAAGGCTAATGCAGAGTCATAATTATGAAATATTGAAATCACATAAAGTCACTATCTTTTGTGAATAATTTATTTGGTTGATAAACAGCGAATGAAAAACAACTTGATTTATACTCTCATATACGCTTGGGATAATTATAATGCCATCAATTTGGAAACTCATCATAAATAGACTTTCCATAAAGGTAGAGTTATTTTAAATACATGGGTCTATTTTTGGTTTGAAGTATCTACTCCCAGTTCCTCAACAATTATTCATTCCTTAAATTTACATGATAATATTGATAGACCTTCTAAAGGGTCTAATTTTTAGAAGATGTTGTGGTTTGTAGTGGTGTCATCTTGATGGGTGATGAGATGTGCATATTTTGAGCTTGATTTAAACAAGGTCTTGGACATGGTTCCTTTTATTAATAGGTCCAACTTTTTTATCGTTTTCGAATTGGTATAATAATCCTTTGTATTATATAACTATATATTAAAAAAGATCTCCATTTAATCTTTTCTTATATTAGGTTAGCACACTTTGTGTTTTTTTAAATACATTTTGCTTGCCAAAAAAAAGTTATTCATGTGATTATGACATTACCAGGAAATCATAATATAAATTAGCCCGACTATATTCACCAAAAGAAAATATAGCCCATAATCTAAACCTCTAGTTGCTTTTTAAAGATGCACATTCTATGTGCAATAACACAGGATTTTGATCCACTAGCTTTATATTTTTTGATATTATATCCTCTTATATAATAAATTTCTTCTAACCATAAAAAGTAACATATATCTTTTGTATCTCTATGAAATTAACATATGTTATATAAACTATTAAGTTATATATATCAAATTTTATGACTAGTAGAAAATTTAATTAATTTTTTAGGAAGATATAACATGTTCTTAATTTTTTAATTAACCAAGCATGGTTTGGTCTTGTAAAAAGAACCAAAAAAATCATTCTTCATATATTTTTATTGAATTCTTTTACCACATATTGTTCATGAGAATCTATTATCTTTCACTTTCACCAACCACTCAGGACAATCACAACAGAAAAGATATAATGAGGAAACTTAATTTTTATTCATCCGAATTATAAATATTGATATGTTAAATAACCTAATATTTAACAGTATTTATATAAAATAAAATTCTACTTAAATGAGGAAACAAATTGTAAAATATATTTCTAAAATATTCTAAGCTAATTTAATATATAATTATGATAATGTAAGAAATCCTTTTATGTTTTATTTGAAAGTGTGATGTTAGGAGTTGAACGAATGAGATAGAAACGTCTTGGAGGATTTTTCAAACCCTCTAAAATTCTTCATGTGTCTATTTTTATAGTTCCCCTAAGTTGAGGTTTTTCTGGAGATAAAATATAAAAATACCTAAATATTTGTAGTAAAATTATATATTATTGTCGATTTATCATTGTTAATTATATTTTTAAAGAAAAAATAAAAAATATTTTAACAATATCATTAGTTTATCATTCTCATCTAAATTTTATACTCTCAAACCAGGGTGATGATCTTCCTTTCCATTTATTTTCCCTTCCTAGTTCTTTGATAATTTTTCTTCTATTTTTCTTATAACTTCCAAACATAGTTTTAATATTTTTTTTTAATTTTCAAATACTTTATATAGCATTCCATTATTTTTTTTAGAGAGAAAAAATAAATGTATTGACAATAAAAGTTTTGTACATTATTATTGTATTATACACTACTCATATTTAATTATTATTAACTCAAATATAAATAAATAGTAGATAATACATTAACAATATAAATATCACACTCTCATCTTTTTATTGGTTTTCTTAGGCATATATGAAAGTTTTATCTTCTTCATCCTCTTTGTCATTTAGAAGTTGTTTTCTTAATCAAGGTGTGATTTGATTGGATTAGTGACTTAGGCACCAAATTTGGTGCTTGATTGATTAAAATACTCTATCCAATGAGATAAGGTGGGCCTGCAATTTCATATATAGCCACTTATTGCTCTTCACATTGTCATTGACCTAATTTTCTCCAATCATATTCATAGCATCTTACTAATTCTAACCATTTTAATATATAATTATCTTATTTTGGAATATGTGTCTACCAATAATGCAAAGTTCACCAAAATCAAGCTTCAATATTTTTAGGCATATTCTTTTTCTCTATGAAGGCTTTTTATATCAAGCTACAATATTTTTAAAGTAATTAAACACCTAATGCTTTTTATATCTTTCTCTCTTTTCGACACACATGTCCTTAAAGAGAGGCCATTTTATAATGGGATACTTATACCAACTAGTTGGGACATTAACAATTGCATAATTCATATTAAATACATGGACCGTACATTGATAGTTGTGATATATCTCTTACAAGTTGCTTTTAAGTATCATGCTTCAATTAGGGTTTAGATCAAGTTGAGCTTTTAACAAATGTTATATTTTATTTTTGGAGTATCATCTACTTTGAGCTAGAGATTAATATCTAATAGTACAATGGAACATTTAAATGAGGACCTTAGGAACCTTTAAGTAACCCACTCCTTTTCACCTATATAAATACATTAATTTAATAAATTCTATTTGAAGGGATATCATATTTTCGTCCTAACTGCTCAGTTTAAAGATAAGGAAATATATATGTTTTCATATTGTTGAGCAAGGGCTATTCTCAGAAATTAAAACTTAAATTTGGGATTATATAAATATGTGAATCCAACATGATTAATTGTACAAATAAGTTCATAAAAAATAAACACACTTCAAGTTCATAAAAAATAAACAGACTTTAAGTTCATAAAAAATAACTCAATGGTGATGGTAATTGTACAAGAGGAACTAATATTATGGGTGAGGTGATTATTTGAAATCATGAGAGTCATTGATTTTCTGGTTTTCCTGCCAACTTTGGGGTAGGTTCTCCCATCTCTACTGAGCTCTTGGCTATGGAGCAAGGCTTGAATCTAGCTTGGAGCTTGGGCTTCAAAGATATTATTCTTGAGAGTGATTGTCTTGAAGCAGCGCAAATTGTTCCTGATGGTCTCCGTATTTGCTTGAAAAATATTTTGTTTCATGTTTCAAATGTTTGTGCTTGGTTAACTCGCAATTGGACGATTGAAGTAAAATTTGTTGCCAAAGAGACGAACAAAGTAGCAGATTTTATGGCTAAACTTGGCTCGCACTCGCCTACTATTATGAAGAACTGGTTGTCACCTCCGCATGATTGTCAACCTTAAATGGATCTATTAGGGATCACCTATCCCACTTTTTCATGTCTCATTGTGTCTTAATCCAATTGGAAATTGTCATTTATTTAAAAAGAAAAACCACAAAAATATAAAGTAACTTTTTATATTATATGGTGAGATTTAATTGGTTTGGTACATGATTACATAATTTTTTAGGGACAGAGGATCCTCTTTCACATGGATCTTGATCTCTCTCCTTCATTTTAGTTTTTGATTTTCTTTCCTGTACCCAAAAAAAAATGGATTTGTTATTTTGACATGCACTCTATCCTTTTATGGAGTTATTAACAAGTGACAATATATTGTTCGCAACTAAAATAAAAGATATCTAATATCATAGGAATTTGAAATTTTAAATGAGTGGCCAATGTGAGCAACTTAAGTAGGGATACAATGGTTTAGTATACTTGGATTTAAGATGAAAATTAGGAATTCAACCAAGCAAAACTAAATGATTTACTTTAGTTTGATTTCTAATTATTCATGGCACAAAAAATTAAACAAACCAATTATTTTTTTTGGGTTCAATTTGGTTCTTCAATTAATTTACTTTCATTAAAGAATAAGATAGAAATCTAAAAACTACGATACACGGTATATAGTTTATTAATTACTACATGCCCATCACTATATATTTCACACCATAATTCTCGAGTGAGACTCTCCTTAAGTAATGGAGAGACAAATGATTTTTTCCTTTATATTTTAAGGATAGAAGTGTAACATCATTACACCTAAAAGGGATATAAGTGTTAATATATGTTACTTTTTGTTCACTTTTATATACCACTTGCCTCACATTAAACTTAGTACTTACAGAAAGTGAGGGTTGTAATGGTTCAGAATTGAAATCGTGAGATAGTGAGAGTATGAGGCGAAGAAAAACATAGAAACACAAATAAGCTTACTTTGGTAGGAAATTGGAGATTGAGGTATGGTTATTTTGAGTATATGATTTGGTTTGGCTTTTGCCGTTTATGAAATTGTGAACCAACTAAATGCAATCAATTTCACATAGAAATTTGAATTAAACTAAACCGTAAAATTGAATTAAACCACAAGTAATTATAATTTGTTTTAGTCGAATATTATCATTTTTGTATATCGATGTGAAACCACTTACAAAAAATTTAAATATCACTAAATTCGTGGATTAACTAGTAGAGAGTTATTCTAACTTATGTCTTAAAAATAATGATCCATTAAAACTTGATAAGAAGTTCAGTCGAATATAGTTGGTTCCATATAGAAACAAAATGTATACAATATTGTTGGGTATTCTAAATGTGAATGAAGAAGTCTTACATTGCGCAAAAATTGATGAGTTAAAGAACATATAAGTGGATGGACTCATAGACCCGTCTTAAGGTTTTGAGTCAAGATGTGGTGTCAAGCTCACTTATATGCTTCTTTCACTTAGTCCATGGAGGAATATTGTAACCCATGTGAAGATCTCCTAACAAGTGGTATCAGAGCCGATGGTTCGATGGCTCAACGGAGTATTGAAGCGACAAGTGGTCGGTAGATCCATGATGGATCCTTGTGTCGAAAGTCTTCCCGACGAGAGGTCAATGCGACGTGTTCTGTTGATGAAAGGGTAAGCAAACAGCGGTGCAAGTAGATAGAGAGCTGAACTCTGATGTATCCAATACTCGAAGGGGAACTCACACTTGAGGGGGAGATGTTGGGTATTCCAAGCGTGAATGAAGAAGTCTCACATTGGGCAAAAATGGATGAGTTAAAGAGCATATAACTGAATTGACTCATAGACCTAATGTCTTAAGGTTTTTGGTCTAAGATGTGGTGTCAAGTCCACTTATATGCTTCTTTCACTTAGTTCATGTAGGAATATTGTAACTCATGAATGAAGATCTCCAACATAAACGAGTATCTTCAAAGTTCATGGGGAGTGAAGGGCTCTAAAATATATATCGACCTAACATAAACTTCCTAATATGACCTAAGGAATGTATAAAAATCATTTTAGAATCAAAATTTCTACCCATCATTAACATGAATTATTAATTACAACTGATATATCCTATGTACAACTAAGTCATACAGGAACTTTACTTTTATTTAGTATTGAACTAATCTCATTGTAGGTTAGGTAAACTACTATATGTTTAGTATTGAATTCATCTCATGTGGATATAGTTTAGCATATCCACTGCAAATTTAATCCGTAACTTTTCCATTTAGCGCCTAATGCCTGCCCCATAATAATTATATAATAATATTTAGAATATTTCTATATATTGTTGGTCATTATCTATGTTCATTTTTAATTATCGTTGACCGTCCAAAAAATTAATACAAATTAGTGATATATGATATATTGACTATATAAATCTTGCATTAATACTAAATAGACATTGTTCCTTCCTGATTAAACCAGATGGATGCTCACCCAAAATATCCTCTCCCCTCCCACTGTCGATCAAGATCTGAGCATGAGCTACCTGGGGAAGATGTCATCTTATTACTTCAAATATCATTATTGTACCTCTAACTTGCTATTAATTTGCCCCTGCCAAACCCTGTCACGCTGCCTGCAAATTCAACTTGCCCCTCCAACATATTGACAGGAGCAAGCCTATGAGTGGCTAGAACCGGCCTACCATACACTCAATGTACACCTACCCAACCCCTACCGTGCCTACTACATCACAGCCAACCAATGTTCACGCACCATGTCATTCATCCCAAACATTATAAATAGGAGGTTCCAAATACAAGAGATATCATTAATATCTTATTCTCTTCTTTATTTCTTGTATTCGTTACTTTTTACTCTCATCTATCTCACATTTACTCCCAATTATTCTCATTAAGTATCATACTGACTTGATCGTCGGAAAATATTTTCAAATACCTCCCCTAATAGATCCAAGCGTCGTTCCAACCAGTTTCCTAATTCCGATCATATGCAATCAATACTAAAGAAAATATATTACAATCTCTTTATCATTATTCTGACACTCACTTCTATTATATTTGTATCTGCTACCAACTAAAACTCCAAAAATGTTATTCCACTTTCATCCTTATCTTACTTGAGCTACAAGATACTACTGCATCTTATCTTATCCAAAATAGTTTATAAAGAAAGTTATCTTTGTATGATTATTGTTGCAACGTAATGAGAAAACCTGTTTTGGCTGTTTTTTATTTTTGTTTTTATTAACAATTATGAGTATTATTTTATTCTTATTTTGCCCATATTTTAATGACCTGTAAAAGAGCACTCGATTTTTTTACCGTTTCTTATACAAATATTGCTGCAGGTTTCTAATTACAAGTCAAAAGAGAAAATGAAAAAAAAAACATTTTTACTAACTAAAAATCTACAATAATAAATTTATTATCATTTTTTCAGGCAACGAATTGAAGTAGTTTTTTGTTAGAGATAATTGGGTTTTATTGGGATGATCTTACGAGTTCAACTATTGCCCATTATATCAAAATGTTTTGTTAATAAAAACAAATTTGCTTTAATAATTTCCATGCTTTAGAAAATATTAATTTTTAACTGTTGAGGGAACAAACTTTTAAAAAAATTAACTATCGACAATATTAATCTTTAAAAAGAAAATAATTGTTGTCATATCCGAAATTCAAAAATTCGTAAATAAGGAAGCATGGTCTTGGTGTGATATAATAATAGGAAACATTAACATTAGGATAAGTATGAGACACCATTAATTCATGATGATGAACATTAAAAAGGGTAAATTCAATTTTCTGGTGTATGTCCCTGCACGTCATATATATTGAACCTGTCAAATAAACAAAACCTTCTTACGTGACTTATAAAAATATTTTTTTAACATTTCTTATACTCTATCTATCTTGAGTTACATTTACCTAGTTTCACGTACATTTAAAAAACGGTTAAATAGTTATTATTCCCAGATATATTTAAAAATGTGTTAACAATTAGAAATAACCCATATTTGTAAATATAAAGTGTAAATATTAAAGTACTTGATAAAAATAACTAAATAATACTTAGTTATTATAAAGTATTACCAATAAATAGTGATAAAAGAGCACCTTATAGTAACATAAATAAAAAGGATTTAATAAACAAACAAACCCTCCTTGGAGAGAATGAATATTGTTATATGTTTTGTTTTTTCCTTTCTTTTCAACATTGCAAGAAATAAGTATAAAAAATACTCAGCCCTTTTTTAAGTATGATATCATATATTTATTTATTTTTATCTGAAATGGACTTCACTAAAAGAAGCAAAACTTACTTTGATAATATTATTATCTATACTTTACAAAAGATTAATTTTTAACACGTGTTCGTTAGAGAGAAGTAAGTAGATTGTATCACAAACAAAAAAATTAGGAGTAACAATATATTTAATCATATATGCTTAATTAGATTCACGAAAACATATTAAATATTTAGTTCTTGATAGAGATATTTATTGGAAGAGACAATTATTTTAAAAAAATAAATGAATACATTATTCAAAATAAGTAAGAGAATACTTTTGGGAGTACCAAAAAACAAAATATTAGAGATGTTTTCAGGTGTTTATGTTTAATAAAATTAAACACTTTCATGGATGCTTAATATAAAATACTATTGACATATATATCATATATTTAAAATTTTGATGTGGATAAAGTAGGATCAATTTAGGCAAAATAAAATGTATTCTAATAGATAAAAAGCAAATTACTTAATCTATATATAAAAGTTTGTCCAAATAAATTATTTCATAAAACTCCATTATTCAATTTTTAAAAACTGGTTTAATAAGTTAGGTACAAAACTAGAAGTTTTCTTTTACAGTTTGAAACTAGTTTCACCAAATAAACAAGCTATATTATATATAAAATCCTCATGTGTTCATGCTCAATTCATTCAACTTTTCTATGTAAAAGTTCTCTAAATTTTCTCTTCCTTCCTTTTATTCCTCGCTTCGCTCCACATAAGAAGATAAATAGATAATACAAGTGTTGTTAATGGTTACACTCTCTTCCTCCAAACCCATCTACTGAGTCAGTATCTGACTCAACTCGCTGAACCTTCAGATTGATGAGAAATAGACCCATTACTTGGAAACCCAAAAGGAAGAGAGGACGTAGAAGAGGACAAGGTTAAAACCACGCGCTCCACCGTTTCCTTCATTTCATTACCAATCTTTTGCACATAAACCAAAACAATAAAAAATGGAGTTTTTTATGGATTCTACACAGAACAAGGAACGCTTGTTCTTGAACCCGGTTCAGGATGGTTCAGGATTCCAGATCGCTGGTCCACCCAAGTTTTTCGCCGGCGGTTCATCGGAGTCGGAGAATTCATCGTCGATCGGAACACCCGATGATAGTGATATCGAGGATGAAGAAGATGAAGTGCAGAGTAACTTCAAGGAAAAAACTGGGTTGGGTTCTTTGGATTCATTAGAAGATTCTCTTCCCATCAAGTTTGTTCCTTTTCTCTCTTTCTCTTTTCTTAAACTTGTTTTGGATAATTGAGTTCTTTGTATTTTATGTTTGTAAATTTGTATTCTTTTTTGTTTATGAATTATTGGGTTTTGGTCAAAACATGATTTTTCATTAATTTTGGTGTTGTAAATTTATATGTGTATTATTTGTTTATCTTTGATTTTGATTATAGGATTTTTTTTTTTTTTGCAGGAGGGGATTATCAAGCCATTTTGATGGGAAATCAAAGTCATTTACAAATCTATCCCAAGTGAGTAACTTGAAAGAATTACAAAAACAAGAGAGTCCTTTAAATAAGAGAAGAAGGATTCTTATTGCATCAAAATGGTCCAAAAAATCATCAAACTTTTACACATGGTCCAACCCTCAATCTATGCCCCTTTTGCCTATGGATGAGTCTCAAGATGATGAAGATTATGATTATGAAGATGATGGGAAAAAAGCTAGAAAAGTACCATTTACTTCATCATCATCTTCTTCTTCTTCATCATCTTCATCTTCCTTGGTAGAGGAGAAGAAACAAGAGTATCAAATTCATGTGTGCCAAGATAGGTTACCTGAATCTTATGCTGCTGAGATGAGGCTTAGACTTAGGAGCTTCAAGTCTAGGAGTTTTTCTCTTGCGGATTTGAAAGAGAATGATGATGGGGAAGAAGATAATGATGGTTAATTTTAACATTCAACATGGAGCTTTTATTTTTATTAATTTGTTTTCTTCTTGTTATTAAATAAAATTTATTAGTATTGGCTATAGAGTTACTATTTATATTAAAAAATAAAAGGAAAAAACTTATCTTGATCTTTTTGTTATAACTTAGAAATAAATTTTGTCAAGGAATATAATGTTCATATGCCGTGGGTCTATATGTATGAAATTAATGAAAGTTTTATATAATGACATGAGCTTTGGTCCATTATTTTTTCTTTGTTTCTAGAGTGGATATAGATATTGGAATTACATGAATACTAGAAAAGGGAAAGACAAGCAACCAATTAAGTGAACAATAGTGTAAGGTGGACATGGCTAAATCAAGAGATTGAGTATAAATTATACGTTTTAGGTTGTTTGTTTTTTTCTTTACACTTGAGGATAGTGGTGAAAGAGATAGGTGGGGGAATGGCCAAGAAACTTTGTTTATTTGGTTGGTATTTGGAACCCGTCTTGAACAAATCTTATCCTATCCTTTAGATAAATTGATACATAAGAAAGAAAAGTAATACTTTATTTTATGTGTCCATTAAATATTATGACTTTACAAATTGTTGCCTTGCTCAATAAGAAACGAATTTGAAGTGTACGTTTTAGCGTAAGAATGGCAACCTCGTTCGAATATGTAGGTACTCATCCAAACTCGATCCAAATTTAAAAGAAAAAGCCGTTTTGATTAGGTTTAGATTTTAATTGGCTTTAGGATTGTGTTTGGTGGATTATGATTCTCTCCCTTAATGAAAAGACAAACACCTAAAAAACAACATGAAAAAATAGAATGAAAGGACAATTTTATCATTTAAAGATAATAATATCACACTTTTATTTTTAATTACAAATGCAAAACCAAGAATTTGTCTCTCCATTAATAGGGAGAATTCTTTTATGTGTATGGTATAGGCAATATCTAACCCTGAACCTATCCAAACTCAATTTATATAATAAATGACAAATTATATAACTACCATATACATATAAGGAATATATGCATAATATTAAAGGATAAGGAGATCTATTTATATGATAAGGACATGTTCTGGATCAGAGTTATATAAGCTTAAGGATACCCGAAATGAACGAAACAAAGATGATAATCTTTTTTTGTTCTAAGTCAAGTCTCTCAAAGTAGAGAGATTCATATATACTATAATGAATAAACTAAATCTCTCCAAGAATTAAGATTGCTCTTGCCACATAATAAGTGAACGTTATCAAAATTGACACCAAGCAAATATGGAGTAGATCATGGGCGTATTATGGATTACCATAAATGCTATTTACGATCAATATAGAAAAATGATATATTGTGATAAAAAAATATATAATATTATAAGAAGAGTAATATATATGACACAAGTGATACGTTTTTTAAGAAATAATATATGTGATTTTTTTGTGTATAAAGAATTATATTTTATTCTCTATCACCGGTGAATTGAAAATATGGTTTAAAGCGGAGATTGAAAAGGGAAAACCATCGGTGACTTGAAAATAAGGTTCACTTTTGAAGTTTTGATTTAGTTCAAATGAATGTGGCAAAAGGCAAAGAAAAAGAATAGAACCTGGACACATTTCATTTCAAGATTCCCTTGTATTCATGATAAAGTGGATAAGACTTGGACATGATTTTGGTGGAAGTGCTGTATTCTGTGAATCATGTTAGTTGCTGTCTACAAATGATTTGCTACCACCAACTAGCAAATCATTGTGAGTTATCACATATTCATGTCTTATATAATATTTGATATATAGTTTAGATCAACCACTCACAACCCAATTCTTAATTTTTTGGTGGTATGTTGCAAGAATTAATTATTTTTTTAGTAAGTGAGTAAGACCCGATCCGTAGATGTGTATCAACTTGATCACTTAAGGACGAGTCTGGCTCATCCAAATAAATAAAAAATGACAAACCCAATTAAAAAGGGACAGACTTGTCGTCAAAAAATGACGGGTTAAAGTATATGTTCGAATCACTTGATGTGTCCCTTATAGTTATTTATCAAAAATAGTGGAATAAGTACCTATCAATGCGTATTATATTCGGTCCACATAACTCAAATACCTACCACCCCATACAACATATTCACACCACTTATTGATAGAAAATTGATTAATTTTTAATTTTTGTGTACTCCAATTTAAGTTTCATTTTTCCGTTAATAGCTAGTTATTGTATTCATTTTTGTGTGAATTTTTTAGTATTGTCGTGTTGTTGTCATTTTAGTTCTCATGTGTTTTTTATCATTTACAAGAACACATCAGTTTATGTTGACACTTGACAGTTTAAATTGTTTTTAAATTTTCAATGTCTTCTATAATTTCCAGTCATGTGATTGTTATATCTTTTAGCTTAATGTGCAATTTATGGTTTATAGTTTATATTCTAATGTATGTGAGATGTAGGTTTTAGTTGAGTTTATACACAGATTGTGATAAATTTGTTTGTACATGCTTAAAGATTTGAGGAAAAAATTTACGTTTGTCATTTTGTCATTTTTCTACCCGGGTCTGTCCATATCTTGACTCGTCTTATTTTGGACTCGTCCCTCACGTGTCTCATCTTAATTGGGATGAGTCCGAGTTCAAAATTTGACACAATCAATATTTAGGGACATGCTTAACTTGTCACAACTCGTCTCACATTCACCCCGATTTTTGAGTGTGTGACAACAAATATTATTCTCACTAATTGTAACCTTTAATCTTATACAAGGTTTTTGTGGAACTGATATTATAGTCGATACTAAAGAGTTCACTGCTAGGCCTATATTCTAACATTTGACATCCAAAAAAACTAATAATACAATTTTTATTATTATTTATGAATTACATAGATTAAAAACTTATAAATATATTTATCTCCTCATATTTCAGTATAGAATCCAATATCGCAGAGAACACAATTTCGATCTAGTGGGGCCCTAGCAATAGACCAACCTCTCATTGACATATAGAGTTCTATAGATACATTATTCTTCAAAATTGTGAGGCAAATTACTGGGCTGGGCTATGGCCCATTAATACCCAAATATTTGATAGTAGGCTAGGCTTAGTAGCAACATAGCACATAGTTTGAGTTTATGAATGGCCTGCACTATTCCACTCTCATCGTTTCGCGTGTTCTTCACTTCCTCACTCCCTTTCTCAACCTCAACCACACAATTCAGGAATAAGATTAGGGTTCCATATTTACCAATAGCGAGTAGGTTAAACTCAAACTCAATGAGTCAACTCGCTACCGATCCCACCACGAAAGATATCAACGATACGGCGTCGCAGCCGGAAAACACTGATGTGGTGGTCCAGTACGTGGTGCTCCGGCGAGATCTGATCGACACGTGGCCGCTAGGTAGCGTGGTTACTCAAGGTTGCCACGCTTCTGTTTCGGCCGTTTGGTGCAGTAAAGATGATCCTGTCACAATCGATTATTGTAGCCCTGAGAAATTAGATTCTATGCACAAGGTAAATTCCTCTCTCTTTATTTCGTTTAATTTTGCTTTGAAAGGATTTGAATATCATGAATGAAATAATGTGTGTTTATTAACTGCAAATTTTTAGTAGTTAATTAGTAGTGACAGTTACAGAAATTGTTGCAAACTTAGAGGTAGTAATTTGATACCTAGTTGATATTGTTGTGTATATAAATGTAATTTCGGCACAATGATAAGGTTATGATAATCCTGTAAATATTCGGTTAAGACTGGTAAGACTGCTTACATATATACTCACCGGTTGATGTTGTTATGTATACAAATGTAATTTCGGCACAACTATAAGGTTATGAGAATCCTGTAAATATCCGGTTACGACCGATAAGACTACTTACATCTACACTCACTAGGTGAGAGTGCATTGGGCCTGCATATGTTGTTTATAGTTCTGACTATATAGATCTAATTCATATGTGCTGTAACGTAGCATATGGTTTGTGAATTAAATTGGCTTATGAATTTTAACTATAGGTTACACTTGAAGTAAAGGGAGAAACCCAGATCAAAAACTTGTCTGAGAAGCTCACAGCTGGTGGGATCATTCACAAATTGTGGATTGAACAACCTGAAAACGTACCTACGTGTCTTGCAACAAAACCTTACCCTAAGTCAATTGTATCTTCACATTTTAAGAAGTTGAAACTCTGTAAGTGATGTCAGATTAATTTGTAGCCTTAGGTTGAAATTGCATTGAATTATGATGGGGAATTCTGAATTTTTTATAGTCTTTGAATGAAGCTCCTTTAAGGAATTCAGATTTGCAGTCCAATGCACTGCATTCATTGAGATAAACTGTTTGGATCGACCTTGTTGGAAATATTTGAAAAATTGGGTGTTTTTATAGAGGAACAAAGTCCCCCACATTACCCTAGTGGACGAGTTTTATGAGAGTTTGTTAGCTATCATGTTATTTAGGCATCTTAAAAGCTTGAGACGGTGATTGACTCGCAATATTGTATTTTTTCTTCACTCTGGAATTATTTCATTTGACAACAATACTGTATACAATGTTGAAGAAAAATCATCATTTGGTTATATATATTAGTAAATAATAATTAATTTTTTGCTGTTAATCGGAACATATTCTTAGTTCTTTGACAGTGAAATAAAAAGATGCTAAACATGATATGATCAAGAGTGTTGAGAAGATGCATTCCACAATGACACAAGTTTCAAACATTTGAACATAAACTCTTCAAACTCAAAATCCCTATCCCAGTAGTTCATATTCTTGACTCCATACTAGTTCATGCATACAGCACCTGGCATTTCCATGGTGACAATTCACCTAATCTCTTTGGTGCTTCCACCACCTCCCACCTCATTCTCACTCCATTATTATTATCATTACCAACAACACTTCCAATTGCCACGTTCAATCCACCACACACCACATACATTTTCTCTTCAAACCCTCTCACCGCAAAGGGTCTTTTCATTACATCACTTGGAAACCTATCACCTCCCACATATTGCCACGTGTCACTCTCCTCGTCATACACCTTAACCTGACACTCACCATATTCCGTCACCACGAACACTCTTCCTCCTACACCTACTCCGATCCCTGTCCAACCCTCCCTCATTCCCTTCCCCATCACTCGCCACGTGTCGCAATCGTAGTCGTACACCCAACCCCTCGGCCCGAACATGAACGGCCACCTCCACCCTTCCGTTACGTATACCTTTCCGTTAACTGCTACCATTTCGTAACTTGCCAGCTCATCACCCAACCTCTGACCTAACCTCCACGTGTCACTCTCTGAGTCGTAGATTTCAGTTCCACTACCGCTGACGGTTACGATTTTCCCGCTCACACTCTCCGCCGCGAATAACGACTTCGCGGTTGGCATTGGTGACGCCGACGACCATTTATTTGTGACGGTGCTGTAAACAACGTTGCTGCAATCCGTTCCGCACATGACGAAGAGCTTCCCCTGGCGCGGAAGTGCAGCGCAGGCAAGCTCCGGGAACGATACGGCGGCGGGGAAGGGCGCAGGTGGAAGGAAGAACCATCGAGCGGTGGAAATGTCGAGGGCGTGGCACTGGACGGTGGAGGTTGGTGTATGAAAGGCGAAGACGAAGAGATAAGGTCGCGAGAGGGAATGCTTTGTGTGGAGGAATGAAGGGTTTGATATAGCTATGTTCCATGAGAATGAAACAGAGCGAAGAAGAAAATGGTATGGGTATGGAAGATGAAGAAGACATAGCTCCGCTACTTCATCAGGTAACCCTGGAATCAATGATTCTCTCTCACTCTCAGTATTACTATCATTCATATTCCGACTCAGAATTGTGACATGGAGTTTACGAGTTCAAATTCTATTCTATTAATAGAAATAATGTAATAGATGACAATAACTTGGGATTAAAGAAACAAAAAGTTAGGGCTGGAAAAGAATGAAAGCGATGTAATTGGGGTAGTTGGTTAATTGATTTGGATTCCTTTAATAATTTTGGGAGTAGATGGATCTGATGAAAGGAGAGATTGTGTGGATTTGTACAGTGTGTATAGAGAACAAGAGTGGGAATTTTTAAGGTCATTGCCAACACTAAAGTAGCAATCATTGTATCCAACCTCAACTTTTCTAGTTCCCATGTCCCATAATTTAATCATTTAGGATTCGTGATTGTTTTCATTTCAATAAGTGAGACTTACACAATTAGATCAACGTCTTATTAATTAATTATCTCATTCTATTACATAATTTTAATTGTCTAGTTGTATGAAAAACAAATTATTATTGTTGTTCTGATTTTCCAATGAGATAAATATAAACAAACTCAATTGAATAAACTAAAATTAAAAGAACTAGCAATTAGGGAGGAACAACAAATGGGGGTGGAAGTAGATTAGTCAATGGACATGTGTACTCTTCATTAAAAGTTCACAACAATTAGTTCATAATTTTCTCTGATTTTCCAAAGCCATAATTAACAAGTTTTAAGGATTTTTTCCAATACTAAGGAGATGTGTTATTATTTTTTTATTTGCGTTTGAAGATAAAATTACCATTTTATTTTAAATAAAAAGATAAAAATATTTATTTTTACTTTAATATTTGATAGTATTTTCTTCTCTAATAGTGGTGAAAATACTTACTCTATTTAAATATGTTATTAACTTTTTTCGTCAAATTTCCTCCCACTCAACTAAAAGAATAATATCTAGAAATAAGATTAGATACTAGGGTGACCCATTAGGCATGGCTACCCAACTATTTGTTTATTTGAATGGTATAGTACTCTATGTATTATTTTATATTGTATTATTTATATATTATTAGTATAAAAGTTCATATACGGCTAGTACATCAATCATAATTTATTTGTATTATTATTTATTTAAAAATGATGATAAAATATGAATAGTAAATGATATAGTAACAATTTATAAAACTAGATTTTTTCTCTCATCATTCTATGTATTAATAATGTATTTTTATATAAATCCTAGTATGACATTCAAATCATCATAATTGATTAATCCACTTCTCTTACACTTTTACCAACAAACATTCATACATATGCCTCCAACTCTATGCCTCTCAATATGAATCTAAGAATGTTGTTATATGTAGCCACAACTTTATTGGTTGTGTAATAAACATGCTCTTGATCTATTTACAGCGATTGATGGTAATGGCCCAACTTTATTGGTTACCCTTGCCTTCCACTTCAATTACTATTACTTTCCAAGATACCTTAATTCAAGTGAGGGTACCACATGATGAATACACATCGAGTTTAAAAATTTACTTTAATAAAGAGATAAATGTTTGAAAAAGCAAAGAAAATATAACTTTTAATGATATATTTATTTTTTTAATTACAATAAAATTATATTTTTATTATTAAAAATAATAAAAAATACATGTATTTATCTGTCTATTAATGAAAAAGATCTTTATTCATATGTATTAATGATTTTTGCTAGGATCTATTCTAATTAGACACCTGGATTTTATTGTCTTGTCACAAACTCATCTCCATTCTTAAAACAATCCTCATGTTCAAACGTTATAATAATGACATAACAAATATTCCAAAAGATTTCAAGAATTATTTTTTGCATTATTGGGTAATGTGTTCATTCAAACCACTAGCCATATACTAAGATTTGTGGTGTACAAGTCTCAAGCACCTTTCATATAGGTAAAAATTATATTCCCTCAGATTTGTTTTCTCCATAAACTATTTCTCCTATAATTATTTGACCGACAAGTTTTCATGTTGTAGAAACGCACCCTAAACAGTAATAAATAGGTACTAGAATGAAATAGTAATTTATTAATAAATAAATTACAAAAGGTACTAAATTGTTTAATAATAAAAGAAAATATTAGTGTACATATGAGCAAACACTATGGTACAATGATAATAATTAGACATGTTAATGAAAATGAGCTAGCAAAAAAACAACAAATTATTGAACTCAACATGAACAAAAATCTATCATGACAGATCATATCTCATATATTGTCGTAACTAAAATCTGTTATAACAGATCATGTCTCATATGCTATCGTCCAATATCAAAATATTGGTGTAATGAGATAAGATGTGAGACAACATACCCTATTTCTTTTGATGTTTTGTTTGATTAGAATGTCTATGGTTGAACATGTGTAGATGTCTCAAGATGAAGAACATGTGGTTGGTTTGCTTTCATATAGTTTGATGATCAATGACAGTTTGAAATGCACCAGCCAATGCTCTCACCTTGTTCTTTCTTGCCTCCAAAAGTTTGCTTGCATTCTCTTCTATCACATCATTAGATACCTGACACTCCTTCATCCCATCTTCCACTTTTTGCATAGGTTGTGTTAACTCTTCACCATTCACTTCTTCAACTTCTCTCTTCATCTTTTCTTCTTCTTCTTCATCATCATCTTGTCCTTCTTTCTTCACATTAACATCTTCACTCATTCCTCCTACTTCAACACCTTTTTTCTCTTCTTCAACTACTGCTTCTTCCTCATTATCATTCTCACTTTTGTGACCCTCTTCTATCTTTTTCTCACCTTCTTCTTCAGTTGTAGAGTGATTAATTTCTGGGGTTGTCCCATTAATATTGCTGCATTCTTCTTGGTTTCTGTTCTCATCCTCATCATGCTTCTCTTCTTTGGCAGCTTCTACTTCTGGCACTGTAGAAATTAACTTCTCATCAGGGTCAACATGAACATGATGAAACTGATCAGATTCCTCAACCTCATGATCATGCTCATTTTCATTTTCATGTTCAGATTCAACATGAGGTGGAATATCATATTCGACCTTATTTTCATCCTCTTCTTGTTTCTCCACTTTTTCTAGTTCCCCAGCCTCAACATTTTCCTTTCTATTATTTATATCTTCTTTAACTTCTGGCTCAGTTTCAACACATAACCCTTCTGTAGTAGTTTCAGCATTGGTTGATTTAGCAGAAGCAAAAGCAAAAGCATCATCATGCACCTCCTTAGTGGTTGTTGAAGTAGTAGAAGGACTTGGGCTTCTACTCTTCTTACCAATACTCTTATCAAACAGTGCTGGTTGGTGTGCTTTTCCTTCTTTGGGGATCTGTGGAATGGTCTTAGAATGGTTACTACTTTTAAGTGGCAATGATAGCGATCTCTTACGTGGGCCAGGGGACACAAGGGCTTTGTGTTGTCTTGAAGAAGAAGAAGAAGAAGAAGAAGGAGAAGGGTGTGTTTGTTTTGGTAACCTTGAAGGTGATGGTGGCTTATCAAAAGATCTTCTTCTGTTTATATTAGTCTTTTTTGGTGCATCATTTTTGATGAAGTTGATGGAATGGGACTCAACTAGGCTTGAGCTTATTGTGGGTTTGAGATAGTTTGGGACAGGTTTTTCTGTTGGGTTTGAGGTTGTGGCCTTATGTATTAGGTTTGTTGTTGTGGTCTTTTTTGTGTTGGTCTTCTTCTCTTTACCAACAACATTACTCTCTTTTGCTTTTGTTGCCATGTCAATAAGTGTCTCACAATCTCACCTTAGAATTTTTCTGGAATGAACCTGTGCATTACCAAAAATTGATCTCATATAAGGAGCTACAAAAGAGAAAAGCATAAGTGTTCTCAAACCTAGGGAAACTGTTTTTGTATAATTAGTGATATTCCACTAACTATTTCTCTTTCGAGATAAGTGATTGTTTTTTCCGATACATTTAGATATTTACGTTTCTAATGAACCAGTCATTAGAAATGTATTTTTGCTCTAATACAATATACAAACAAATATAAGCTTACTCTAATACCACCTAAAAAATTATGTACAAAACATGGTCTATCTATATCTACAAGACTAAGTCAAGTGCCCATGAGGATATGATATAATCCATGTTATTCCAGAGTAAAACCTACTTATTTTATGAAATAAGGCTTAGTTGTCCTAAAGCTTATCCCAATTTTCTGTCCCCTCCCATTAAAAATTGACACATAAGTAAACACAAATATCTTAAAAACAAAATTATATATTTTTATATTACTTGTTCAGTTGATTGGATTGAGATAGAGTTTGGGATAGGGTGTGTGACAGAGGATCTCCATCCTATCTTATGACTCTTGTGATCACGTGAAGGAATTGTCCCTATTTATTAGATTGAGATTCGTTGTCCCAAAAACTATTTATCTTTTTGTCTCTACTCAATAAGTTTACATCAAGTAATATAATTTTGTTTTTATGATTTTTCTATTTAATTGAGTAACAAGTTTTAATTGGATTGAGACACAAATTGGGATATGAAAAAGACTTTGTTTAATTTCATGGATAATATAAATCAAAGGTACCTAAAGCATTTCATTAGTCACATGATATTTCCAATTGATAATCACGTATGAATGCTCTTAACCAAAATGTATATTCCTTAAAATGCAAATTAAAAGAAAAGAAAACCAACCATGAACATGATACACAATGATTAATTTACCAAGAGAAGCAAACAATATTCAATAACTTGATATTGAAAAAAAGCAAATAAAAAAGAAAGAAAAGGAAGTGTAAGTTTGCAAGAACCAAAGGGAGGGTTCAAGTTATAACGTACCTTGAAAAAGAAAGTGCATGGATGAGTGAATTTGCATGCACAAAGTAAATGAAATTGCTTTGAAAGGAAAAAAAATGTATCAAGAAATAGGCAAAACAAAAAGAAAAAAATTGGTTGGAAGATAAAAAAACTGAAAGAGGGATTTGTGAGGGTTAACAATATCATAAACGAAGCGAAAATTAGGCAATAATTTTAGTTTTTTTCTAAATTAGATAAAAGACCAACAATTCCAATTTCCACAACTAGGTTATAGAACAGATTAAGACAAAAAATTATAGATTTGTCTTTGGAACAAGAATAACAAGTCTAAAATTAACTTTAAGGATTCAGCTAGTGTGCCAAACTTAATATCGTTTATATACGATAATTAAATTAAAAAATCTACAAAGTGCAAGAGAATGTACTTTTTATTTGCAAAGAAATAGAAAAAAGCATCAAGAGCAAATAAGTAAGAATACAAGCTTATGTTGTAATTTAGTTAAGAATATAAGGTGAAAAATTAAAGTACTATATGAGTTAAGAGTGTTCTATGAAATAAACTATGACTACTAAAATTTGTCTATAATTCCTATTTTTTTTATCGACAAATATTAGTATATTAATATTTGATATTGACGAAATTCGAATTCACAATCTCATTCACTCTACTTATAACTATCAAACTATTTTATATCTCTTTCTTGGTATGAGTGAGACTCGAACCTACAGCCTCCTTTCATTCGTTAAATTCATTCACTTTAACCATTAGACCACCTTATCATTCTCTTCTCATCCTTACTTGAATATTGTCGGGTCAATTTTTAGACTCAAACCTCTCACTTAGAGTGTGATAGACATGTTTGTGACATGATGGCTGAGTGTGATTATACTCACCTTAATCTCAATTGCTAGTCAATTGAATTTCTTAAACATGATTCCACAAAAATTAATTATTACCACGTGTGTAAAAATGTTATTATTACGAGGTATTTTACT
The DNA here is from genome assembly GCF_001865875.1 of Lupinus angustifolius. Taxonomy (NCBI): domain Eukaryota; kingdom Viridiplantae; phylum Streptophyta; class Magnoliopsida; order Fabales; family Fabaceae; genus Lupinus; species Lupinus angustifolius. The sequence goes on along the minus strand of NC_032011.1, from coordinate 26,256,600 downwards.
CACTTCAATTATCATTTTGCTTCAGAAAAGTATAGTTTGAAGTAATGATTGTGAGATGTAACGTGATACTGCCAAAATTAGATATAAGAATTATAATGTATAAAATTTATATATTGATAGTATATATTTTTTCTCTACTTATAGTAGAATCAATTAGGCTTAAATGAATAATGAATAATAGTAAAAAAAAACTTTTACAATTTAAATACATACTTTTTTTATACCTGATATTAATGTTGTTTCCTTCAATTAAATACGTACATACTATAGTTTTCCATGTTTTTCTCATTAATGTTGTCGTTTAATCTTAGAGTAACTAATTAAGAAAGGTCATCATCATTTATCATGAAATATCATTAGTTACTTGAAGAATAAATAGAAGAAAAATTATATTTAATTGGTTTATTGTACTTGTATTACCATTGATAAATTGAAATTTGATAGCTTAGAAGTTAGCATTGCCTCACAACTTTAAATATTGGCAAGTAGGTCATGCAGCAAAATTAATTATATATATTTTCATATTTTACAACTTTACACAACTTATTAGCTTTTTTCTGATGAATATATAACACAACTTATTAGCTTAATATATTTGTAAGCCCTTAAAAATTTGTTGTCATCTTAATAAGTACTTAGATCTAGTTTTCACTTCCTATTTGTCCTTCACATTATTTAATTTTTACAAAAAACCATATATTTTTAATTAACCACCACCAATATATTAATTAACCACATCTTTCAACTTAAACTAAATATTATCATAAACACAGAAAAAATATAATATAAAATACACTGAATACAACAAATATATTCTAATTATAAAAAATGAAATATATAAAAATTAAATACGTAGTACCATACAATATTGACTGGTAAGTACGAAGTGCCTGTAGACACGAGTTAGACTCATCTTCATTAATGGAGAGGTAAGTTATGGAAAAATGTACTAACAAGCCAAAAGATAATGTCATTTACGACCCTTAGTTTTCATTGAAATTACAATTTTCACATTCAAAATACACTACAAAATATAACTTGACCTCTCCATTGATGGAGAGGAGTGTTTCTCGGTAGACACTAGTTATTATAATAATAATAATAATAATAGTCACGTTAGAGAGTTGGTCAACTCAACATATATAATGTATTTGAAAATGTTGTGATGGGTTCCATACCAATTGTTTATGGAGCACCACAAAGTCCCAACCACAACCAAAACGTGCTGGCCTTATTGCAATGGATTTGTTGGTGGAGGGAGCTTTTGAGTTGCAAGTGCTTTCTAAAGCTAAAAACCCTTTTGTTCATTGTGCTAGATCAATCAGATTTTAACAAATGATATAAAAATATTATCTTTTGTTATTTAATTTATTTATTTATTTATATGGAAACATATTATTAATTTTGGGATAGAGAATAAGACACGATTAGATTTTGAATCGATTTATTTTTATACATCATATTTTTGTTGTGTTGAGTATTTAATGCTGGAGTGGTCCAAATTGGTCACTGCCAACCCCACTTTAATTTCTCATGCAAACTCACATCTCATGGTTAATTTGTTTATGATATTATGTAGCGTATAAGGTGAAAGAATATCATGATTTAAGTCTCATATTGAGTTTATGTTCTATTTAATGTGTGACTCCTAATATTGTTGCCCTCTTTAAGGGCTCACGTCTACGGTGGCTTTCACTCCATTGATATTGACATGATGATAGTCCTTTCTCTTTTGGCAGCTTTACTCACCTATCAGTATTCGGTAATATAACTTAATCCAGCCTATAGGTAGCATTCTCCATGACACAACTCTTAATGAAAACACAATTTATTATGACTTAAACACATGAAGAGCCCTCAACTTAAGTATCACAATTAATTTACCATTCTACTCAATTTAGAATTCCTTTCATAAATAAATTAAATATGAATCTCATTGAAACATTAAAGGGGTATCTAAGTTTTCCTCCATATAGAAATCTCATTTGACAAACCCGATCTCTTTTTCTGAAACTCCCTTTCTCTTTCCTTGATTGAATAAAATCTATTTTCCTTAATATAAAAAAACCAAGATGTTTTGAATAAAAAGATGGGCTAAACTCAAAATGTTAGTATGTTACCATCAAAACATAGAATATATTAAAAATATAAAGTAAAGATAAGATAATAATAAAATATGATAATAAATACTAAATATAAAATGATAAATTTAATACAACTAAAAGATAAGTTCAAACTAATCAAATAATTAAATTCTAAGGTTAGACAATGTTATATCATCCTTTCGAACTAAATGTAGTTAAAACTGCAAAATATATCGACTTAAGTTTCCTGGAAAATAAATGAAATTTCTAGGCTTTAGTCAACGAAAAATATGAAACGATATTATCATTAAGGTTGAGGCAAGGAGATTAAAAAAAGTAAGAGAATAAATCTTTCTAGCAATATTCATTATCTTTTGTTTTTAATATTTATGCAATATGAGAGTAAAAGTTTTATACATTATAAGTATATTATTCACTTTTTATGTGTTAATTATTATTAACTCTAAAATAAATGTAATATACATGAATAATAATGGTGATGTACTAATCTATAAAAAATTATACACTAACAATAAGTAAATATTAAAATCTTTTTATAATTGTGATATTTTCATTTACTAAAATGGTAAGCCCTGATTAATATTTAAAATATATATGAATCCCGTTGATATTATTTAGTGCAAAGGTACAAGGTAGAATAATGATGAATACCGCGTGTGTATTGTGTAGGCAATCATTTCCTTTTGAGCACGTGCTTTAAAATATTCAAAAATGTCTTACATTTCCATAGATGACACTAAAATTAATGTAGAAAAAATATAATTATAAATAAATGTTATATAAAAATATATTGATCGAGTATGAGGTGTTTTCATAATTGCAGAGATACCCATCAAATTAAAGTCGACATGAGGATTTGCAAGTCCTAGTCATGTCTAAAAGTTAGTCCAAAATCAATCATAATATGTTATATTAATTAAAAAAATTAAATATTTATATTTTTATCTATTTTTATTTTATTGTAATTGATTTGAAACATATTAGAATAAAACCGATCCAACCCCACATGATTTATATGAGACTTGAGAGACAACTAGAATCTGATTAATTATAAGCTCATTGGCTTCTACCTATCTGATTTGAATCATTTGATGATATAAACATTAACATGAATAAAGATTATCTCTATTAATGAAAAGACAAGTATTATACAATAACATATAAAAAGATAAAATGTAATAATATTTTTATCAATTTGTTTATCTTAAAATTATATTTTTGCTATTAAAAATATAAATATAAATAATTATTTATCTCTTCATTAATGGAAAAAAAAATTTGTTCCATAAACATATATAAGAAACAAAAGTCCTATTCAAACGTTAATGAAATGATAGCGTTGTCTTGTGATAACGTTAAAATATTTTTTTAATGTAGTTGTTGTCTATTAATTTGTTAGGACAATATTGCATATAATAACCACATTTGTTTTATAATTTATAATTTGTTATTAGATTTACGTTGCAACTCAATTGTCATGATAAAGGTGCTAGCCCAATTGAGTATTGACAAAAAAGTTAAAATTTTGGAATGAGAGAGATAAACATAGCGGTATCTAGTCAATTTACGTATGTAGAAGATTAAAATATATTTATTTAATGTTTATACTTAATATTTAATTAGCGGTATCTAGTCAATTTTATTATATACTACTATACATAGATTATGTGCATGGTTTCAAATGTATGATTGTGTTTATAAATGACTGATTTACTATTGCAATTTACATAAGTTACTCTTTTTTCTAAGGAATAGAGTTTTGTATGCGAGAATATATCAAGAGTTTTGTTTTTAATTCATCAAAGTGATTTATTATATAAGTTTTCCTTAAGGGATTCATCATTCATTCCTCCATCTTATATTTTTTTTGTATTACTAAGAATATCTCTCACCTTATAGTAAAAAATTAATTTTTTTTGAAGTTTGTAAATATCTTTATCAATAAGTCTCACTCACAATAATCAAACATTTTAATGATTAGAAGTATCTAACATAACTTTACACCACTAAACTAATATTTATTGATTGCATTTATCATTCACTCATGATGTTAGTTAACTCGTAATAATAATGTTATGACATCACAATTAATCGAGTGAGACTCCTCTCCATTAATGGAGAGATAAGTGATGTGTAAAAGTAAACAAAAAGTAACATATATTGATACTTATATCCTTTTTATGTATAATGATGTTACACTTCTACCCTTAAAATACAAAGGAAAAAATCACTTACCTCTTCATTACTTGAGAGGAGTGTCACTCCAATTAATCCAACCCCTCCATATCTTCAACCCCAAACTCCTCCAATCAATGGTCACTATTCTCAAGTCTCAATCTTCTAAAATAAAAACTAAACCATTTTTTTATTTAACTTTTTAACAAATAAAATAAATGAAAATACCTTCATTGGATTGGGTATTGAAGTATTATTAGACTTTGCTTCTCTCTCTCAAAAAGCTACACCCTTTTCTTTCTCTCTGTTTCTTCTGTGTTCCAAAGGTTTCAAACGGAGAAGAAAAATAAGAACCAAAGTGTTCAAAGGTAGCTTCCAAAAATTCATTTTTCTCTGTTGAACTGACCCTATTCAATTCCCTTTGAATTTTTTGTGACTTTTTTCTTTTTTGTGATTCAATATTTTTTCATCAACCCATTTTGTATACATGGATGATTGAAGTTTCTTTGTTTTTTTTGTTGTAAAAATGTAATTTTTATGGACTTTGGTCCACACCCATGAATAAAAATTTATGAATTTTAATGTTGATTATTTTTTCTTCAAAAAATATGAATTTTGGGTTGGTTGAAAATGTTTGATTATATGAGGGGTGCATGGAGTTTAGAATTTGATTGTTTTTGTTTTTGTGATTTGTGTTTGTTTGTAGTATAGTATTGTATTGAGCTTATTTTCAGCTCTGAAATCACGGAGACTAAGTCTTTGTTATTGTGTGGAGATTATTTGAAACAAACCTTCATCCTTTCATTTCAAAGAGAACCTTTCCAATTTTTTTTGAATCAACTGTCACCATGTGATTATCCCTTACCATCCCTCTTTAATCTTATTGTTTTTTCAATCACTTATTACTTATTGTTATTGTTTCACTCTAAAAAACTAAATGATTCTGAGGGACTCAATTTCTATGTTGCTTCCTAAGAGAAGTTGCTTTGCAATTTGGCTAATCATGTTTTTTTCGCGGTTGGCTTTGATCATCACCTAATCATGTATTGCTCTATTGTTTTCTGTTTTAATTCCTTTTTTGATTGTTCTGGCTGAACATGTGTTCTCCAGGTTTTATGTAATGTAAATAATAATATTACTTCACAGTTATTAATGTACCATAAAATATGTTTTTGACAATAATGTTATGTGTTTGAGCTTTTGATAATCTAACATATCATGCCATTGTATTACAGATTTGAAAGGAATAAACAAATTATGGATGAATATTCTGGTAGAAGAACTACTGGTGCGGTGGTAGCTCCTAGAAAGGGAATGGGCCATGTCTTTAGAGATACTGCTAATACGAGAGATCGAAATGGTCAAGCTTGCAACCGCCTCGGTTGCAGTAGCAGAGTCAGCTCTCCTAAAGGTGCTCAAATTGGCTCTTCTGAGAAAGGTAAATCTCTGAGACATTCAACCCGATCCTCTTCTAGTGTCAAGGAAGCAATGGGAAGTTCCTCTAGAACTTTCACAGGGACTAGTAACCCAGGAAAAACCTTTCGAAGGCCTCGGAAAACTTTGTTCTCTCAAGTAGAGGGAGATTCATCTGAAACAAGTAGCGTACAGGATGAACCAGAACCTTCAAACCTTGTCCCTCCACCTGAAAATATTAAGAGAGGGCTTCAAGCGAAAGTGGAAAATTCAGACTCTAGTGATGTCATGCCAATGGAAGCAGGGAGCTCTAGTGTAGCATCTAATACAAGATCTCGGAGGAATTTTCATACAAAGCCTGGATTGCGTGCTCAAGAAGTTAAAACTGTCGGTCAAATTGTGCGTGTTGGTAACAATAGGTCTGCGTTGAGGAACCTCAGATGCAACTCTATATCTGATGTCATCCCAGCAGGTGTCTGTTCATCATCTGATTCAACCCTTAACAGAAGCAAGGGTTTGATAAAAAAGAGAAATTGTGAAGGGGAAAGCAGTTCCAGTGCTAGAGGGAAGAACTTAACTGGGCCTTCATTTGAGGGACGGAATTCTGCTTCCCGAAATGGAATATCTATCTCTGATTCAAGAAGATCCATAAATACTCCTTCCCTCGGGGACAGGCCAGAGAGAAATGTAGCATCAGTTAGGACACGAAGAGCAGTGAGTGGCCAAGCCAGAGGAAGGTTATCCAACCAAGGAAATGCTAATCCTGTGGCACCCAATGACTCTCTTGCAACGATTACTCCTTTGCCATGTTCTGGTGGTCTTAATGTTCCTTGTGTATCACATCATTCTTCTGTGGAGGCTGCTTTAAGTCGTCCAGGCTCTTATATTATGCCAGTTACTAGCAGTGAGGAGTTATATGGTGTTATGCCCACGTCTCCTTCAGAATATGGCATAACTCGTTCTCTAATAAGTCGGGAGGGCTTTCGACGCCGCTACAATATGGATGGTATTGCAGAGGTAATTTTCATTGCAAACATGGGAATACATTTTTTTAATTTCTTATTTATCTTGGTTTTACTTTTTAATGTGAGAGCCTACAACTAAATTGCTATTTTTAATTCTATGCAGGTAATGTTGGCACTTGAGAGGCTTGAACAAGATGTTGAGCTAACACACGAGGTAAATCTTGATTTGAAGTTTATTTGACTTAATTGACCGGATATTTGACACATCCATGTTGTGCTTTTGCAGCAAATTCTTATGCTGGAGTCCAACTTGTTCCTTGATGGACTGAGCTTCTATGATCAGCATAGAGACATGCGGCTGGACATCGATAACATGTCATATGAGGTTTGTTAATGTTATAAGGTGCCGCAATTCAATTTGTTATATTGGTTTGTTTAATTTCCCCTCTTTTTTCTTATAATATCTATATTATGGTTTGAGAGCTTTCCATTACAAGAGTTTTGGATGAAAACATTAACAATGCATGTTTTTGAAGCAAATATGGCATGAAGTTATTTTGGAGTTATGAAACTATTTTTATTTTTAGCTATTCTCATCTCTTGGTTTTATGTAATTGAAGGAACTGTTAGCTTTGGAAGAGAGGATTGGTACTGTGAGCACTGCTCTCACAGAGGAAGCACTATCAGAATGTCTGAAGAGAAGTTTCTATCAACCCTCACCCTCAGAGGATGAAGCCGAGAGTTGCAATGAGCATAAGGATGACACCAATTGCAGCATCTGCCAGGTATTTTTCGTACATTCATTGAAGCTTTTTGCGTAACTTTGCTTTGTCATGACCGTCAGAGTGTCATTGCTTGAGAACACAATCATGGCTCAAGGTCTTATTGCATTTGATGATATATCTGAGTTAGATAATTTACTTGGTTTGCAGGAGGAATATTTGGTTGAAGATGAAGTGGGGAGTCTGAAATGCGAGCATAAGTATCACGCGGTCTGCATACAACACTGGCTGAGGCTGAAGAACTGGTGCCCTATTTGTAAAGCACCAGTAGGGCCTTCAAATTCATCATCTTCATCTCATTAATTGCATTGCATTGTTTATTTTTATCTACCCACCTCATTTTCTTCATATTTGTTGTCACTTTTGTACAAAATACAGTTTTCCTCCTTGCCTTTTCTTATTGGCCATTTGTACAGATATTAATTACATCTCCATTATAACTTAATAACACAAGCCAATGGCTTCATAGACTCAAACATCTTGTTAAGCTAAAAAAAGTGAAAAGAAAGTAACATTTGAATCAAATTACATTATACATATATTGTATCTATTGAATCAGTATGATTAAAATATTAGAATGTGAACAATAAAATGCTCATTCTTTGTAGTAATGGCCTTTGAAGATTTTTTTCTTTTATTGTACGTAATCAAATCCAAAATTAGTACTGCCCAGGATGAAAAATAAGGTTTGGAATCTACAAAAATTAGTGGTAGTTTCAGGAAACTTGTAAGAATGGATTGCTTTAATGTTATTTTTAAGACACATAACAATGAAAACATTATAGTACAAATCCATTCTAATCTTGTAATATCAAAGAAAAGGTCATGTGGAGAAGATACATGCATGCTAACATGATAATAAGTGTTACGTTCGAATGAAATTCTATGTTTTGACTCATTCCATGCACGTGCATGGAAAAGGCTATAGTTGCATATTCTTTCATTTTAAAGTTACTAAACCAAGCCTTCATCCACAACCCATTACTATAGTTCAATTTATACAATCATCATATACAATATAGTGTAAAGTGGTACTTCACATATAAACTGATTATTACTAATCATTAAATTAACATATAAATTCAGACAAGTATCACTAATCATAAAACATCAGAAGCCTTGCTCAACTGATGCATGCATAAAATCAAGGTGAAAGTACATCAACTATAACTATTAAAGGAATTCTACTAACTTCCAAGATAAGTAGCTACCAACTGTCATGAAATTGATACACAACACAAAGAATACTAATGAAGTACTCTATCTCTAAGGAGCACATTGATTCATAGTAGGATATGCACATGTAAGTGACTTTTCTCCTTCAATTAATGCATCCACCTACCCGTTTTTAATGTCATGATCTTCCTCTTTTTATTGGCACGATGTTTGGCAGAAATTTTTGACTTCCTTTTTGCATTTCTCATTGGATTGATGACAGCCATGAGCTTTTCTTCTCGTTTCCTCTTGTTTCTTTTCAAGCTAAGGTTCTTCCTGATGAGGTTGTGAATTTGCACAAAGTTCTCTGTACCCAAAACATTCTCTATTTTTCTGCTGCTCTTTTCTGCCATCTCCTTCACATCATCTGGTAAAAGAATAACCATGCTCAGTAAGCTTACAGACACCATTACAAAAAATAGGAAGTGATATAACTAAGAAATGACATTAAAGGATCACTATGAGAATCCAATAAAGGGCAATAAAGGGCAAGTCATATTCCCAAGTAAGATTATCAAAGATAGAAATATTCCTTGTACCAAAACACCAAAATTCTGCATCATGATCTTAGTCCATTAAATAATCTATAAAGGTGGATACCCCCCTCCCATAGCCTGGCCCCACCACCAAACAAGAAATGAAGGAATAATAGCACTGAATGGGGATGATAAGGCGACCTAGTGCACCGGGTTCCCACATGGTAGAATCTCGGGAGGGTATGAGCAAGAGCAGATAGAAGGGAAAGAAAATATTTAAATAATTAATAGGCACCTGTCGATACAATGGTTATCTATCCTATCATAGACTTGGAACTTTATACCATACATAAAAATAAGGAAGTAAAATATGAAACAAGCAAGATTTGGTGAAGAAAAACTAACCAGCAACAAGTTTTCCAGCAAAACCTTCACAAACTTTATATAGAGGTAACAGGACTATGTGTGCGTAGCGCAGAGCATCATCCTTACTAATCTGTGACATGATATTCTCAAAACTGTTGAAGACTACTCCCATCTGTGTTAAACAAATGAAATATTATTACTCATATGCACAACGGTTAATATTCATAAGAGAATGAATATACTAAAAGATTTTACACCAACCTGAGTAGCATCCACTTGAAGGGCAATTTTCCCCATTTTCTTGAGCAACAACGAGACAAGTACAGTTTGGGTGTTATGATCATTTTGTTGTTCGTCATCTTCATATACAGAAGAGGTAAGAGAAGAGGAAATGAATATGCTTCTTCCTTTTCTTGAACCAAGCAAATCAAAAGCTCTAAGAAACCGATCTTTATCATGTTGGTCAAGAGTAGACCAGAATGCAGGAGGGTCTGCGCACGCAATTTTCCCCATTAAAGAATGGACCCCGCAAATGGCAAAGACAATATTCTGGGTTATCAAGTTGCTGTCGATGAGTGGCATTTTTAGTTGGCAGCAAAGGGAAGTAGCTATTAGAAATAGCCTACTTGGACACATAAGAAAATAACTTCTTAAGGAGCTATGATCATTTTCTCTGCTAGCATTTGTTACATGTTCAAAGTATAGGGATATGAGGCGAACTGATCTGTCGCGTACGAATGTGTGCGGGTGCAACAGCATCTTACATATAGCTTCCCATATATCCTGCAATGTGTAAAAGATAAATTACTTGTGTGCTTCTTAAGAAAAATTGTCGAAACCGAAGATAAATAAAAACCTAATGCCTTTTATTCTTCATGCATTGGTGCTGGTAGGATGGGAAAGGAAAAGATTATTTGGCAACATTTATCTTATCTCATCAAAATCATTCATCCACAACTATCTGAATCAATATTATATTAGACTGTACAAGAAGGTTTACCTCATGATCCTTTTCAAAACATAAACCGCGGAACTGATCAATTATCTTCTCTAACAAAACAACAGAATAGTATGCTTCCTTCCAAAGAGGAACAGTGGATTCAGCTGAAAAGCCCACTTGCCTGTCCGTGGCGACTTCTATGGCAGACTGAAAGATGTGACAAGTCTTTGGCAAGATAAGATTTATATGTTCTTGAAATCCTTTCTTCATGACCTCAATCAGCAACTCCAAAACCTGTATAAGCAATTTTCTAGGTCAATATAAATGGTGAAAACATGAAGATGTGCAATGCTACACAAAAACTTCGACGGCTACAAACATACAAGAAAATGAATAAAAACAAAGAATTGAGCATGTTACCTGTGCACCAGCAGCCCAAAGTTGCTGCTTGCCACCCAAATACCAGGATAGGGCATACTCAAGAATTTTCTTAAGTTTATCTGGGCTAACAGACTCAATGAGCTTCTTAATAGCAGCCACACTCATAGAATGAACATTCTTATCCTTATCATTTGCCAAGCAAGTTACCAAATGGAAAAAAAATGTCTCTGATTGCTCATCAAGAACTTTTCTTGGAAATTTGACAATAATAGCATGAATCATTTCAAGAACAGATTCTCGTCCAGTTGAATGCTCATACCTACAAGGATTAAAACATTCGTAAGTCTAAAGTCAATCTCCTATACAAGAAAACTATACAGACAGAGTACTCCAGAAGACTCGCCTCAAATTCGATAGAAGGGAATTCAGATGTTCTTGCAGAAGCTTCTCCCTAAGTGGATAATCAAGCAAAAATTGCAACAAAATTTTACTGCATTTCTTGCGAATTGATTCCATTTGACTTGTCACCATCAGTTCAGCAACCCTTTTAACAATATCATATATCTCAGGAACAACCAGCCTGCGGCTGACAATACCTTTTAGAAGTGAAAGAGCCACCAAGGAGGGATCCTTTTCAAGATCAAGAAATATAGGAAGCTGGATTAGTAGATGTAACTGATCTGAGGAAAGAGTAATGTTTGTGTTCCGCAAAAGCACAGTCAACAATGTCAAACATGACTGCATTAAAAGACTGCTCGAGTTCACAGAACTCTCTGCAATATCCAACAGAGCAACCTTTATTGTCTTCGCCTGTGACGCAAGGGATGGCAAAGGCAACCTTACCAGTATAGTAAGGCATCCAAGGGAAGCAGACAATATATCCTCATACTTAGAGCGCAAGCAATCACTTAATAGCTTCACAAAAGGATCCAATAAGGATAAATTATCCTCATCTTTTACATCTTGTTTCATGCCCTTCATACGTTTATGCAATATTCTGAGAGCAAACACTGTAATAAGGTGTGTACTCAATAAGCCACCAGGAACAACACGGCCTCTAGAAATCCTTTTAGCATTAGTACGCTTATCCTTACCTTCCACTTTCAACACTTTATTCTCTTGCCAACCAATTTCATCTTTAACGCCATCTTTAATAATACCATAAACAAAAGTAAATAGATCAGTTTGATCTACAGATGGATTGCTTTCAATACCAGCAGCTATATGATGCAACATATTTTCCAATTTTGCTTTTACATTTGGGGTGATGTGCTTCTGCAAATGATCTTTCACTGGTTCAAGGAGCTTTGGATCTGAGCCCGCCATTGCTTTAAATGTCACATTCTGGGCCACCAATTTCAAGCTTTCAAATGACTTTTTCGTCCTTGTTTCTTTCATTTTTGAAGCTATCTTTTCCACCTCCTTTTGTTCAGCAACGTCTCCAAAAATGTCCTTTTTTATCACAGGAAGGAGATCATCCAAACAGTAATCTAGCTTTCCAGGAGCTGGACTAGAAAGACACTTGGACAAAATATAATTAAGCGAGTATCCTAAGACGTGAAGTTCATACCCTCGCTTTAAGGTTGAACGCATAGCCTCGACAATAAATTGCAAGTATTCCAATCCAAGTTCCTTCAAACAAGTAGCCAAAGCAGACCTAGCTTCATCACGAATGCTTTCTAGATGATTCTTTAAGAAGTTTGAAATGCGACGAACAATAGTTGGAAGATACAAGTCCATTACAGCTTCCGGAAGTAACTTAAGCAGTTTCAATGCAGCAAGACTGATATTCACATTGACCCTTTCTGAATCAGAATCAAGCAGCTTTTGCATTTTCGGAAGCACAACTTTCTGGAGGCAAGTCTGTATCTCTGTGTTCACATCAAAAGTATCACAACGGCGTAAGATAGCTGAAGCGGTCTCAGAAATCCCCATATCAGAAACACTGCCTAAAGTTTGCTTAGGCCCTTCGGTGTAAGAAAGTTCAGAGAAATGAAATTTGTCCAAAATAGAGCAAATCAGGCGGATAAACACTTTCTGCTTGTCTGGAGCAGTGGACATTCCCTTGAAACATCTGATCAATAATCCGTAGTATGACTTCCATCCCATCTGACCTGCTACAGAAGCAATAGTCTCTACACATGCATTTTTCAAATGTTCTGCCTTTGCTTCTTTCTCATCAAACAACATGTTGAAGTAAAGGCGCATGAAGACTTTCTCAGTGATGAACTGGAAGAAAGAAAAAGAATAATTAATTTTCAGTAACTAGTAAAAAACTGTCATTTGAAAGGATAAAGTAACTACCTCTGATAACTTGTTTGTGCTGATAATGTTCCTAAACAATGCCAATGCCTTCACTCTCTTTCGAATCTGAAGCACCCAAAACTTATGTGATTAATAAATCTGTTTGCTATTTAAATAATTACACCAAAATGAATGACAATTACATTAAGAAAGGTGGCAGAAAATTGCATCAGCAGAAAAAAATGACGACATACAGCGAATCATAATTTTTTTAATAGAAAGTCATGGAATATTTGGAATAAACATTTGTATAAGCAAGTAAACTTGACACAACTATGAAAAACAACACCAAAAAAGCATAGGTTAAACAGAGATCATACCACTGAGTCAGCTATGTTGTCAAAAAAATTTACTTCACTGTCTTCATTGCACAGGACTGTGAGGGACTTAAGGTTTGACACTCCTGGAAGCTTCAATACCATTTGATGTAACAATCTTGTCCATCCCTACAATCACATCAAAGAGCATAGAAACATAGAGAAATAAGCAATTATTTATTTGAAATTCAATTTGCATTTTCAAACAGTAATAGATATAAATCTATGCCAGATTACTCTACACATCATCTGTACAAAGTTGAAATGCTTGAAACTGGGAAAGACAAAGTGCCTACCTATATATGACAGACTAGTGCTACCACAGAGGAACGAGGACATGGGAGAGAGTCTCATATGCACAGAAATGTCTAACACTCTAACTTCATATAACTAGAAATTCAAACAGTACCTAACACCGTATAATGGTTTACAACTAATGTTACCAAATACCTTTATAACAGAAAGTGATCCATCCACTGCATCAGCCAAGTGCTTCAAGAGAAACTTCTTTGCTATACGCTGGACGCATGATTTTGTCCAACAATCATCAGTATTTTTTATGATAGACAACTCTTGTTCACTATTTCCATCTTGGCGAAGGATGACGGCAGAAAATTCAACAAAAGATAGCAATGAACTATAGGCACTACGCATAAAAGTTGTTTCTTCTGATGACATGTCATGGACACAGTGAGATAAAAGAAGTAATGCATGTTCAACTTGAACAGTTCTGAAGAAATCAGTATTAATGCTGCTGTAAGCATTCAAAATAGTATCGTGATCAAGCCAACCCAAAGAAGTTGTTGCATTCAGCTGACGGAGAAGTTTTGCCTTCACCACAACAAAATGTCAGAGAAAGATTAAAGAAATGCAAATGTTTCATTTTGCAAGAAAGCAATATGAATGGATAAAGCTTAAAATATCAAGAATTACCACTCTGAGTACTGATGCATCAGTTGCTACAAGAGCATCAAGGAGATCACATATCCTTAACCGCATGTCCGCCTCAGACGAAATATATAAAGGAGAAACAGCACTTAGAATTTTTGTGGTACTTCCATGTCCTAATATTGGTATGATATTTTGAATGACTTGCAAAGCTTCAATACATATATCTACCATATAACCAAGAGAATCTCAGCATCAACTTTTGAAATTAGTTTGTCAAAAAAGGAAGAAAATAGAGTAAGAGGATATTTATATGATTTTCTCACCAGAATTTGGGGTTTTCTTATCAAAAAACAGAAGCAATATGTCCACGAAGTGATTTGCCAGCTCTGCCTCCTTGACGTAGTTGGGAAGGAATTTGAAAATTCTTATCAGTGTCTCCCCCGGAGACTTGATCAGCTTTCTGACCAGAAAAAGAAAAGCATAGACAAAACTTTAAGTGCCCATGTCCTCATTCTACTATATATATTCTTTTACATGAAAGCACATTGTAATTTTCAGAAATAATGTGGAATTGGTGCAACCAGAAAATAAGGCATCCACCCACTCATGATAAAATTACCATTTTCACTTGTTACCCTAGATATGCCTCATGCACTAGAAGTTCCAAATCATCTATATACAACTATATACATGGACATAAACTTCAGATAAGTATAATGACACATGTAACAAAATAAAAGAGGTAGCTGTTTTTTACTAATATCTCAATGACACCTAAAAATAACAATATGCCACGTGGCAAAAATAAAATACCTACAGAATTCACTCTTAAGTCTTATAAGATGCCTCAGTCCAGTATCAGTTAGGAGGATCTACGTGACCAGTGAAGCCTAAATCAGCTACAACCTCCCTAATTAAATTTAATAGTTAATCCGTCTAGGAGCTTAAGCAATTTACACACTTACACCATCCAATTTTTTAGCATATGCAAACTTCAGTAAAGCAAAAACTCCAAAATTCAAGTTCCTCAAGATGCCTACTAAACATATACAACATCATCATCAAAGAAAACTCATACCTCTTAGCTGCACTATCACTTCCAAATAAACAACACATGCTAGCCATAAGTGATTTAATGTTAGAATGTAAAACTCTCTGAACAGGGCTGTCTTCATTATCCAACTGGTTGTCAACGTCTAACAAGTTCTCAATGAACTTTAGAACAAAAAATATAACAGCTTCAGAAGCTGACTTCACAGAGATTATTGAAAATATATCAGGTACAAGACTCTCTTCCCTGCACAACAGAACTGCAAGTTTCTGGTTTGCACTCATGGCCACAAAACAAGATAATAGTGAACTTGGCTTCTCACTACTAGCAGCCTCCTGTTTGAATTTATCAATCAGCGCTTTCACTGCAGAGAAGAATCTGTCCCACAAATCAGCATCAAATTCATGATCTTCATACTTACTGAGAACAAGGGAAACAATTTTAAGGCACATAGATCTCATATCCTTGAGCTGCTTCAAATTGCCATTCTGCAAAAAAAACAAGAACTAAATGAAAAGGACAACAATTAACATAAATAAAAGGAAAATAATAATTCCACAGTAGCTCAGTTGATCTACATTTAGGTTCCGCAAAGCATCTAGAAAGCAATAGAAAACAATCCAAACAATATTATAGAAAAGCAACTGGATGCATCACTGCTGTACATAAATACATAAATATTAAAGAAATACATAAATATAAAACTCAGCATTCAACATGAAAGAAACTTTACCAGGGAAATTGACTTTGTGCTAGAGTTGTTGCTTTGATCTGTGGCATTCAATTGTGTATTGTCAAGACTCGAACTGCAACTCTCCAACATACGAACAACACAACCCACCAATAGATCAAGAAAAGGCCTAACATGCTGTTCGTCAAAAACTCCAACAATTTCTTCAACGACATGCAAAAAACCATATTTCTTTTTCCAGGATAGGGTTTCTATGTTGTCCAAAGTAAAACATTCTAACAAAGATGATGCTTGAAATTCACTAATGGAACCTCTAGGTAAGGCCCAAAACAAATTAGTAGTTCCATCAGTTTCTTTTACTATTTGCAATGGCTTTATCAGTAATGCAAAGAAAAGTGGCAACTCATTGACATCAAGTCCAGCTATGAAACTCAGAATAGCTCTCCGATGACAAATGCTTGCTTTCTGACAAATGAGAAGATAGTAATGATCAATAAATTATAAGAAAAGTGAAGTGCGTGTGACTGACTAAAAATAGTCAGAAAGAAACAAAAACAACCGTAAGAGGCTCAAATTGTGTTAATACCTTTCGTGATGCAAGTCCTTTCAGCTTTCGTACTTTCGGCATCAACAGACGGATAACTAATGGCACAACATAAGCCCGGTGACATTCTTCAATGATGTTAGATTCTCTGGATAAACTCCATGTGGTTAGTTCCTCCCTTAAATTTTTGGAACTGATCAAATTTCTCAGATGTTCATTATATGGTATAAGGTAATCATCTTTCCAGATTAACAGACAATCCAGAACTCTCATCTGTATTTCAGGATCATTTTCCTCTAGAAGCCTGCCAAAAATACCAATGAAGAAGAAAAAGTTGCTTAAATTAGGGGACAGCAAACGTGAAATATATTTAACTGATGCACAAGAAACTAATTCAAATTGCGCATGAACCTATTCTGTAGAACCTCCTTGAGAAATTGGCTACGGTAAAATGAGTTGGGATTCTTCATCAGCTTCAACAAGTTTAACCATTCTTTCAAGACAAGCTTCCACTCCTTGCCTTTACAAGTTTGAGAATCAAATAATCCCACACTGCAACTTCTTTTTTCAGAGGAAAACATGATCAAACTGAGTATACAAGTAAAACAACAAAAGTTCACAAAAGTTGAAAATAATGTATCAAAATTCAAACAACAACCAAGCTTTAATCCCACTAGGTGGGGTAGTCTAAATGAATTGAACGACGCCATAATGCTTTATCATAAATTATGTCCATGGACAGAGCATTGATCTCTAAACATTTCCTAAAAGTTTAGGCCAATTGTTTTTCTTAAGCATACCTCTGCCTCTACATATTGGATTAACCTACATTTGATCTACTCTCCTTACCGGGGTTTCTAGTGATCTCCTCCAACATGGCCAAACCACCTCAGGCATGATTCTACCATCTTTTCTACAAAAAGAGCTACCCCAACTTTCTCCCTAATGCATTCATTTTTTAACCTATCCTGTCTAGAGTATCCACTCATCTAACACAATATTCTCATCTCTGCTATGTTGATATCAAAATTCAAAAGAGTGACAAAATCCAACAGATATTTACCTTTCATGATCATCAGTGTCGTATCCTAAAAACTTGAAAAATAAAGTAATAAACTGCTGCGAGTGAGGTTCAATAAGAGTTGGAACTTTTTGTAGAGCTTTCAACAGTAATGTCAACACTGTTACAGATGGTGTGCTATCCGATGCATGACTGACAAATGATTTGAAACAATCACGCAGACCTGAAAAACAAATGAAATTTATTACCAAACCTGCAAGATGGTAGATGAATAATATAATCTCAAATCAAGCTTAAACAGCAAATATTTAACTTGTGTAACACCACCTAAAATAGTAAAATTAATATTTACTTCTGATTTTATATTGGGAATTTATCTAGGCATTTAAACGTTTTAAAGGAAGAAATTGCAACTTATGAACATCTACAAGTTCATAATATTTAATAAGTTACTTCCAATTAAGCTAAATATAAACTGATTAAAAAAGGGCAACCCAATGCATGAGGCTCCCACCAATGAAAGGGGGATTAATATGTGAGTCTAGTTCAAACATACCGGTTGGCTGATGAAGCAGTGGACCATTGACACTATCATGCAACTCGCAAGATGTTTGCAATATTGATTGACACCTTCCCAGATAAAGAATAAATTTATTCCAAACAGGTGAAAAATGTAGCCTAATCAAGACAGCAATACATTCTAATACAGGTTCCCAGAGGAGGCTAAATCGGTTGTTCAATATGCCAAACAATCCATTCAAAACAAGAGTCACATAAACAGAAGGAATCCTCCCAGAAGTTAGATCCGTCTGTATCTTGGAAATCAACCGCTTAATGCTTATGTCTACAGAAATTGAAATAGGGGTTGTTTCAATAGAGAGGAGGAGCAGCAGAACCTGTCATTTCACCAAAAATAAGCATTGGTAGATTAAAGCAGAAGTAAAAAAATGATGATGATGATAGATAAATACATTGTTTCCTGTGGAATCCACATTGGAAGCTGAAGATATTGCAGTTTTCCTTTTCTTCTTAGATGGTTGATCCAGTGAAGAATTGTCCCCATCCAAAAGTTTGAAGTGACAGAGTATTTTAAGAGTTGAAATGCGAATCTCCTTGTCCAAATGGTGCAAATTATCAGCAAAAGTTGCCATTGTGTCTGCAACCCTTTCTTCTAGTTCTGGATGATACATTCTACAGCACCCAGTGTCTTCTAAACAGGAACTATAATATACAAGTGAAAGTGTTATGGCATTATGCAAAAATACAGAGCTCTAACTAATAGTAAAAATACTCTCAAAATTTGACTGGAAAAGAATGGAAATCAACAAGTGTCTAAAAGTAGTTAACGCATCTCCACTTACCCATACTTGAGTTCCAAATAATCAGCAATGGCTAACAACACTTGGGGAGATGATTTATAGCGTTTTCCAAGACTTAGAAACGTTCCAGTTTCATCATCTTTACACTTATCATCCCTGTAAAGTCGGTTATAAGAGCTTAGTGCAGCACCTATAATGCTTTCCCAGGTTTTTTTAGATGTGTCTGCAATGTCGTCTGTGGATAGAAAAGGCAAGAGCAAGAAACAATAGAATATTAGAAAATATAAAAAATAATCACACCATCAATGCATAAGCAGCCTACAGTATGACCCCACACAGTCCAATATTATCAAAGCAAATCCAACATGATCTGAACACAATAGAAAAGCAGCTTTATTATAACCTAGGCACAAGGTTCTACCAGGTTGCTCATATAAAAATTGAAACAAAAAGAAATGATGAAATACCAGCATTATCTATCAGATGCTTGTCTACAGTGTGCATAAGATCCACCAGCAAGGATGAATCGGACTCAACAATAGACCTATGAGAATAGCAGCTCACAGCTCCCCATAGTACAGCCAACTTTCCTTCATCAATTTGACACGACACATCAGAACGTTCAATATCATTTTTTATTTGGAGAATAGTCCCTTTCAAATGATTGTGTATACTAGCAAGTGGTTCTGCACTTGTTCCATCCACACAGGCTGAGTTTTGTATTTTCTCAAAGAATAATTGTAACAAATGTATGGCTTCTTCCTCTGTGATCTCGAATAAATCATTTATTGCACTACAAATTGAATCATAGAAATATTAGATTGAGCACTAAACCATAATTAATTCCTGCATAGACACACGCATGGATTTATAGAAGTTACCTTATAATATTACTCCTGAAAGAGAGTAAACAAAATTCCTTCTCTAGCAATTCTCTAATGAAATGCACCAAACTGAAACCCAAGCTCAAAAATGTCAAGAAGGTGGAGAACCAAGCTATGAAGAGAATAAAAATATCACAAATGGGCAATCACAATCATTACCTTGAACTCCGTAATTTGAAAACTGGAGCCCACTGGAGAGCACACTGTGATATCATAAACTTACTGCAACTACAAAGCCCATTGAGAATGGCCGACATTAATTTCAAAATTTTATCGATAACTAAATGTGAATCTTTTTGAGACTCAATACCACCAGGTGTGATAAATGTCTGCACAATCTCCCTTACAAGTTCAAGCAAAGGCTCATAATCTGCAAATGGGAATGCAGTAAAAATTAGCACAAAAGCACATAAGGCTCAAGTGGCTTTCTAAAGAAATAAAAAAAATCCTGAGAACAACATATTGCATTAAACTTGGGAAATTTTAATGTCAATACAATAAACTCTTTCTAAAATAATAACATAAAAGATAACATGAATTCACATCCTTTGACTAATTATTTTTTATTAAACATTAATATATTTACTGTTAATAAAGTAATGAAAGTAATCCAAAAAGAACAAAGCAACGGTCAAATATATAAATAAATATCAATAAAAAGAGGAGTGAAATTTGAAGAACAAAAAGAAAGAAATCATTGATATGGTTAATGAAAGAAACTTGATACTAAATCTATTTATTAGTTTAATATAGGCTAATGGTCAGCTTTGTCAACTGGCTCAACTGAATTAAGTGTTGAGCAGACGAAAAGAGAAAGCTCGGCAACATATAAAGTATCGCGACTTACCAGACACCTTTTGCCCATTTTGCACCTTCACAGCAGAGACAAGCACTGATAAAATGCATCTTAAATGCTGCATGTTTTTAGTACTAACACCTTTACTCACTTCCTCATATAAGCAATCCCATACCAAATTCAACTCTTTGGGTTCCATTGTCTGGCATAATTTCTTAAACACAGATTTTACAACTTTCAAAATGGTGCATGAATCTGAAATAGAGACAGATAGAGATAAGAAACAATTTAATCCAATACAAATCAATCAGAAACCTAGCTATATTTATAGATAGACACACGGGCAACAGAAGACAGTAAAGGAAACATTAGAATTCAGAAATCTAAGAGAGAAGAAGACTTGTTACCACAATCCCAACTATATATGTGAGAGAAGTAAGGAAAGCGTTATGTGAAATGGGCAACTCAAACTTACAGTTGAGGATGCCCAACGATATGAATTTTTCATTCATTAAGATGTTGTTGACTGAACTTTCATATGGGCCAAATAGTACTTAATATTGACTAAGGTGAAGCCTCTAATAATCCCAGTGTCAAGAAAGGACTTCTATATATATGCATATATATAAACAACCTTAGGTCGATAACCAGCAGATGTGTCATTATTTTTTACATTGCCTAAAACAACTTCAGTTTTCTCAATCTAAATCCCAGCCACAGATATGTATATTTGGCCATAATCTAAAATTGTTAATCTATCAATAAAATCTTAACCCTTCGACAAACATGATAGAAAAACATCAAAGCATTTAGTTAGAGTTTGGAGGTACTGTCAGAACTCTAAAACCATGATGTTTAATAGCCTACTGTAGCATGTGTTGTGGGTACAGTGATTAGCAACTGACTATGCTCTTATGCTACACACTTGACAAATGTTTTTATATGTCGCAGCCGTAACAGCACTATATGCTATGGTGACCAAATTGGTGTAGTGAGAGCTACATGCACCAAGCGAAAATAGACATCTGAAAATTTAACCCAGCCCAAAATTTATTCCAAACAACTCCCGTAAAGCTCCAAACTGTTGAGCAAAATAGCAGGGAAAAGGAGATCTAAATGAACATTTCAGCCAAGGATCAAAATATTGTGCAACAACATGAATCAAAATAGAACTGTTCATGTCATATATTCTAGAGCTTAAAAGTAGAAAATTAAATAAGCTTGCCTTGGTTAGCTATATCACCACTCCCATAGAATGCTTCACTTGTCAATAATTTTAACACTCGCTTTGATTTTGAATGGAACCTCGACGAGTAACCTTTCATAATGTTATAAAGCAATTCGGCAACTGATTCTATGCGGGAAGATGGATCCTTCACTGCTTCATCCATGACAATTGCAATTCCTGTCACATCAAACAATATCAAACAAAGTTTTGCACTCATCGAAACAAAGGAATGGATGCATATTTACTGTGTGTGAAAGAAAACGGGGAGAGATCAATATGAAACCAGGAATCACTTTATTCTACCTCTTTCAAGCTGCTCATCCTTGGGGACATTTCTCAGAACATATGACATTGCCTCTGCCATGAATTGCTGGACATACTTCTTTGGATAATATCTCAATTTTTCAGTGTCCCTTGAAACATTGAATTCAAGAAATGCAACCACAAAGTTAGAATAGTTAAATTTGAGAAGAATGTGTGTACAGTGTCTAATGGATGTCGTTTTTGTTTGATTCTAGTCTGTTGTCATTTGATGGCAATGAGTACTCAGCATCATGTCGGCTTAAATTAGTTGTAGCTTCATGTTTGTTTGCACTAAGTATGATTTTACTACTTCTCAATGACATAAATTACATAGAAGTCTTACTTCTGTCTATATAAAATTATGGTTGTTAGGCTACTCGCCTCAACTTACTTTCCAATTGAGGAAAGGGGAAAGTATACCGATTAGTTCACCTAATAATGGAGCTAAACTTCAGTGAATCTTTTAATCTTGTTCATATTATGAGTTGAAGCAAGTTAATCACTGGGTTTTACATAGAGGAGGTAAATATCCAAGAGTGTTTCAGGGTTTGCAGAATAGTTAACTGCATTGGAAAGGTAAAGACAATAACTACTAAAACCAAACTTCAATACTCACTTGAGCACCACTGATGGGTCGTCTATTAAATATTTCTGCAGATACATCATAACGCATGACCATGATGTGAAAATCTGCACAATAAGAAATATATTTTGAGAAATCACTCTGATCAAAGGAAATTACCAAATAGAAAGGGGCAATAATATCTCCCCATAGGAATATATAACATATACCTGCTCAATGATATCTGGCTCCCTATCACCACCACTTTCTAAAAGAGATACTAAAGAATCAACAATTCTTGGAAAAAGCCTAGCACAGCCCACATGCACAATCAATCAGTAAACCATGTGAGCATTCTCATCAAATACAAATGCAAGAAACCATGCTTGCAAGGAAAACTTCAAATTGAGATAGACAAAAAATTTACAAGTGAAATAAAAGGAAACCCAAAAATGGCAGCACCTAAAAGTTGAAATTTTTTTAATGAACAAACGTTTTATGAAAATGCATCTACTGAAAATGATAAGCAACTTACGGAACAAATTCGTCCAGGAGATCTCTAGATAACGCTGCAATTAACCTGTACAAACAAAGTTTTGAGATTCACTGGCAACAACAGCATTACAATAGAACACAAAAAATAAGGAGTGGAAGAAACAAAGGGAAAACCAACTAGCATTCAATTAACAAATCCAAGGCAGTTTGGTTGTTGACATTACAACAACAACAACAACCAAGCTTTAATCCACCTAGGTGAGGTCAACTACATGGATCGAAAAACACCATAATGTTCTATCAAATATCATGCCCACTGACTAAGCATCAATCTCTAAATATTTCCTAATTGTTTTGCCTATGGTTCACAACATCCAGGGGGCAGTGCAACAGCTCTAGCTCAATTCACAAGGTACTCAAGTAATACAATGTGTTGCTTCTAGGCAACAACCTAGCATTAACATTATCTCATCGTTGACCCATATCAAATGATTCGACAAATTATTACATTAGTTGTGAACCGTCTAACACAACCTTCACCTTTTACCCAGGGTTAGGACCAGTTGGCTATGTATAACATAAGCACATCTTGATATTAATAATTAATAATTAATAATACTAATTAACAGGCAGTGCTTACTAAAGCATTGTATTATATGACTATATGTATTACAAATGAAATTCAACAGATAATTATTGTTATTTTCCTTGATTCGTGCCATTCTCTATAACATGGATATAAACTATAACTGAATTGGATCAAGATAGCTGGTCTCATGCACCGAAATTGTTGTTGTCACTAATGACAGTGGAAAAGGATAACTATATATTTTCACCATTTCATTGTGTAACACACCAACATCCCTAACCAAGCAAAAATAAATAATCCTTAAAGGGATAGAGCATACCTGAGAATTGCATCAACTGATAACCTTGCTTTCATATTTAACCTAGAAAGAAGTTTTGTGATTAATGATTCCTTGTGAAAAAGCACCAAAGGCAATGTTTGTGTGCAAGGCATAATTTCTTCATACAACGATATGAAATCTTCTGCAGTATTCAGTTCCTGTATTTTGAGAATTAAAACAAATAATAAGACCATGCAATTAGTCTTAACTTAAAAATGCAATCTCTATCATAACACAATAATTGCTATAAACACATACCCTCCATTCCATAAGACAATCTCTAAAAAAGGATGAACCATCTGAGGGCACAGGTTTAAGCTTATCAAGACTTCGATACACGTTAATATCAATATCATTGACTCTATCATTGAATGACTTAAACTGCAAAAAATTCAATCAAAACAAACATATTAAAACAAATATCACCACGAATAAAATTTAAAAAAAAAAATAAACAACAAAAACCGAGGGTTTAGGGTTTAGGAGTGTTGTCAAAGAATGGTGAAACATACGATAAAACGACGTCGACCAGTTGATTTGTTGAGAGACTTGACGGCTTGAGCATGAGAGGGCGTGGCCATTGAAGAAGAAGAAGAGAGGAACAAGAGTGATGAAAGCGTAGTGCTAATTCTTTTGACCCTAAGAATAAGAGAGGAATAAGTTACTGAATTCTAACCTAGTGCTAATTCTTTATATTAGGATCTGAAATTATTTCGAAGATTGGTTTTAGTAATAATAGATTGAATTTTAAATTTCTTAATCTTAATCATCAGATAAATTCAATAATTTAAATCTATTAATAAATTTAAATTATTAAATTTATTTATAATTAGTAGGTAAGATATTGAATAAGTATATCTTATTAATATATGATATTCTCAGGTTCTTTTTGAACAAATTATTTATAATTAATTTACCTCATTTTTTGTGTCAACTTACATTTTTTTGTTGATAAATTTAATTTGGTAAATTATTTTTTCATAAATAAAAAGTATATTACTTAAAATTTTAAAAAATACAGAAATTATTACGAGTATTAGTTATAATTTATCGAGGTAAATGTGTCAAGTAATAATATTTAAATTTAGGAGTGACAAAATTATAATATATAAAAAAATATATGTATTGATAATGTAATAGATTTTTTACATTATTTTATTATCATTTATATTAAATCTTAAATGACTTTTAAATATAAATAATATAAATGAATAATAAGTAATATAAATATTCATAATGTATAGATATTATGCTCTTAAAATATTTCAAAAATTATAAGAATACAAATATATTTTTGTCTATTTAATTTTTTTCCAATGGCTAAATAAAATTTAAAATGTGACAAAAGTGAGAAAAAAATCAGATACATACCAATAAGTTTATTAGCCATATATTTGGATATATTCTATAATAAAATTAAAATCTGAACGAGATTTTATGGTAATCTTTGAAAAAATCACTTATTGAAGTAATCCATGATTTGTAACCAACAATATATCTCTTATTTTTGTATCTTCCTAATATTTCACTCAAAGGTTTATATTGAGAGTAATAATATAATGATCTCGCATAAAAGTAAGTGGATATTTAAACTAGTGTATTTTCTCACATAAATAATTTTTTGGATTAGGCTCCATAAATTTATCTCATAAACAAAATAACTGAAAGTTTGTTTTATATTACTTTAAGTTAGGAGTTACATTTTTAATTAACTTTTTTTCTTCATATTAAACGAAATTAAAATAATATTTTTTTAACTAAACTCATGTGAGTAAGCAATGGTTAACTGAATCACGGATTTATTATCCTCCTTATTTGTTATCTTCTTATTAAAATAAATTATCTAACATTTGAAAGCAATGATTTTGAGCCTTACTAATAAATTACTCGTGCATATGTACGAGACAATATTTTTTTGTTATGTGATTAAAAATATACATAATATCAATATATTAATATAATTAAGAGCATACATGTAATCATTTGCATGTCAAAATCACCATATCAATTTTACTTGGGTAAAATATGTGTATAAAAAATTTAGTCTAATCTTCTTGAATGATTGGCATATATTAATTTAATGGCAAATTATAATATAAAGGATGAGATCCCAAAAGTATTATAGTTATTTATTTTATAAAAATCAAATGGTTCAAATTTATTCACTAATTACAATTAGTAGATTTTTATAGAATGAATAAGTATAATATGAAGTAATTTTTTTACACTTTCTCTTCAAATAAGTGGATCCTACATATAATATAATCCTCTTGCATGTGTCACTTCTTGTAGAATCCAAGTGAAGTGATTCACACCAAGGTAATATAGAAGGTTTCAACAAAGAAAAATTGGTAAGAGACATTAAGAAAGAATTAAGTAATGAGAAACATTAAGCAAGACCAAAAATATATTGAGCATTAATGTGATTTCAATAACATTGACATTCCCAAAAAATAAGACACAAATAAACCCTATCAAAAATGTTATTTGGAACCCTATTATTCGATACTATAGTCCATGGATGAGTTAGGAGAGAGTAACCGTTCAATTTTTTACAAGATTAATCTTATCATATAACAATGATAAGATTAAAATATTTGAAAATTATATAAATACAATTGTACTTTTGTCTATTTAATTTTTTTCTAATTAGTAAATAAAATTTAAATCAATCACAAAAAGAGGAAAAATCTTTTTAGATATATACCTACAAGTTTATTGGTTATAAATTGGTATATATTCTATAATAAATTTAAAATTGGAGATCTTATCATAATTTTAGATCTTCATCGTATTTCACTAAGGTTTATCGAGATGAGGGAATGTCAATGATATATATCCCGGATTGAAAATGATAATAAAGTTTATATTATCTCACAACATAATATTTGAAATAATTGTTTATATTACTTCCAATTAAGTTAGGCTTTACATTTTTAATTAGTTTTTAGGATTTTTTTTCTACACCCATATATTTTGCTTTTTCGTACTAAAGATGATTGTTGCCTAAAATTTTTTTGTGTAACCTTCTTGCAAATATTAATTAATTGGCAAGTTATAATATAAACAAGTGATTCATGCCAAAAAAATAGAAGGTTTCAACAAAGGAAAATTGGTAAGAAATATTAAGAATGAATTCAGTATTGAGAAACATTAATCAAGATCGAAAATATATTGAGCTTTAATGTGATCTCAATAACATTGACATTCCCAAAAAATAAGATACAAGTAAACCCTATCAAATATGTTATTTGGTACCTAAAGGAGACATTCAAATTTTCATAAATGGACCGTCATTCTAATTAAAAACAGATTGACTAAGGTTTTCATCATTATATTTGTTGTTTGTGATCTAAGACAAGTGTTGAAGCCATTTTTCTTGTAGTTTGTTGAAGATCCCTACACAGTATAATGTTGTTGGATTGTATCAATGTCAAGTCCCTTAAGCTTCACCACTGATTCAACATGTCCCTTTAGAGTATGAAGCTCCCTAAGCCTGTGAACCAATTTCAAAACTTTATTAGACACTTTCATATAGATGATTTATTAAATAAGCCTTCAATATTACTAACCCGACTTAGTCGGAGAAAGGTTTGGTTGTTATTGTAATTATTCAATATGATTATCGATTACCTTGCGACCTCAGCACGTCTTTTTGCTTGCTCGGCAATCTCTGAAAGCTCCCTATAGCTATTCTTGTCATTGAAAATGTTGGTTGTTTCGGGTGGTTGAAGACCATGAAGAGTCCTTTGTGCAGTTGCCCATTGTGCTTCTCTTTCCTCTTTGCCATAATCTTTCTTGGTAGTGAATGCAGTCTATCATTACAAAGCATAAACAGATTTAGAATGATGATCTTTCCTAAATCAAGAGCAACAATGCAATAACAAACAATAAAGAAGAAATCTAAGTTACCTTGTTCTCCAAAAGATTATTCCAAGCCTTCCCACTTAGAGCATAGCGGATCGCGAATTTCAGTATATCGAGAGGGACATATGTCACCAAACTGTACAGCCAGATTACACCAGCCCAACCCCATCCCATTCCCTTAATTCTTGCAAAACTCCAATTAGCATATACTGCTAGAAAAGTTGCCACCTGCCAATTACAGAACAAATTATTAGACAACTAAAGAAGATCAATAACATTTGATTAATCATTTAATGGCATTGCTAGCTAATAGAGCACATTTGTAGGTTCTAATTTACTTAATACTGAACCATGGTTTCATATGGTGACAAAAGTTATTGACTTTATCTCAGATCATTGATTGTGCTCCCAAGTTTTTTGTTTTAGAGATGCGTATTACATTTTTTCCCGTGGTTAGGGATAGGGAGGGTAAGGAAGTGTACATCTCCACATCCCACTAGGTGGGTAGCGGGCACTTCATGCACTATGCCGCCCTTTTGCGTGGAGAGAGGGACAAGTGCATGAAGATTGAGATCAAGTTGTTGGCATAACAGAACAATTTCAATTGTATATCAAAAGAGAAATCAACACAAACATGTTTTGCAGATACGAGAATAAGAGGTTCAAGATTACCAATTGAGCAATCAGAAAAGCGCCCATTAGGAGAAAACCAGGTCTTTCAACATAGGACCAGCTACGGGACCTAGTGACAAATATAAGGGCCTGACTTATAATACTGACTTGTAGGTACAGGGCTGCCATCATTTCTGCAGGGTTATTTCTCAAAGACCTAACACCAAATTTGTCCTGCAACATGGGTAATTATGCTCATAGTCATAGTTAGCTCTTACATTTTTTGCTAATAAGCAATAACATTAAGAGAAACACGAAATATAAATTATTACCGAGAAGAAGTCAGTATCTTTCATGAGCCAGAAAAATATCACAGTCATTAGTGCCATGTAACTACCTAGCACAACACCAGTAGCAAATATCTCCTTCAATTTCCAACTATCGGGCAAAGGTGATGGTTTCACTCGATCCTTAGATATTGTCATAATGGTACCTAAAGATAAAGCGGAGAAAGAAATTAAAATAAACAATTTCACAAAATAGTCGAAGTAAATGACATGAAGCTCAAGAAAATACTATCTTACCATCATTTAATATGGCAATAATCAACACCATGAAGGGTGCAAAATCAAACCTCCAGATCAAGGCAATAAACATGAAGCCAAACTGCCAAAAGAACATAAATTATGTGAGCCATGAATATAAAGTACTAGAAAATGTTAACATGTTTTTTTTTAATCGGAACTATTTTCTTCACTTACCACAATACGAATGGTGATTGACACAGCATAGATCTGTCATAATCAATATTAAACATTTCTGAGTTTAGATTGCCAATGTATTAAAATAAAGTCAAGCAATTAAGTTGTGTAAGCAAGGAAACTTACAGTATAATTTTTCATCCTTTGGAAAATTGCCCTGCTGGTGAGCACTGCACTAATAATGACACTTAGACCAGGTTCAGTGAGGACAATGTCAGAAGCACTTCTAGCAGCATCTGTAGCATCAGCGACGGCAATACCAATATCCGCTCTCTTTAATGCAGGGGCATCGTTGACACCATCACCTGTCATTCCACATATATGCTTCCTGTCTTGTAGCCTCTTCACAATTTCATATTTGTGTTCTACCATGTCATATAAATAGTGAAATGTTAGAAGTGTAATATTGCTTAAAAAATTAGCAGTCTGGTCAACTAAAAAGCAAGATATAAGGAGGCAAAGGATGTCTGGAACATTTAAAAGCAAAAAATAATAGATGATGGCACCATCATTTTAATAACCAAATATTGAAGTGAAGTGAAGTGTGGTACATGCTATATTATATAGAACATACCAGGAAATACTCCAGCGAATCCATCAGCCTTCTCAATCAGCTCATCAACAGGGAGAGATTCAATAGCAGGATCTTTGTGTTGGCCAAGCAAAGAAGAAGACGGGTACATGTTTGTTCCCATCCCAAGCCTTCGTCCAGTTTCCTTGGCAATAGCAAGTTGATCCCCTATAAAACAAGAAACCCGCAAACAACTTCTAAGGTACATGATTTCAGTTATGTCTGGAAGAAAGTAAGACCTTAAATCATACCAGTAATCATCTTAACATTAACACCAAGATTCAGAGCTCTTGTGATGGTTTCAGCACTATCATGCCTAGGAGGATCAAACAGTGGTAGCAGACCAACAAATTGCCATGGTGCACCAGGACTCTCTTTTGTTCTCTCGGGTACTTCCTATAATAGACAGATCACACAAGCAACAATAAAAGATGGGTACTCAGTTAGGTTGTAAACTAGAAATGCTAATATCTATTTTCTTTCGAACCTGTCTAGCAACACCCAAAGACCGAAGTCCACGCTCAGCAAACTTATCAATAGTAGCATGAGCCCGTTTCCTAACATCCTCTTTGCAGTTGCAGAGGTTCAATATCTAACACATGACAAAAACATCAATTAGCCATATTCATAAACATAACCAGATAGTGCCAATAAAACACACAATTACCTGCTCAGGAGCACCTTTGCTAGATCGATGCCAATTTCCATCAGAATCAATGTAAGTCAGAGCGGTCCTCTTATCTACAGGATTGAATGGGAGAAAGTGGACCTCCCTAATACCAGCTCGTGCCTGGCCAATTCATAGTGAAAGTTAGAAATTTTGATCTTTATCTCAAGTTCAATATATATTTTTCTCTTACTATTTCTTGTATGAAAGAAAGATTATTTTGGCACATTTACCTCCTTTGGGTCAGCAAGCATCCCAACAATCGCAGCATCTATAGCATCTTGATTCTCAGTCCTAGAAGCCCTTGCCGCGAGAAGGATAACATAATCCTTCTCAACACCCTTAGCAAAGACCTCAACCAAGTTTTTATCAACACTCAACTTATTTAGAGTCAGAGTTCCTGTTTTGTCACTGCATAGGACATCCATCCCTGCCATTTCCTCAATAGCTGTCATTCTTTTTGTGATTGCACCTTGCTGAGAAAGCCTATGAGAACCAATAGCCATAGTAACAGATAAAACAGTTGGCATGGCAATTGGAATTCCTCCGATCAAGAGAACCAACAAATTGTCAATCCCGTCTCTGTACTTGCGGTGTTGTATTGGGTACATGACTATGAGCTCAATGACAATTCCAACAGCAATTGAGCAAATACAGAAATTACCAATTGCTGTAAGGACTTTCTGAAAGTGACCAACTTGGTTGGTGCTGTCTACTAGATGAGCTGCTTTACCAAAGAAGGTGTGAACACCAGTAGCAATCACAACTGCTTCTATCTCACCCTTCTTAACAGTTGATCCAGAAAACACTTCATCATGGGGTTTCTTTGTAGCCGGAAGAGATTCTCCGGTTAAAGCAGACTGATCAACACTCAAAGCATCACCCTCCAGAAGACGCGCATCAGCAGGAATGATATCTCCTAGTTTAATGCTGATTATGTCTCCTGGCACCAAAATCGCAGCATCTTGTTCGCTCCATCGGCCATCTCTCAGAACCTACAACATATGACAATAAAAAGTTTTAATATGGTATAAAGGGCTGAAAAAAATAAACTTTTTAGATAAGCTTATTAAATTAGATTAGTATGGACCTTGGTTTTGGGAGCTAATCCAGCCATGAGTGCAGCAGCAGCATTACCAGCATTGTTTTCCTCAATAAAACTAATTGTGGAGTTAATAACCAAGAGAACAATGATACCCACAAAATCTTGCCAATCAGGGGGTCTTCCATCACCATTAGCCAAAGCAATAGCCATTATAGCAGCTGCTTCCATGACCCATGATAAAGGGTTCCACATAAACCCCAAAAACTTCAAAACTTTGCTTTCCTGTTACATGAACACTCAATTAAGAAACCATTATATCCATGCATGCATGTATTCAAAATGAAGCAATATACATATATAAAAACATTATTTTGGTTTTTGAAAAGGGACCTTTTTCTCTTCCAATTTGTTTGGACCAAAAACTTGAAGCCTACTGGCTCCTTCATCTGAGGTTAGACCTTCTCTTGAACATTTTAGTTGTTCAAACACTTCATCCACTGGAATATGTTCCTGTGTACAAAAATATGCTTTCAATGTTTCATTCTTATTTATAAATATACACCAACAAATTATCTAGTAACTTATATAATATATGTTATTAGCTCATTTTAAACAGAATTCAACCCATTGATGTGGCCTATGCTACTGAAGATTTAATATGTTCCATGGCCTTTTGGATAGGCCAAAAAAACAGATGAAAAATATTACATAAACATATTTGATATTATATCGATATATTAAAAAACATATGAAATTTTATATAACTTCTTTATATATCTTTATATAATAATAATAATATATAGTAATATAATGCTATGAAAAAACATGTTTTTTGTTCTTAACGAATATGATTGACTTGTTCTCTATAAAAAGAGACTAACACCTATAAAGTTAAAGTTTAAGAACCAAATTGAATGGCTAAATCTCAATGATAGCGGCTTTAATCATTAGCAAATATTCTTTTATAAGATAATAAAGCTATATATATATATACCCAAAAAGAAAAGGAGACAAAAAGGCTATATCAATGTCAGCGGTGTGAGGGACACGCGTTAAGGGCGCGTGAAATTAAGGATATAAAAAAGTCCGGTGAGCTTTGTAGTGCTACGAATGGGGATCAGCTGTCCCACTTTTTGATGTCCCATTGTGTTTCAATCCAATAGAAATTTAACACATACTTGAAAGATAATATATAATAATATGTTTATGCTTTATAAAATTATATTTTTATTATTAAAAATATCACCAGAAACAAATAATTGACTCTACATTAACGTTATAGATAGTTAGATACAAAAATGTTAACTACAACTACCCAAATGTGGCAAAAAACTACCCCTCACAATTAAAACTCAATAAAGTACCAAAATCAATGAGTCAGAAATAGAATTACGTAAGCATATCTCAGATATATGTGTATGTTTTGGCAAACATATTTTAATTTCACATAAAACGATAGTGTTAACTTTTACACTCATTCCAAAATATTTTGATGCTTTTAAAAAATCAATAAACAGTAATCCTATTTTTTACTTAAATTATTATTTATCACTCATTTTTTACCTTATATCTCTTAATCTCAGTTTTTTAGCATAGTTAAATATAGTTATCATGATTTCTTAAATTATATATAAAATTTGAAACATTAAAACATGTTGAAAGGAGAGTGTAACTATATACATGATGATATAATGAATTTGCATGAATAGAAATAGTAAAGTGAAGTGATGAAAAAAGAAAGAGAGAATTATGAAATCTAACCAGATCAACGTTCTCGTTTTTAATCTCCTCAAGACTAATAGCACCCATGTTTGGATGAAGAAGCTAGAAAAGTGTTGAATGAATTCGAACACACTTAAAGAAGAAGAAAGGGTAAATAGGGAAATAAATGTAATGAAGAAAAATGTAATGAAGAGAAGTGCAAAGAAACGCAACGTGAGTGAGAATGGGAATTTCAGATGAAGGTGCGGTTATATATATATTGCGTAGTTCAGATGAAGGATAAAATGGGAATTTCGAATGTTGTGGGTGCGGGTTTATGCGTTTTATGGTGGTGGGTCCCATGACATTTTTATTATTCTTCCTATGCTCTTATCTCATCATATCAGGGGTAGGTCTTTACTTTTTTTGAAGTTTTTTCTTCTTCTAATGCACTTCAATTCCTCATTTGCCCCTTTTATTTCAATTTTCCAATTTTTATTTCTCTCTTTCATAGTTAAAACTTTCAATTCCACACGTAATCATGCATGTTTTACATATACAAATTTTTAATGACAAAAGATGTATCTTGCAATGATGTAACAAATATTATATTATTTACCATTTATTTTTAATTAGTATTAACTTTCAAATAAAAGTAGAGAAAAATATGTATACATTGACAGTGCACAAGTTCTTATAGTGTCAATGCAATCTGCTATTTATTTTTAATCATCATTGACTCTTCAAGAAAAGTAATCTAAATAAAGGGTGAATAATTTTATGACTGTGTATACATCTTTATACAGTCGGTGCATAAATATTACATTCATAAAAGTAATATGAATAACTATACGAGTACATAAATATTATACTTTTTTTAGTGAGTAATGATAAGTAATTATGTATTCTTATAAAATCTTTATACAAGTGCTTATATAACATAAGAAAATAACATAAGTTGGTTATAAATCAATAATTTATCACACGTGTTGTTATTTTTTTTATTTACTTTTTCTAATGGAAATTAACATTTAACTAGTTGGTATGGGGTGGGAGAGGCACACGTTTTAATTTTTAGAATTTATTTAATTATTATTGCTAAAAATAATTTGATATGATGTAGAATATTTTATTTTAATAGTTTGAATTTCGACCCCTTTTGAATTTATTTTAATATTTTATTTTAATACTCTTTTTTAGATGAATATTTTAATTATATTGTGTTTAATGATTTAATTGATGTTGTTCTTTGTAATAATTGTTTCTTATGAAATATTGTGTTGTAATGTGTAATTGATATGATTCTTTCTATTAATTGTTTATTTTTCAGGGAAGATTGTAATGCATGATGTGATTAACGCAGTCATGTTCATTGTTGACTTGTTGTCGATGTATTATTATTACTAGCTTGTTGACAGGCACTACCATGCCTGTCAACTCGCTTTCCTATTGTTTGTAATGTGTATTTTACATATTAAGTTGTATTATATATTGTAATTTGCAGTTGAATATATATTCGTTTGAGATAATTGTTCAATCTTAAAGAAATGATGCATATACAATTGTGTTCATCAAGAATAGAGTTGATATCTTCACTTAATTTTATTTTCTAGCAATGTTGACAGGTAGTACTGTGTGTCAACCCGCTTTCATATTGTTTGTAACATGTAGTCTGGATGTTTTAAATGTCAAATATTCACATACTCTTTACTCAATTGCATACATTCTGACCAATGCAATATATTTCATGCATTCCTATTTTTTAATTTAATGGATATACATTGTGACCAATGCAATAGATTTACTCAATAGATTTTAATTAATTAGATAAAAAATCACTTTTATATGTAGAATATACATTACAAATGATAGGAAATTGGGTTGACAGACCTGGTAGTGTCTGTTAACACGCTAGAAAATAAAATTAAGTGAAGATATCAAGACTCTATTCTTGATGAACACAATTGTATATGTATCATTTCTTTAAGATTGAACAATTACCTCAAACGAATATATATTCAACTGCAAATTACAATAT
>NC_032011.1:26207553-26221106 GCF_001865875.1 Lupinus angustifolius | reverse complement strand
GATAAAATTAGAAGTTATAAAATGAAATTAGAAGTTATAAAATAAAATTAGAAGTTATAAAATATGAAATAGGAAAACTCAAAATAACTTCATAAAGTTAGGTTAGGTTTTTCCTTTATTAAGTAGTATAGATGTGCAACTTATAATTAATATATTTGAGGTGGTTATATATGATTATATGGTTTTTTTTAAATTAAATTTTTGAAGGGCAAAATAGGAATATATAAATTATGCCATGGTGGTGGTTACACCATGTTTTGGCTTTATATATAGTATAGATGAAATACATATTTAATTTTTTAGTTTTACAATCAGTTCATTTACATTCAGATAGTATTTTTATTTATTATTGTTATAAATGTATTCTTTGTTTATAGATTGGCTTTAATTCAGATAGTATTTTTATTTACTATTGTTATAAATGTATTCTTTGTTTCATGTATGCTTTTCATAAGCATTGCATTTATGTTGATTTTAAATTCTTAGTTGTTCTTAAATATGAAAGTAATTTTGAGAAGTTGAAAGTAATTTTGAATTGAATGGAATTGGATGACTTGGAGAAATTGAAATATTTTATTTTGGTATTACGAAAGATATTCTCCTATTTTATTGGTAAATAACTGATCTTTTGAGAAATATAGTTGTCCATTATAAACAAGTATCGTTTTTATGAGTCAAACCGTAGATCTTTGAATCATTCAGAGATCTAACGAAAACTTATATTACTAGACCAACACATTATTGATAAGGGAAAAATATGAAACTGCATGTTCAATGTAGATGCAAGGTTAAAAAAAGAAAATTATATTTAACTGAAGTGTCTATTGTGATGATTTATACATCAAACCACCTTATAACTCCTTCTTTTTTGTTGGTATGACTCGAACTTACAACCCCATACATTTCGTTCCTTAGTCCCATAATCTTCACCGTCAGATTACTTTATGATTCCCTTAATATTTATTTATTGTTAATGAAAATTATTTTAGACTGTCAATATATCATCTATCATTTATACGTACTATATGATACATAAAATGATTAATAATTTATTTATAGTGTAAAAATCTCTTACCTTCTTTTGACACATGAATTGTTTTATATGATATTATATAAAACTGAGTATGAATATTTTATTCTTCTTGTGCTAGAAAATAACAAACTTTCCCGTTATACTTTTCTTCCTTCCAACAATTTCTACGGAATAACAAACGTGTAAATACGAGGTCTATGTGTAACCATTTGCTTCCTTCATTGGCCTTAGAATAAAGGCACCAAATTGGTTGGCTCTTCACGTTATCTTAAACTAGAAGAAACATAAAACAAAATGAAAGTGTATATATGTATTTATATATGTTAAATTAAGTAAAAAAAACAGTTAAAAAACAAATGAGAAAATTTAACATAGGAAAAAGTTAACTGTTGCAAGAGTGAAAATTAACCAACATCACAAAATGCTGAACACAAGTCATACAGTTATGAGAGATTAGGAATAGTCAACCAAATTCAATCGGAAGAGTATCTTTGTCCCAAAATCATAATGTTCCTAACTAATCAGCATCATTCAAATAATATACATGTTTTATCTCAGTGACATCTGGGCTATCGCTCGACCGCCCCGAGTTCCCAGCACAATATTCCTCACCTCCTCGTTACCCGCCTCAGATGGGTCCAGTTATGATAGATGTCATAAATGCTTCTGACGTGATAGTAATGCATCTAACCCGCAATTTAATGCACATCCGACTCTGTCATTAATATGTCGTTGACTCGCCCTCAATGTCAACTAACATGTTGCCTGCATATTCCGTCTGCCCCCGACAATTCGACAAGAGCAGATCTGCAGGACAGGCAAGGACCAGCAGAATATGTCTCTTGTACCCAAAAGATGTTGGCCAATGGCAATGTGTCATTTCAACACACCCCAAGCTCTATAAATAGAGGAGACCACACAGGAAGTACATTCAATTTCTCATTTCCTCATTTATTGCTACACTTATTACTCCAACTTCTCTCTTATTTAATTCATTTATCGCTCTAGAATACTCTAGTGACTTTATCGTCGGATAACATTTTCAGGTACCTCCCTCGGTGGGTCCAGACGACATTCCGACCAGATCTCCTGATCCTTCACAATCTAGCGAACATTCATTACCGACCATTTTACATTCATCAC
The DNA here is from genome assembly GCF_001865875.1 of Lupinus angustifolius. Lineage (NCBI taxonomy): Eukaryota > Viridiplantae > Streptophyta > Magnoliopsida > Fabales > Fabaceae > Lupinus > Lupinus angustifolius. Next base: position 26,218,930 of record NC_032011.1, on the reverse strand, counting down.
TGATCATTTCCTCCTAATATAAAAGAACATTGGCGTCATTTGTGGCTTACCTACAACATGGTGACCACCCGTAACCAAGCTCAACCACATAGTCAAATAGAACTGCTCCAAACAAACATTCCTCCAAACCATGACACTCCATTTATTGAACCTTCATCACTAGTACAACCATCTCAACATGCCATCCAAAGTCATCACCCAACTCCACCGTAGAAGCACCCACTACCCAGCAACTCCTACACATGATCCAACAACAAAGCCATCTCATCCAATAACAAGCCCAACTATTAGCCGAGCTTCGCCAACACAGACCCGAACCCAGTAACGGACCTTCGCGGCCAGTTGCCGATGAGCACTCCGCATAATCCGCCGAAGCTTCCAGGCTAGTAACTCCCCCAAACACAAAAACCACCCAGATCACCAATCCCCCCAACCCTAGCTCCTCACGAGCAAGACACCCTTTCACTAAAGCAATCATATCTTCCCCACTATCCAAACACCTAACTCGCCCAAACAACATCGACCAATATAATGGAACAAGTGACCCACAAGATCACTTAGACGCCTTTGAAGACTCAATGTTTTTCCATGGGGAGAATGATCATATCATGTGACGAGCCTTTCCCCTCACTCTCAAACGGGCTGCCCTACAGTTGTTTACACAGCTCGCACCGAATAATATTGATCAATGGGCCACTCTCGCCAATGGCTTCAACATCCGGTTCACAGTAAGCAAAGAGCAACCCGTTCTTTATACGTCATGTCCTGAATACGACGGTAGGAGACACACGAACCCCTCCAAGCTTATCTGGACAGATTCAACTCGGAGGCTATGAAAGTACGCCCCTTAAGCCTGAAGGTGGCGGTGCATATCTTGGTAACAGGACTACAAGACAGCCTCTTCAGACATGAGTTGGCTAAGTACTCAAATCTCACAAGGGAAGAACTCCAATCTAAAGCCTAACAGTTCATTAATCTAGAAGAAACTCATCCTAACCGTCCACCAACCGAGCATAGAGAATATCAACTCCCCTCACGGGAAGCCAAACGACAAAAAACACACGAACACCCTTGAGATGATCCACCCCGACAGCCCAAAAAACCCAAATTCACCTCCTACACCCCCCTCAATGCTAGTCCCACCAGAATACTGCAAGAAGTCATAGCCACCCATTTAGTCCATCTACCTAAACCCAACCCGGGAAGAAAGCTGGGGACCAAGGACCGCTCCAAATATTGTGATTTTCACACCTTATTTGGACATGTAATAGAAGAGTGTACCTAACTGAGGGACACTATGGAAGACATGATTCAAGCTGGACACCTCCAATGATAGTATTGTAATTTTTTATTTTTCCTTTAAAAATGTAATTAATAATGAGAATGAAAATAATATATAATTACATAATTTTATTAAAAATATGTAGGTATTTTTACATCTTATCTTTAAAAAAACCTCAAATTAGAGAAACTATAAAAATAGACACATTATAATTTTAGAGGGTTTGAAAAATCCTCCAAAACTTTCTCACATCCTTCAACCAACTTCCAAACAAGGAGATGATTTCTAAAGTCTTTCCTTCTATTCTTTTCTCCTCCAAAATCATTCTTCCAAACAAAACTTTAAATAATATGAATGTAAAAAAAAGGTAACATATATTATAAAATGATATATTGTTATTATTACTTATTAATGATCTGTTTATAATTGACATATCTCACTTTTTTATGATGTATGGGAATATATTGTTACTCATACGTTAAACATGAGGAATTAAACTCTCACTCCAATTATCCAAAATATATTGAGAAGACTAACTTAACAAATATAATAATCACATATATTATTTATAGATCTTTAGTTATTTTTTCATTTTTTTGTGTATAAATTTTGATTTGATACCAGAAAAATATGCATCAAATAATTGTTTCAATTATATATTACATAAAATTTCACACACATCACAAAATACATCTTTCTAGCACATTCATATATTCTTCTCCATACACAAGTACAAAATGTAGCTTCCTGTTATATTTTATATATAAAATAAATTAGAGCATATATTCTGAATGTCCCTGACAATTAAATAAAAAATACATACAATAAAAACTGTTTATATGTTGTTTCAGCTTGATATTTTTATCTTTATCATATATTGGGGCCAAATTAAAGTAATGTACAACTTGTACGGTTGAGAGGATTTGGAGGTTTTCATTTACCATCTCTTTCAATATTCACTGCCTTTTATCTTTTAAGCAAGTATGTTTCAACAAAAGAAAAGGCAGTGATAATTTTTTAAGAGATGGTTCAAGTTCTGAGTACAGATCGTACTAGGAATGGCAATGAGGCAGGGTTGGATTTGTGATTAGCCAACCACGAACTCGAAATCCAAAAACCTAACTCGAATTAAGTGGGGTTGAAAACCATGATATCACCTCGAACGTTCGAGGTTTCAGATAACCCAAACAGATGAGAACCCGCTCGAAACATATATATATATATATATATATAGGTTTTATATATGTATTTATGTGTAATTTTATAATTTTACATATATTAATCAGGGTAGGGTATCAATTGTACCAAATCCGAAAGTTGAACTCGGGTAAAATCCAAACCCAAATACATCGGTTGGGTTCAGGGAATACTCATGAGTTCAGTTTTAATTGTCATCCCTAAATTTCAGAGAGCCCAATATTAGTATACATTAAAAAAATATGTTTTCTTAATTTTTAAATTTATTTTATGAAAAGATAATTTAAATTTAAGATCATTAGATATTTTTTATATCACGTGTAAAATATATGTACTCTCAATTGTTGTATAGGAAATTATACCATGTTATAAGATAAATCATTTGGGTGTTTAAGATAAAACTTATACATGTAAATTGAGCTCAAGCAACCAGTGGTTGTGTCCGAATAAAGGAGTAAGACTCCTCTCCATTGATGGTGAAGCAAGTTATACTTTGCAGTGTATTTTTAAAGTCAAAATTGTAATTTCAATGAAAAGTAAAGGTCATAAATATCATTACTTATTAAATTTTTAGTGTATTTTCACCTAACTTATCTATCCATTTAATGGTGAAGAGTCTAACTCCGAATAAAGCTATATGTCATCATATATCATTTGGTACGATGGTTTTGAATTCAATAACAAATTTTGCAGTTGACACCTAATATTGAATATATTCTACAAAATGGTCCTTGGTTTTTGGTACCCTTAACAAAATATTGCCCCACAAAGTTCCTCTTGATCTCTACTTTTGACCCACTAAATCAATTAGGCAATGGACACAAATGCCTAGAGCATAAAGTTGAATAGTAAAGGAGAAGGCAATGAAAGACAGAGATAAAAGATGCCATTAGAATAAATATTATGGGTATTACAAGTTGAATGTGATATAGTATTTATCATACTTTAGGCACACTAACCAAGATTAATGTTTAATGTCCAAATACTGCTACCAAGTGGAGCAAAGATTCTTATGAATAGCAAAAGTTCCTTGTTGGCTGGGTGAGGAGGAATATATATCAAATCGAAACTGTAAAAACCAACAAGTTGTTGATCTAATAGTGTAAAGTTTGGGTAAACTTTTAAAATGATCAAAAGATTAAGAGTTAGATTTCTGTGAGCAACATTTGTTAGGAAAAAAAGAATATATTTCGTTACCCAATACAAAAAAACATGAACTAGTCACCATGGTTCATGACTAAACTTAGCATTTTTAATGTTTTTTCGTTAGTTTATGTTGAACACATTTACTATAGAAGAGTTCGATTTGTTAGGGAAGAGCAAAAAGTTATCAGAAAACATTACGTCTTGAATTAAAACCTTAACTCAATAATAATATCCTTTTTCACTTAAATAATATTTTCATTTGGTTCTCATATCCAATATAAAACCTCACACTTAATTATACTCAACAGTTTAACTACTCGAAGTCGTGAAAGGATCATGATACAAAATTGTAGACTTAAAGTTAGATTTTCAACAAGAAAAGTGAACAATTTGGATGGTTAAGTTCACAAGAGTCACAAGAATGAGTAGGACACTAAACAAATACAAATTTTGGTAAAGTGAAAAACATGTGAAATGGTTTGGCATAGCATTATTTGTAAACATAGGCTTGCATAGATTCTAGAAAGAGAAAGGAGAGGAATTTGGAGTAGGTGGGTTAAGTTCCATGTGAGGTTACATATAAAATCAGCTCAAGCACCATAAAGAAGAGGGAAGGACCATTTTCTTGTGAATGAAGATGTCCCTTTTTGTTATGGTATAAGAATCTTATCTAATGCATGTTGTTATTCTGGCCAGAACAAACTTTAGGTAGATAATGCATGTTATTATCACCAAGGTTTCAATTCTCTATTATTAACCATTGGGGTGATTATTGTAATCACACAAAAATGATTATGAGTAAATAATATAGTTTTTTTGTGCTACTAAAGGTATCTCTTTACCTTTTTAGGTAAGGAACTAATCCTTTTTAAATTTGTGGTTGTCTGTCACTCCCAACAAGTGTCGCTCTAGGAATCGAACTCTCGACCTTGGGATACAGTAGGACCTTACACATACAGTTGTTGTGATCACGAGTTAAAACCATGATTATGAGTAATTAAATCAACATAATAACATGTGCACCATTATATTCTTAACAAATATCATTAACACATTGGCATAAGGCCCAACTGAATCATTAGATTGATCAAAATGTTAAACGTTCGATATCTAAAAATAACGTTTGTTGAGGAAAACAATCATACATTCTAAAAGAAATTAGATAAATAGACTCATGTCAAGTATTCATTTGTGTGTATGTGGTAATAGTGAATATTAAGAGGCATAATTTGTATGACACCCCACAAAAGGGCACTAGGACCTGAAATCCCACTATAACTAGTCTTGTTTGACTTGGCCTTTTGCAGTTAGTGGTAGGTGAATGAAGGAAAAGAAATATCAAGAGTATATCTTCACAGAGGCCACTACTATTGGGCAACAAAATGATTATAATCTGACTTTACCGTACATAAGAAAATGACTTGGAAAACTATAACCACACACATATATATATATATATATATATATATATATATATATATCATGTGACATGAGGACTGAACTAGTCCAGATCCTGCATTCCCTCAGAGTCATCCAATTTTTCTTCTTCTATCAACCACTCATTGTCATGTACCAATATGGCCTGAAACATCTGCAGAATTCTCCATCCATTGTATAAGGTTTATATAAGTACTATATACTATCATTGCATTATCCACTATTTATATTTGCTCACTATTGACTCTTCAAAAAAGTAATTTAAATGAATGATATAATATGTGTATAAATTTTTACATAGGAAAATGACATGTCTCACTGGCTATCAATATAAAGCTTACATTTTTTTGTAGGAGTATTTTAAGGCTAATTTGTTTGGAGGTTATAACATTTTTCTAGCTTAGATGACCTCACACAAGACCAAATGGCTAACAGTTTTGTTATTAATTTGTGTCCTTTTATTCCTTCACAGTTTCTTCCGTGACATAAACGTGTTACCCAAATTGAACTGAACCCATGAATGATCTAAATGTGAATACACCAATATTTGCTCAATTTAGAGGTGCCATATCCACCAAACATAAACTGCAAGTAAATAAACTGAAAAGTCAACAAGCAGTGCAAAACAATGGACAAGTGTACAATAAGTTTTGCATTGACCAGCAGCTCAATTGTGTTAGATGAATGAGTCTCTTATGTGGATTGCCTGGTTGACAGTGCACACATGTTCTTGTGAAACAAAACAAGGATATACAGCAGGGCAAAATTCAAAACTAGATTTACTGTCAACCTTTTAAATGTAATGCGGCCGGCCGAGGATGACGACATCGCCAAAAAGAAAAATGACTCATAATACTAAATGCATGTCTAGTTTATGCCAAGATCAGCTCTCAATCATTGGTTCAGAGTCAGATGTTTCCGTGTGGGACTTGTTTGTTTGATGAACAGAATTGAACAGGATGTCCTTGATTACCTACATGCAAAAGGGATGCAGTGAACATTTGAAATCCAGTCAGTCTAGCAAAGAATGAATCTGAAAAAAAGATTGTCGAATGTCAATGACAGTTACCTGTGACATCAGACCATGCACTTGCTCGACGGTTATTTTCGCACTATCGCGAGTAATCTTAGCAAGTGGAGATTCTTCCTGCAAATCATTGAGATGTTAACATTAGATATGCAATGTTCAAAATTTGAAGGGGGGGTGAGGGGAGGATATTAACATTGGAAACAAATGGTATTCATGGCTGACAAAGCTGGCAATGATAGGATGGCATCATATGAGTAACACCTTATGTGTGTTAATTAAGGCAATGACTTGATCTCTTAGTGTCATAGATTTGATTGACAACAGACAGTAGCAAATAAATTCAACAGCTGAGTTGGCCAGTGTCCAACACACGTTTAGAGCATTCATAAATCTAGACACTAGTTACATGTATTCCACTTTTAAACTCCTCCGGAAAAGAAAAAAAAGTGAACTGAGTTTCATTTCGTAAGGTAACATGTTGCCATGATTCTGCATGTTCTATTATTATTGGTAAAGGACTTAGTAAAGCATTGTATTATGCCAAGATAAGAAGGAGGATCTTGTAGACTTAACCAATTTATATGTACATAACATTATCAGGTTTACACCTATCACATTGGTGTCTGGCTTCCAAGACGCATAAAACCTCCATTCTACTTCTCTACATATCAGAAAATATGCAAGTAATATATATCATTCTAATGGGCAATGCGGTCAACCAATCACTTCAGCAAATGCCAACACACCTAACCAGAAGGTTGTAAGAAATTTCTAGTTTGGAATATAAGGTCTAAGTTTATGATGTGACATCTTTGATAAAGGGACTTTGGCAGATGTAGCCTTTACAAAATCAGAAACAAAGGGGTATTGTGGTGATTCATATTAATCTATCGAGTATATGGCTGAGTTTTTTGCTAAATATTCTAGACTCTCTCAACCATTTTGAACATAATAAAATTATTTAATAGGTGCAAGGCATGACCATCACAGTTGATATGAACTGGAATTAGAGTTGCAAAATTTTGAGGTATGGTACATGCAATACAGCCAGCTCTATTCACACTCCATATCATAAAAACATTGGCATAAAAAAAGAACAGCATAACTAGAGATGCAATTCACTGATGAACTAGAACACATAATGTGATATCCTAATCATGGGTTGTGGTTTACCTTTAGAAACAGGCACATAATTTCAATGAATATATATATATGCATATCTAAATTTCCTTACACAACGAATTAGATGATAGAAAAACGCTCAGAAAGATTTTGAATATAACGAAGTTAGGCTGTCTTTGACTTCACAGTAAAGATTACCAAGAGCCCAAAGGAAACCGTCAAACAAAAATTTCCACAAATAAAAGGACACTGCTGTGGATATATAAAGCAAGAGTTACTTACTTCTTTCTTTCTAGGAGAAGGAGCTATTAATGATCCAAAGCGAGAGTGTGCCAACTGATTCTCTGCTTGTTCTAATTTTTCAGCTGCAATAAGGGAAATTTCCAATTGAGAAACTAATGCTTTAAAGGTATCACAATAATAGATCAATTTTCAAGAGAAACATGGAAACAATCATGATGAATGGCAAAACTAAAACCAAAATATATAATGCAGTAAACAGTAAGTCCATAAAACAGTACCTAAATCTGAGATTTGTCCAGCAACGTAGTCTCCGTTACCCAACAGAGGAGAAGATGATAGTGTATTCACCCAATACTTGTTCCATAGCAGATCCAACAGGTGTGAGTCAAGGGAAGACTTGAAGTAAGTGATATCCAAAGAATAATACTGCAAAAGTACACATATAGAGTTCAAACAAAATCAGAGGACGCATTCTCAAAAAAAGAAAAAACATATCGCCAAGAAAGAAGAATCATCATTCACCTGTTTACAGTGGACACCAAAGTCTTCAATCTTATTGAGAGGTATGGTCTGATATTCAGAAATAGGTTCATCCGGCGGCTTATAACCATCAGGGTAGGTTCTGAATGCCCCAATCTCAACTTTTCCAGCAGAAACAGTCCTTGTTGGGTCAATCACAACAGCCAGAAAAGGCTCCTGAAACTGCTGGTTCAGCATCTGCGTAGACACGTCTATACCAGAGAGCCAGCATCCATAACCAGGATGAGAATGATACCATCCTACGACATTCTCCAACCGGCCTGCCTACACCACACCAAGCTTAGTAAACACTCACTAGTAAGAATGCATTTAAGTTCAACACGAAAGATACTCCAAAAAGGGTTTCTCCAGGCTGAAACCTTTTTACCACAATAGGATTAGGGTTTTTGCATCTTCACCAAAATTGAGGTCAAACAGAAGATCTATATGAAAATGTTACACCCAAGTTGAGACCTATCCTAAAAGTGAGTTCAAACTAAAGATCAATCAACACCGAGATCAATGAACACATGCTATTAGCAATGCATTGAGTTCAAAATGAAAGAAACCTGAAAAAATGTTTCTTCACGTTGAAACCTTTACTAAAATCAGGATTAGTTTTTTTACACTTTTACTAAATTAATTTGAAATTAAAGATAACACCACCCCACAACATTTTCCAATCAACACTCACTAGTAAGAATGCATTGAATTCAAAATGAAAACTACTTCCAAAAGGGTTTCTCCAACTCGAAACCTTTACTAAAATTAGGAATAGGGTTTGTGCACCATAGCTAAAATTCAGTCCAGACTAAAGGCATTTTCAAAAGGGCTTCTCCAAGTTGAAACTTTTATAATAAAATTACGATCACAGTTTCATCACCACCACTAAAATCGACCATAAATAAAACACATTAGGGTTTATCTGAAAAAAATTGTTACCTGCTTATTGGTCTGTGAATAATCAACCATGTATTCATACGCATCAGCTTGAGCATTAACACGAGTCTCAGTACCTTCAACGGGAAGGGCAAAAGCGTCCATAACAATAATTGAATCTTTTTCTGTCTTCCCTTGCATTAAACCCATAACTTCAATGGTGCCACCAGAGCGCGCGTGAACAACCATCTTGAGGAGAGCGAGTGCGGAGATCTTGACGCGTTTGAAATAGTGAGGATCGTTGATCCAAGGTCTTTCGCGGTGAAATTGGTTCTGAGAAGCTTCATCATAGTGGAAGATGGAATCGTCGGCGTTGGTGGTTGAAGAAGGAGTGTCTATTGGAATGATGTTGTTTTCGAGTTCCCATGTTTGCTGTGCTATTGTCGCAGATGGTGATGAAGATGATAATGCTTCCATGTTTCCCAATTATAGACACTTTCAAATTTTCCATTAAATTTGCTCCATCTATAGGTTGATACAATTTCGGGAAGAAAAAACAGAAGATTTTTTTAAACCGATTGGACCATCTAGTTGGTCCGATTCTAATAACACTGAATTAAACAATCTGTTTTGACCGACAATTTTATGTGTAATTAATATTTTTATCTATATAAAATTATTTTTAAATATAGAGTTTTATATAATTAATAATTATGTATAATTATATTAAAGTAATATATCTTCATCTTTTATTGGACAAAAGTATATGTGGCAAATGAATGAATTTGGATACTGATGGATGAATGGAAAGTCATTCATTAATATATATATATATATATATATATATATCCATTTAAATTACAATTTAATTTATCCAATGAATTATAATTCATCCAATTCATTCATGACTCATTTGTCATGGATTGGATGGATGAATATCTAATCCATTTAATTTTTTATTTAAACTCAAAACAATATTGAAGCAAATTATTATTTTAAAAATTAGTATCTCAACTCATAATAATATTGAATGATTATAACAACAACCAAACTTTTCTTCTACAATAATAAATAAATGGATGTTGATGTGTATGTTGTGTCTTTGTCTAAGTATATGTTATTTATATGTTGCGCATCAAACACATGACAAAGAGTTTATAAAGGGAAAACTTCAAATAATTACCATGGTATAATTTTACTTTCTATTTTGTCCTTAACATTTTTAATTTATACAAAAAAAACCATATAATAATTATGTATAACTATATAATTAATGCTCCAGAAAAGGATTTATATATCCAATATTCATATTGTTGAAGTATTTTTTATTTTGTTTCTTTTTTGTTTCTGTTTTGCGGTTTCCCTAATAGTAGGTTAGTTAGTTAATTGTGGGTAGTTAGTTAATTTTGCGGTTTATCTGTATTCGGCTTTTCTCCTGTCTTGTATTCTTGTAATTCAATTCAATTATAAGAAATACTGAGAGCATTCTTCTAAATTTTCATGTCTTACAACTCCTCATTCTTCTAAATTCTCATGTTTCTACAAGTGTCTATGTTTTTTCTTGTCATTCATGGCTACAGATATGAACAATTTATCAGAGGTTTTGTTACAACAAATCCTAGTTCGAATTCCTTTCAGGTTTCTTGTTCAGTGTGAATGTGTTTCTAAAGGTTTCATGCATGTGATCTCATCCCTTTCTTTTCGTACAATGTTCTTCTCTCACCAACAATCTTCCTTCGGAGCTTTGTTTCACTTTGTTGCTAGGGACAGAGTAATGCTTTCTTTCCACCTCGTTAGACCTCCTATTTTGCCTTTTCCCTCTCCAAAGAAGGGGTTTGCACTAAGTGGAGAAGTATGTGGCTCTTCTTACGGGTTGATTTTATTTTCCGATTCTCTCTACAGTCTTGGCCGCGGTTATTACATATATAATCCTCTGAACAAGAAGCGTATTAACATTCCTATTTCGCCTTATCTGGGCAGGCTGTGTTTCTATGTTGTGGGCTTTGTTCACACTATTGATGGGAGGTTTCGCGTGGTGCTCGTGGAAACTGGTTTGACGACACCACCAAGACAAAACTATAAAGTGCAGTGTTTCATTTCTGAGCAACGAAAATGGGAATGGATTCCCCTTCTAGTGGTTGACCTCCATGACTTTGGTTTTCTCCCTCACGGCTTATTCCTGAAAGCATTCGAAGGAAAGTTGTATTTCATGGGTAGTAGTTCTATTCTAGAGTATGATCCTTTTGCCAATAGTTATTGTAATGCCATCTCTTACCCTGAAGGCACCGACTATTTTCGTGTACAAAGTCAGTGGGAAAATTTACAGATGTGGTGCACCTTGACCGAAAAATTACAATTTTGGTGCACGTTTTAGAAAAATTACAAAACTAGTGTAAATTTGTAGAAATCGGCAATGGAATTGCCGATTTATGTATTTTTTTTCTATCTCCTCCCCCAAAATCAGCACTGGGGAGGGAGTTTTATTAAAATATTTTTTTTAAACTTCCCCTAAACCGTCAAGG
>NC_032011.1:25989634-26207453 GCF_001865875.1 Lupinus angustifolius | reverse complement strand
GTATTTTTGTATTTATTTTTTTTCTATCCCCTAAATCGGCAACCGGAGAGTTTTTGATTTTTTTTTAACTTGTGGGAGTTATATTATTAGTTTTAGGGTTTAATTTTTCAAACACAAATCCTAACAACACACAACATACTAAATTTTGTCAACCCTAACCCTAATAACATAACACAATAATGAAAAACACACATAATATTTTATTAAAATATAAAGTTCATCTGTGTTTTATGTGTGTTTTTCATTTAAAATATTATGTGTGTTTTTCATTATTGTGTTCTGTTATTAGGGTCAGGGTTGACAAAATTTATTATGTTGTGTGTTGTTAGGATTTGTGTTTGAAAAATTAAACCCTAAAACTAATAATATAACTTCCACAAGTTAAAAAAAATCAAAAACTCTCAGTTGCCGATTTAGGGGATAGAAAAAAAATAAAAAAACTAAAAAAGTATAAAACTCCCCCTGACGATTTAGGGGAAGTTTAAATTATTTTTTTTTAATAAAACTCCCTCCCCAGTGCCGATTTTGGGGGAGGAGAGAGAGAAAAAATACATAAAAATTTCTACAAATTTCCTGTAACAAGTGATATTTTGAACCTTTATAGAAAATTATTTTTTTCAATATTCTGTAACATTTAAGGTTTTATGTGTAAATTTAAAAAAAAATATTTATATAGTGTAATATTTATGAACTATCAGTGTACAGATTTATACATAATCATTACATCATCACCCACTCATTTGAATTACTTTTTTTTGAAGAGTCGATTATCATTAAATATAAATTGGATGATTTAATGACAGTAAAACTCATACATTATCTGTGCAATCATTACTTATATATGTTATGCACTTTTGAGAGGGTGTGGTCATTCTCGGGAAACCTTTTTAAAAAAAGAATAAAATTTAATATTACCTACATATGTCCTATAATTCATATCAGTATAATAAATATTAAAAGTGAGTTTGAGAATCATAGATGTATTTGTTTGAATTTAGTTTTCTAAAATATTAAATAAAATTGAAAAAGCAAAAAAAAAAACAATTTTGAATTTTTAGTTTTGGATGGATTGGATATCCATCCAAATGGATATATTCATTGTTTATAATGGATGAATTAAATTCATCCATTATCAATATTGTCCATTGGATTATAATTTATATCCATTTAAATTCATTACCTCTAATGGATGTATTTGGATGAATTTAATTTGGATGGATTTGGATGGTTTTGGATGGTTTGTGGATCATGGACAATTTTGCCACTTCTAGACAAAAGTAAAACAATATTTGAGTGATATTTTTTTTTAAATTGAATCATCCAATTTACTTCCCGGACTAGTTTGATTAGATCGGGTTTAACATAGTCAGATCGGAATTTTCTTAGTGCAAAGCGGTTTGTACATATTATTTTTTTAAATAAAAAATAATATCTCTCTATCCTAAACCCACTTATCACCTTTCCTCTCATAATATACGTCACTCGAGCGTAAGTTGTTGGTTCAACAAGTTTGGTTAAATTGTTACATGTTTGATGAAATGTTTGAACTAATCTGTTGTTGTCCCATTACATGTAGATGATGCATCAATGATAATTAGTTGCATATATTGTGTTATTCTTATTAATGCTATTATATTATATTATAGGATTTAAAATAACTACATAAAACACTAAGGTTGTTGGTAATGGGTTATGAACGAGAATGATGGTGTCTATTAGAGCATCAAAGGTTACACATTGTTGGGGTGAACATCTGCTGTCCCATAAAAGTGTACCACTCTATATGTTATTATTTATGATTGGTCAAAAAAATACTCTTGTTGTTGGGGTATATGTGATGTTGTTACCTTCGTGGCGGATAGGAAAGAAAGTTCGGGTTATGGATTACAATGGAGGCTATATTATCCTCGAAAAAGGATAAACTTGGTTTGGGATAAAGAGAGAAATTTTATGTTTTTTGTTTTGTTTTAAAATATCATATTTGGTAAATTAATTCTCTAGAAAACTGGCTTTCTAACATTGCTTGAAAGGATATTTTTGTTCTATACTTATGATACACAATCTAATATGATCCAATTGAAAAATGCTTTGTTAACAAATCTTTATATATATTACAAAGTTTTTAACTTGGTCAATATATATGGTTTATATGTCACATGTCTTAATATTATTTCAGAATTGAGGATATCTAATAGAATGACGAATAATGTGTTTACAAATTAAAAAGCTATTTCATTCTTGGTGCATATGCTATTTTTTCATTATTAAGTCTTGGTTTTTAGCCCATGCAATAATATTTTTTTATTGTTATTCATAAAATATTTTCATCAAATTTATTTTTATAATAAATGGATATATTGAATATAAAATGTTGACTTTTAAATAATGTATTCTTGATGATATTATTGTTAATTAAAGAAAGTTTTACTTGAGTTTAGGTTATAGTATATATATTTTTAAATTTCTACCAAGTTTTAGCATGCTTATCTTTTTTTAATTTATTTGATTCACATGTTGTATGAAAACAACATTTTTTAGAATGAATGAAAAATAATATCTTTTTAGTATTTCAAAATGAAAGTGGTGAGAAATGGAGTCTCTTATTTATTATACTATTAATACACCTGTGCATTTGCATAGTACTACATTTTTTAAATTAACTTTCTAAGTACAATTGTTAATATATCTTTCAAAGTTCAATATCCTTCATTGTAAAACTAACAAAGTTTAAACATAAACAATATCATGATGTTGGAGAGCTTGATTTTATGATCTGGAAGACCAAAAATTGTAAATGAATTTAGAAATTCATGAGTTAATATGTTGAATATTTGACCATAATTAGTATTACACATATCAATAGAATCTAAAATGTTGTATTCTTTTTCATCACTTATAATTTTACATATAGACATATATTAGTATGAATTAAAAAATATTTGCATCAATTTAATGATTGATCGAATAGAATTATAAATATTTTTATCTGAAGTTAGACTCAAAACATATACATTTATTTGATCAACAATTTCAATAGTTGATATAAATATTATCCTTATTTGTAAAAACTCTTCATTTCATTCTTTTAGTGATCTTATAGATTTGGATAAGTACTTTGAACTATGACATCAATTGAATTATCAAGATTAACAATTGTATATGTCATTAGGTAGGAAATGAAGTAGTTATAAAATTATAAATAAAAAATAAATAATATAATTCTAACTAATACAAATGTTATTATATTTTTTGTGTGACCGAGTATGTACAATTATCAATACTTTATTATAATATTTTTAAATTGTACCATTATGGTACATATCAACAAAGATGTCTTCAACCATATATCACTTGATCTGCAAGGAATGATAGATGACATATAAAATATATTAATATTGTATATGTTATAATGTAATGTATAACACATATTAGCACATAGCATATATTGACTACAATTTAATCTTATATTATAACCCATAACATGTATTGCTATTTCTTTATCACAAAAAAATAAAACTTTATTAATAATTCAGGTACCATTGTACATTACTCTTACAATAGTTTAAAGTATCAATATTGAAACTTTTACAACCACAAAAATTCTTGTTTTATAAGTAGCCATGTATTATGCTCAATAAATCATACATTATGGAATTCATTGTATCGCAAATTAATATAATCTATTATCAAACCTAAAATCAAACTCAAGAAGTGAAAGATGCATTCCGCTAAAGATCATAACTTGAAGAAGTTCTTTAACATATTGGAAAATATAAAATCTAAACTTTTAAGTTGATTGGCAGATAGAAGGACATATTAATCATTGATAAGAAGAACACAACTTCCACCGTATATTTTGTAACATCATTATTAATCTTTAGAAATAAACAAATTAGACAAAATTAATAACGAAATAAGAGTACTGATGCTTTGCATTAGACAAAATCGAATACCCATAATATGAAAATCAAATAATATAGAAGAAACTCTAACAAAAAATGGTTTCAACACTCGTTAATATATAAGAAAGTGGTAAATAATATAGACGATTAAAATGGTTTCAACACTGAAACCCTCATCTATTTGAAAAATACATGTTTTGGATCGGATCTAGAATTTTAGTATGTATGGATAAGTCTTTATGATAGCTATGATAATCTAAAAATGTTCAAAATTATATCATTTTTTCTTTTAAGATTTTTATCTGTTTCACAAATGGTCGTTGGATCCTTGTTGGGTCCTTCCGAAGAAAATCTTCTTGATGAGAGGCTAAATAATTGTTTCATTGATGACAAGACAAACCAATAGCACTACAAGTAAATAGAGAGTTGAACTCTAATGTACCGATGATTGAAGAAGAGTAACTCACATTTGAGGGAGAGATGTTGGATATTCTAAGTATGAAGATGTCCAACAGTTTGTAGAATTTAGTAGATAAAAGCATATAAGTTGAAGATCCCATATACATAATGCGTTAAAGTTTTATATCAAGATGCATGTGGTGTCAAAGTTACTTATATGTTTTTTCACTTAGCCAAGAAAAGATTATGTACACAAAATCTTTATCTCGGTTTACCCAAAATGCAAATTATGTCGAGTGTACATTACTTTCAAAATAATCATTCTATTCCATGTTATCTATCTCATTAAAGAAAAAAATTATTTCTATTTATACCCTAAAGTTTATTTTTTTCTCAAATCGCTATAAAAATGACAATTTTTATATTTGCATCTCTTTCATATAAATATTAGCTTTCCCATGTAGTAACGGAAAGCAAAATATTTTGTTATACTAAAATAGCTGATGATGAATGGAGTGATAAAGACTAAATATGTAAAACAAAAGAAAACTTTATGAGAATCAACCATAGTAATAACAATGGGAGTCAATTTGATGGTTAAAGTGAAAGAGTCTAAGGAATTGTGTGAATGAAGTTGTGAGTTCAATCTTACCCATAGTAAATTTAAAAATAAAATAAAAAAAGGGAGTTATACGTTGATCTGATGGTTGAGAGTTCGAGTTTCATCTACAACAAATATTAACATACTAGCATTTCTCGATAAAAAACTATACTAATAAAGAAATATACTTATATGTGTTTGATATTGTAAGTAGCCAATCCAAAATCCTAATAAAAAAATGAAAATTGTGTTAGGCAATAAACAAATAACATAAAATCTTGTCAAATATATATGATATGAATTAACAATATAATAAATCAAGAGAGTAAAGAACACTACATGAGCAAGGTCAATATGAAATAAATGAAATGGAATCTAAACCATATGGAAATGGTTCTTATCTTCTTCATTTGGCTCATCTTTTACTCTCCTTGTAAGTGTTTTTGGAGTCTACCTTACATAACTAGTGAGATTGGATTTTGGAATCTTTTTATCTTAAGAGATTATAGATAAATATTATATCTACCATGCAAATAACATCATTAAGACTCTGTGGCCCAATGGATAAGGCGCTGGTCTACGGAACCAGAGATTCTGGGTTCGATCCCCAGCAGAGTCGTTTTTCTGTTTCATTAATCATTTGGGTTTTCTCTGCCACTTTAAAACAAAACTATTGTTAACATTTTTTTGGTACATCGGAAACACGAAAAAAAGCTAGAGTAAGGAAGAAAGATCCATCTCTCTAAGGCTTGAGTCGCCTATGGAGGGATAAAGTTTCAAATCTACAAGCTATCTTGATCGGGTTGTCTAATCCTTGACATAAAATCTCCTAACTTATCGCTGAGAGCACATTTACTATCCTACTTTTTGTACCACTCTATGTATCGTCATCTCTGATTGGTTGAAAAAAATTATTCAAGTTAAAATTGCAATTATTAAATATTTTTCTGGTCAATCATATCTTCTGATACATGGAGTGTCACAAAGAAGTGAAACAACAAATGTGTATCCCTTATCGCCCTAGCACATGTTAAATCTACACATGGCAGTGTTCCCTTAACAAACGACGAATGTTATTAACTAGATGAGAGATATGGTGAATACGAATATGCGAGTTCTTAGATATGAGCAATATGGTATGGTTGACCTAGAAAAAAGAGTTTGTTGTTGTAATATATAAGGTTTTGTAGCATGCCATGACAAAAATAACACATTTGATTGAGTACTTTCTTCAATGAATTGTTAAAAAAATGACTTATATTTTATCATCATAATCATCATTTTCAAACATTTACAACATCAACATTGACCAACACAATTATGGATAATGACTTTTGATTCTTATATTTAATATTAATAAATGAGAATAAAGTATCTCCTGATATAAAGATATAAGTGAGATTATGATATGTGTCTTATTTCATCATTTTCTATAAAAATATTTCGAAAACTAAACAAAATAGCACACATATCATATTTTTACTGCTTAGAGAAGATAAATTATTTACTGATATAAGGAGATACATTATTCTCTTAATAAATTGGAGACTCACATTAAGCTATTTCACACAACTACCATTATCTAACTGAAAAATGATAGATTGCACAAAAATAAATAATGTTGCTGGATGCTTCATTTTGCTTAATTAATCAACCCAAGATTTTATATAAAATGGCTTTAATTGATTTCTCATGTAATTACACTTATGCCACAACATTGGCAAATAAAACTTGTTGTCATAAGACATAGAAATGCTGTCATTAATACTATGTTTGGGTGTTTGGAGAAGGGTGCAATGAAATGAAATATAGTGGAATGTAAAGAGAACAAAAGGGTATATAGAAGGGTCTCAATTTCACAGGTTTCATCACAGTTTGGAGGAAGAATTTGAGGTTTCAGGGGAATGGTTCTCAACATAGCATTGAGATGAGAGTCACAAGGTGGTCAGATAGAGAGTTTAAGGAGGTTGAGAGTTCGAGATAAACTTAGAACAAATACTAATATATTAACATTTACCGATAAATAAAACATAGCATTGAGATACCAAACTAGTTGCAATTTAGAACAAATAGTGCACTTCCATGCTTTGTCACTGTCGCCGATAGTGTCCCACGCGTCGATAATGTCCCATGCGTTGTTGATATGTCATCTCCGCTCAGAACTTCACTGGCCTCACAGGAATTGAAGTCTCTGCCAGGAAGAACCTTAGCGAGGTCTGATATCTGCGCCGATATCACATTTTCCTGTTCGCTGAGATTGAAGAAAGCAACATAAACTTCTCCTGCATAAGACATGACACAAAGGAGTCACAATAATAATAACTTCACAGAATTCTTTGTTGTAGCATGCTAGTTCATACTCAATTGAGAGAGACACAGATCAAAAGCAACAAATATACACAAAATGTAGTTTAGTGATATGGATTGTAATTAGTTAGGGGAGTTAGTGTTAGTTGGTTAGTGAGTGCGCTGTATAACTAGGCCATCGTAATTAGGATTAAGTGACAATTACGGTGAAATGTGGAATCATCCGGAGGCTTTCTCCCTTAACTTCAGGAGGGAGGTTATATCAATTGGTGCTTTCATTGAGAGGCGGATAAAGGCCTGCCTATGAATTAAAGTATAGTATCGAATACTGGTAGATGAGGGTAACGCAAAGGAGAGTAACTACCACTAGTAGGTGTCAATAGAGTGAAATTGGCATTAACGTTGACTCTCATAAAGGTGATAATACTATGAGCGCCATATTGAGTAAATAAAGAAGCTCAAAGTTGGTACTTAGGCCATAGGTCTCTCTCACTTGATGACGAGAAGAGTCCAATCCGAAAGTCTAATTCATTAGACTGTCGAGTCTTGTGCCTTAAGTATCACATTGACCTTCCTTATTTACTTAATGTGTGAATCATAACATTTTATTTGCTGGACAACTCTATAGATAACTACTACAACAACCGAGTCTTTTTAGTGAGGCGGGCTTAAGAAAATAAGAGAACTCTCAAAGATTTGTCTATGAAAGTTGTTTGGTAGCAACAGACCTTTCCTTCCTGTTGCGATCCATGATCGAAAACCACCAACATTAATAGTATCTGCATGAATGACCAACTTCATTATTTATGATAACTAAATACAAAGTAAAAAAAAACAAAATAACCTCAATAAGTTGCATGGATCCTAATCATTCTAGAAAATGGTGAATATTTATAAATTTCACCTTTAGTAGCCTCAATTGTTGCACATTGGCCAGAATAACTATTCACCAGGGTCCCATTAGAGTTCAGCTGCCACATCTGTGAAAGATTGCACAAATCCATAAATATCAATAAATGAAAATCAAAGTTTATCGATACAGAAGAATTAGCCAGAGGCATACGATACTCGCCCTTATGCTCACTAAGGAGTAGTCCAAAAAAAGCTACATGTCACTCTTGCAAAGATAAAATAAGGACCATGATATACCTGATTTGAATCCCATCTGCAGGGAGAAAATGAACCTCTCCTAGATTCTTCAGAAGTAAGCTTTCGTCTTGGAGAAGCGTCCAAGCAAAATTTATCTTTATCTGTCGCAACTAAATGATGTTCTGCTCGATGATTCTTTCGAAACATACTCTCCTGATGTCTGTATCAACATCAAAATAACAATTTTTGTTTACAACATCACAAATTACTCAAATCTAAAAGGCAAATGGAAAAGACATCGAGAAAGTGAAAGCATGATTACAATGTGAAGCGGATTTCTCTCTTGTGTACACAAAAAGGGTCAAGATTCTTGTTTCCTAAACTCCTTTTCCAACAAACTCTTTCACCATATTGGTCAATATTATCACTACTCCAACCACTCGCCTTTGACTCCGCGCAGCTAGTGAAACTTAATGAATGTGTATACGTTGTTTTCATTTCTTCATTGGATCTTCTCATCGGCGACCAAAGAGGATCTTCACTCTTCAAGCTTGTGATATAAGGAAACTGCCCATGCAGCAAATGTGATGAAATACTGATTTAACAAATTTATTACACCCGGAATGAAAAAAGTTAAATCGCTCACATGCCTCCGTATTATTTGAGCTAAAAGAATTAATCTCCAGAAGGGTTGGATTCGTGATAAGATCGTACGTCGTATTATCAATTTTCCGCACATCTCCCCCATACATAAGTGGAGACTTTACCATTGACCACAAAGTCATCTGCGAGATAAGAATACAATTCATTCAGTGTCTATTCATAATGCATGTACACATTAATATTAATTCATGAGTACATGGAAAAAACAACTCAGTTGTGCTTTTATTTATAGTACCTGTGTTGTTTTCTCTACTATATTGAGTTTAGTATTCCTGTGTGGACCTTGATTTGAACCTACAAAAAAAGGAGAAAAATCAGTTTCGAGATCCGTGTTATGATGCATCTAAATTGAAACAGATTGCAGCAATTATCTATGATGTAAGATTGTAAACGTCTTTGGATTTTTCCAATAAAAAAGAATCTGCGTACCGGTAATGTCCTAATTTTAAAAGAATAAATGTATCAAATGCTTCACACTGCCAGAAGATTTTGGTATCACACAAACAGGTATTTATATAAAATAATAGAAGAGAAACAGATAATGAATAAATGAAGTAATTGGGTCTATAAATACTTAAAAATGTGAGGACGATATTCATAGCGAAAAGAGAAAGGAAGCAACCGAGCCTTATTACCAGGATCGGTTAGCCATCCGAATGGTAGCATGTCCAAATCAGGCCAGGAATTCCCCTTTAAACCTTTTGCTCCTATCATATTAGCAGCTGCAAAATCCCTGATTCAGAATGAAATGAACTAAATTTATATAATATAGTGATGAAAGGCCTTAACAAATATCTTCAACTAAAGCGGAACAATTTAATCACCTTGATACATCAAAATGAGCTTTGACATCTCCCCAGTTATCCCAGTCATCTCCTGTTATACGATACAGGTTGACCAGTCCACTGACTTCTTCGGCCATAGCCGGTGTCACGCTGGTTCCAGGAGACAAAGAATATACAATTGGGCGATCAAACTCCCGGAGAAGCTGGAATGCCATGTCATAAGGTAAATATGCCAAATATTATTAGTGTTCATATGAGAAAGGGTGGGGTGGATAGAGCAAGAGGGAGAGCGGGAACTGCAAATTACCTCTGATACATAGGTTATTTCATTTAGATCGAAGTCATCGCCAAATACACAGTCATGTTTCACTGCAAGGATGTAGAAAATCTGTCAAAATTCGGACAACTGCTTGGATATGATCGAACAAATTAGAAATCGATTCAATGTAGTTATCATTATTCCTTTAATATTTTCTTCAGGTATATAATACCAACTCAATGTAACGAAGTCAAACAATAATCCGATGTACCGAAAAGAAAAGGAAAAATGCTTTACTTATTCAGACTAAGGAGAAGTTATTCATGACATGAATATGTTGTGATAGAGTGTAATGAACAGAGTAGTTCAATTACCAAAATCAACACCCCATGCAGCATACTGCACATAAAGGGATCTCAGAAAGGCTTTCCCGGCTCCCAAGTTTGTATTTACGCTCATAAAACCGTCAGGCATCCATGCACAAGCCCTTTCTGGGATTGCTATATCTTTCGCATGCCAAACTCGACCAAATTCTTGATAAGTACCACCCTAAAATAATTAAGAGGAAACGTTCATAGGTCAACAAGTAACTTTTATGTTTAGAATATCCCAAATCTTGCTTATAAAGTTTTTTATGTTTAGAATTTAGAAAATGTATTGCACAATGCACCCGATATAAATTTATAACCATTTTCTTCCGAAAAATGATAAGTATGAGAAATAATCATGCTATAGCAGAAATACAACACAATACTACAATACCTTTGTTATATCTAGGATTGGGGTGTTTGCATTGAAAGCTTGTGTGCTTATCCCTCTCATAACATGAATACCAAACTTTAAACCCAAGCTATGTACTTTATCAGCTACTTCGGCGAACCCTTTACCATCTTCGGAAGAAGGCCACCTCCCTGGGTCTGGAACCATCCTTCCCCATTCATCAATCACATCGTATCCGAGCGAATAATGAGATGCACCCGGAACTTTCATTCTATACCATAGGTAATCCACCACAACATACTGCAAGTATATTGAGTGAAAGATATCATTCTATATCTAATGAAAGTACTAATAACAGCTATAACCTGCGTTTTCTTCGAGTATCTGTACCTCGTATCCGTGATCTTGGAGTTTCTGAGAAACTATTTCAGCACTCTGCAAGAATTCTTCTTCAGATATTATCCAACTAAATGAATCATATGAATTCCAACCTCTTGGTGGAATAGTAGCTTGTTGTAGATTGTTACTCTTAGATGCATTTTGAGATGACACACTGAAATTACACAGATTTTGGAGTTATCTCTACTTATTTTTCTAACATCTCACAAATAACAAAAGAATAATAAGGTACCAAAGATTTAAGCACCCCTAGGTAGCTCGTGATTCTTTTGCGAACTGGTTCCTTTGAGGAACGAACCGGATTTTTACGAAAAGAAAAATAATTGGTAATGTATACTCACTTAGATGAATTGCAACAAACAAGAAAGAATTTTATCCTTGGTATTTCTCCTATGGTGAAACAAAAGTTGATTCAAACCTACAAGTAGCAGCACTAGAAATGATTATGCAGGGAGCTATAGAAACCCTACTCAATATACTCTTAGCGTAAGTATATTTGACAGGTAACGTACCCGAATGAAAGAGAACCACATATTAGGTGACTATATTTTGGACAAAATTGAAACACATTAGCCAATTAAGGAAACATATTGTTCAATTAGGATTCAGATTTTGGTCTATACACATTACTTTCTCACTTTACATTCAAGCTCATTATATATTAGCTTAATCCAACTATAAACTGTATTCAAAGCAGATTTTATGATCATGTATTCATCATCAAATAGACAAAAAAAATACTATACTTAAAAAATATACAAAAGCAACTCAGAAAATTACCCTTTAGAAAAACACCGAAGAATTTTATATATATTGGATTGAATTGTCTAAATTAAGTAGAAAGATGGAGAGTGCAAAATAAGGAGACATGGAAGTGAAACATAGAATTGTGTAAATGATAGAAAATGGTAATATACCTTTGAAAACAGTGACAGAGGAGAAGACATAGAGATAAACAGAAACACTTCATGGTTGAAGATCATAAGACTTTTCTTACAATCACTTCAATCCAATTAAATACTAAATACTAATTTTTTTTTGTTACCACACTTACTTTTTTGAATAAATAACTAATTTTTTTTGAGTTTTTGTTTATCCTTCCCAATAATTATTGTTTTTCGGAATCAAATATTTGATATTTTGATCATATTAAAATCTAGCAAGACAGTAGACCTGCACTTTATTGTTACTAAATACTAATCCTAATCAATCTCAATTATTTTAGTTTATTAATTAATAATTATTGTGATGTTGTACAGAGTGAGAGAGATATATTTCTGGACAAAATAATTATATATTCATACATTATTTATTATTTATATATTAATTATCATTAAATTTATTAATTAAAAATAATAGTCCCGGCATAAATATTAAAATCTATATTATATTAATACGGCCTAATATATTATAATTCATCATTTGTGATGAACACTTAGATCCAAGGAAAATTTATAGTGAAAAAAAGAAATATTGTTTGTGGAAGGAAACAATGTCCCTTTCACACGTGCCTTCTTGTCTCTTGAGGTAATTTGACTTCTTCGCATGTGAGTGTTTTTTGATTAATGGGAAGAGATTGTTTGGGCTTGTTATTTTTAGTTGGTATTATCAAGCATATTTTTTCATTATATGATAAGAAATTAATCTTCTTTAGAATGTGAGATTCATCCTAATAAATGTTGCTCTCAAGAATCTAATTCTTAATTGTATGATAAATTGGTAATCTTATAAATTAGCAATGTCTTGTTAGTTATTTGGTTGTTCTTAATAATCAACTCCATACTCATAAAACTCATTAATTAATTAATATATTTACTAAATGAATTTTTTTTTAAAATGAATGTAATATTTATGAAATGTGAATACAATTATTATATCATTCATAACTCATTTTGATTATTTTTTGAAGAATGAGTGATGAATAAATATCAACAATAAATGATACAATAATAATGTATAAAATTTATACAATACCATGATAGAATTTCCCCTGATTTTCTCAATAGATTTATTCTGTTTTTTTAATATGAATTTCAATGGAAATCCTTTGTATATTTATCGGGAAATTTATTTCCAAACGTGATCCATTTTCTGTATATGTTAAACTCATTGTCTTAGCAACAGTTACAAACGGTTATGTGGAGAGAAAAACTTTTCTCACTATCAATGACCTGTTCGAAAAACTTTTCTCACTATCAATGACTTGTTCGAAAAACTTTCTCACTATCAATGACCTGTTCGAAAAACTTTTCTCACTATCAATGATCTGTTCGAAAAACTTTCTCACTATCAATGAGCTATTCCACTCTCTGATAACCTTTGTGATTATGATTGGGTAAAGGTCTATAAATTAGAATGAGTTGTTCTCTGTTAGGGTCACTAATTCTACTCCTCTATTCATAAATAGCAATGGCGAGGTTGGTATTCTTGATCTATTTTTGTTTCCGCTCCATATTAATCTAAATGTGTTGTTGATATTAATTGTATAATAACATATTTAGATCATTACAATAAACTATAACATTTGGTATTAGAGTCATGGTATGTATTTGCCTTGCTTAATTGATTGGGAATTTATGTATTGAATATGCAATGCAATTTAGACACTGCTCGTTAATTTATAAACATCACATTTGACATGAATTTACGTGTTGGTTAATGATTCAGTTTTTGCAATATCTGTTATATGAGAATGGCTTGTACAATTGAAAATATTGCATCACCACTTTACCATATGCACACACGCTTCTTGTTTGATAAAATGTCTATATAAGTTTGTGTTAAGCCATCACCAAATTGCTGTCAAAATCAAAGTGGAGGATGAAAATTATTAGTAACCAGATGCATAATACAACAACATGGATCATATGAATATTGACTTATTGAGAGGCATATACATGTATTAGGAGGTTAAAGGTATTAACTTATATGTAAAACAATACCGAACTTGTTAATTTTATGAAATGAGAGAGATCTAACCGCTCTCCGTGATGTTCATAAAGACAAAAAATTATAATAGTATTCGTGGGTCTATTGATAGGCGTACTAAAGTTAAAGATCTCCTGAAAGCCATTGATGCACAGTTTGTCACGTCTGATAAGGCGATTGCTAGACCCGTCTGAAGTGAGAATTTATAACCCATAAGAGGAAAAGCTAGACTTGAGGACCATTAGTGGGTATTTCATTGGATATGCTGAAAAGTCTAAAGGGTATAAGTTCTATTGTCCATCACATACCACTAAGATTGTGGAATCAAGAAATGCAAAATTTCTTGAGAATGACTTGATCAGTGGGAGTGATCAATTTCAAGACATTGTTTCTGAAAGAGATCACATTGAGCATCAACCTCCTGGACCAAGTGATAGATTGGTTATCATACACACCCCTCAAGTGCAAACGGGTTTAGACAACCAATAATTGAAATTCCACAAGCATCAGAAAATGACCCTGTAGATCAAATTGTTGTAGAACAACCTGCTGAACGGTCGATTGAAGAACAAGTTGCTCAAGAAAATAATGATGTAACATTAAGAAGATACACTAGAGTTAAAAGGTCAGCAATCCCTAGTGATTTTGTAGTGTATCTACAAGAATCAGACTATAACGTAGGAGCTGAAAATGATTATGAGACGTTTTCACAAGCCATGAGTTGTAAGGAATCAAACTTATGGATCAATGCTATGAAAGATGAGATGGATTCAATGATATCTAACAAAGTCTGGAATCTCGTTGAGTTGCCTGATGGTGTAAATGGGTTTTTAAAACTAATAAAGACTCACAAGGCAACATTGAGAGACATAATGCAAGACTTGTTGCAAAAGGATTCACTCAAATAGAAGGAATCGACTATAAGGAGACTTTTTCTCTTGTGTCTAAAAAGGATTCTCTTCGAATAATTTTGACATTAGTAGCTCATTTTGACTTTGAGTTACATCAAATGGATGTGAAAACAGTTTTCCTGAAAGGTGATCTAGAGGAAAATGTTTACATGAAACAACCTGAATGATTCTCCTCTAGTGATGGTGAGCATTAATTATCAAGCTTAATAAATCCATCTATGGATTAAAACAAGCCTCACGCCAATGGTATTTTAAGTTCCATGAGGTCATCACCTCATTTGGTTTTAAAGAGAATGTCAATGATGAATGTATATACCAAAAGGTTAGTCGGAGTAAGATTTATTTTCTTGTGCTATATGTGGATGATATATTGCTTGCAACTAATGTTAAGGGTATGCTATATGAGGTGAAATAGTTTCTCTCGATTTTTTTTGATATGAAAGATATGGGAGATGCATCTTATGTCATTGGCATTAAGATCCATAGAGAAAGATCTAGAGGCATTTTGGGCTTGTCTCAAGAGACCTATAGCAACAAAGTTTTAGAGAGATTTAACATGAAGGATTGTTCTCCAAGTGTAGCTCCCATTATGAAGGATACAAACTTGATTTGAGTTAGTGCCCCAAAAATGATTTTGGGCGGGAACATATGAAAAATATCTCATATGCTTCAACTGTTAGAAGCCTTATGTATGCTCAGGAGACCTGACTAACATATGGTATTGGAGTTTTGGGAAGATATCATATTAATCCAGACATTGACCATTGGAGAGCTACAAAGAAGGTAATGAGATACCTTCAAGGAACAAAGAACTTCATGCTCATGTACAAACGAAGTGATAATCTGGAAGTAATGGGCTACTCTGATTGAGACTATGCTGACTCCATTGATACCCAAAAATCAACATTCGATTATATTTTTATGTTAGCTAATGCTCATGTATAAACTTAGTCTTGTATGCAAAAAATAAACTTAGACTTGTACTCCTTCACTTTGTTTCAGTCTCAATTAGAAAAAAAAACAAAATTAATTTGGAAGAACATATTTTTTGATAATACCGATGATATATTATTATAATAATTCTCTTAAAAGTTGAATTATTAATCTTTTGATCATTCTAAATGAATGTAACCGATTTTGAACTTAGAAATGGTGATTTGTAAACCATGTTTACAAATATAGGAAGTGAAGCTATTTTTTTCTCCTAATTTATAATAATTAATAAATGTAATATCTGTCCGTTTTAAAATTTATATATAATCGTTATATATTTATTTATATTATTTGATGGTAAATACATTTATTCTCATAATTAATCTCACAGGAATGCACAATATTCATCAAAGTTAGAATTTTGACTCAGCTAAGTAGCCGCAGTGAAAGTGAGTCTCTCATCCATCATCGGCGATTCCTGTTTCGCCGTTGGAAATGACGGCGGTGACGGCGATAGATACGGTGGTGAGACTTCGTGTGATATTCGAAGAGGATGAGATGCTGAACAAATCAAAGAAGAAAGAAGGTTTGAATCGCTGTTGGGTTCTTCTGAAACACAAAGAACACTGCACCATATCTCATTTTTCATCTCATCTTCATTCCACTTTCAATCTTCATCGCACTTGTCCCAATGGCATCATTCTCTCTGTATGTAATCACTTTTGTATCTTCCATTTTCATCAAAATGTTTTCTTTTTTGTTTTTATTTATTCAATTAAATATACCCTTTTCATCGAGGTCCCGTTAGATACCCAGGATGACCAAAAAGTCAAAAGGTTCAATTACTATGAACGATACTTGTTGGGAAAAACAACTATGCATCCCGAAAGAGATTAGTTTCTTAACCAATGTGAGAGATACCCTTGGTAGTAAAAATATATAGGTATTGTTTATGGGTTAGACTCGAATTAGTTAGAGTACAATGTGATTTCCGGGTGAAAAACTTATGTGGAGACATATCCAACCCGTCATATTGTGCATTTATGTATTTTGATGGTACCACTTAGAACTAAATTTTAATTAGAATTACATCGTTAATGTTTTGTGAAGATTTTATTGGTTATATCTATATAAATATGTATTCATATAAGTTTTTCTCGATTTTCGTAGTGTGCGAGATTAAGTAAGAGGAGTTTTAAAAAAAAATTAAGAATGTTTGTCATGCCTTTACCATTATGGGAGATTTTTTTATGTGTTCTTATTGAGAATTTATTTCTACTTTGCAACTTGATCTTATGTGTTGAGACAAATGATAGAGGTTCATCATTGGAGTGAATGTTTTTAAGTTGTTGGGAAGTGTGTACAAATATAAAATAAGCAATGGGACCCATCAAAGAACGGAAAAGTCATTGATGGCCGTTGATACTCAAAGGTCTTGGATTCGAGTATTGTAATTGGGAAAAGACATCGTGAGAGCTTAGCTTTGCCCCTTAAATGGGTCTTCCTGGTTTGACTCGAATTAGTTGCAAGCTTCTAGTTCCCCTCTTGTGTTTGATGCTGTAAATGGAAAAAAACATGCGCCAGAAGAGCTTTGCCTCCTATTTGGGTCTTTGCAATTTACACAAATTAGTTAGAGTCCAATATGATTTCCGGTGTGTAAGGTCTTGTGTTTAAGTGTTGTAAATGGGAAAAAATTAGGCCGGGAGAGCTTTAACACCTTATATGGGTCTCTCCGGTTCAACTCGAAATAGTCAAGAGTCCAATGTGATATTCGGATAGTGAAATTCTCAGACCCAAAAATAAAAAAAGTTGTTGATTGTTATTATGATATTTCTTTTGTCCAACGTTGTTTATTCTGATATTAATTTTGAATGCAGATGGAAGGCTTTGTTTTACCACCTTTTGAGTCAACATATATTTTTAAGGATAAAGACATTGTGTAGTAAGTTTTATGGTTGAATCATACTCCTATATATTACGTTGCTCTCATTATATCAGAATTCTCTTAATCGTTTTATATGTGTGTGTATCACAGCGTGCAAAGAAAAGGAAGCATTTCAACTGATGATAATCCTGCATTGTTGCCATGTGTACCTAATGGGGGATCTATCGACCTTCCTAAACTACTTGCAATTGAGGGGTTTCAAGGGAACGATGGACAATGTCAAACCGTGTTGCAAGAGGATGAGAGCGACCAACTTGACGAAGATGCAGTTAATGTGGAATCTAATGCAAACTCAGAGAAACGAAAAGCATCAAAGAAGCTCAAGAGCCCAGAGGATGAGAATGACCAACTTGTAGATGATGCAGTTAATGTGAAATCTAATGCAATCTCAAAGAAAAGAAAAGCATCAAAGAAGATCAAGAGCCAAGAGAATGACTCTGTGCAACTTGAAGACGATGATGCAGTTTATTCGGAATCTAATGTAAACTCAAAGAAAAGAAAAGCATCAAAGAAGTCCAAGAGCCCTAGGTTTGCTTCATCAAATTTTTAGTGTTAATGGTGCAAGCAAGCAGACATGTTTTTATTGGTGCAATAAAGCTTACATATTTTTGTTGTCATGAAAAGAATATTTTTTATTCTGAGTGTTTCAGAATCTAATTATGTTGAAGTAGCTTTTTTGAGGATTCTATGATACATATTCTGTGAAGTCATTCGTCCAGGGGGGTAGATACATTAGGAAGTAGGCATAATTCTTTCTACTCTTATTTTTATTTTGTTGTATTGACAAGTGTATAATTCTCTAGGGATCTCCCTTTTCTGTTAAAAGTTTGTATTTGGAACTTCGGAAACATTGATTGGAGTTATTAACTTGATTCCACTATTTTTTTATCCAGTAAGAAGAAGATTAAGTTGTCTTCTACTGAAAAGTTGGCAGTCATTCCTGAGGAGGAAGAGGAAAATGCAAGTTTTGAAGGCCGTATTCATCGCCGAAATGTTGTCAAGAAGGACAATGACAAGTCATCTAAATTATCCAGTCAGCCAAAGAAGTCTAGCAACCTTGATCATAAACAGAGTAACAACTCCAGTGGGTCTAAGGGTGACAAAACAAGGTGCGTTTCAATTGCATTTGTGATTTATATGATAGTGAAGTGGTGTTTACTTTCTTTTCTAATTGTGCGCATTGTAGTGTATGTTTGCCCAGTTTTCGGCAAGACACTTAGTTGTCAGAATTCATGGACAATTTTCATGTTCATAATTGGTGACCCTTTATTTGTTCCTTTCAACTTCTTTATTTGACCCTTTAAAGAAAATGTATTTGGTTATAAATTGTTTGATTCCTGGATTCCTCCAATTGAACTTATCTTTTCATTCGATTTTAAATCCCCGACCCCTACAATAAGATGTTGGAAGTAAGAAATAATTATGTTGAAAGTAGGGAATAACTTATCTCCCCTTAATTTTCTTGTATATGTTGTATAGGTCCCTTCAGCTTCAAGATGATGATGGAACAGAAACTAAAAAGGTAATGCTTTATTTTCACTGTTTCGAGTACAAATATAGCTCTTGCTTGCACTTAACCAAATAAGACCGAAATTTCCATGTTGTCAAGATAACCCTTGCACATTTTGATTTCTATTACAAAACTGCCAAGTCTCATTAGTAAACATATGGAGAATGTTTTCAACTTAAGCTTGATTGTTTGTGCTCACGAACAACCCAGCCCGGACGAGTTAGTGAGTCAAACATATAATTTCTTCTAGCCAAGTTAATATCTACTACTTCGTTCTCCTGCCTTTTGTTATCTCTTGTCCTTATCCCTTCCTCGAAAAAGTAAACTGAGATTTTGTTTTGATTGGTCTTTACATGTGATGAATTCTATTTACAGCAATTTGATCAGATTTGATGCAACCAAAGATTTAATACACAGATCAATAGGTGTGAAATAAAATACCATTGAGATAATAAACACTACACGTCTTTCATATTTAGTTCAAGGAAATGTACTGTAGCATGGTCTTAGAAGTTAGAGGGGGATCATATTTTTACACTTTTATTGTCTCTTGTTTGGTCAGATGCCTAGCAGAAGTACTAGACGTAAGAAAGCTAAGAGAAGATGGTTGAGGGAACAAAAACTGCAGCAGGAGAACCAGAAGGTAATGTGGTTTTTTAATGTTACTTCAGAAGTTCAGACAATATTTACCTTTTATATGGAGTTAAGAAATTGGGTTGGTCCCGATGCCACCTATGACTGGGAATATACTTACTGCATAAGGTACTGTTGACTTGTTGAGTTATAGTGCTATACTTTGATTGGTATTTAATAAGATGCCTAGTTCGCAATATGCAAGGGTTATAATTGTAGATCACTTTAGTTGGAGTTAACATGTCTATGATTACTATTTGTGAATGGATTTGATCATTCATTCTGAAATGGGTGTTCTTTTCTCCCAATTTTCAGCCCCACCCGAGTACAGCAATTGAAAAAGATGGCCAACGGTTACCTATCAAAGATAATAATGGTGTAGTTTCCGACGCACATCAACAAACTGATGAAGAAAGTGAAGCAGAGGATGACATTGTTCCTGTGGAAATTAGGCCCGGGCATATTCGCTTTGAACCTCTTAGAAAAGGTTTTAATGTTCTGTCTATTCTATAAGGATTCGCTACATAGCAGTTTTTATTGCTTTGGAGTTGCTTTCATGATCTGACATATGTTCTCGATCTATTTTATGCAGATCAGGAAGTACAGCAGAATCACTTTCCAGTGGTTTGTTCGATTTTTCTCGATCAATAAGAATTACTATTTTGGCTGTTTGACTTACCACAAGAAAGTGTTATCATCAATTATGTGATAAATGTTGTTAATGTTGCCTAGCATCATATGTTTGCAGTTGAATTTTTGTTTATTTTTATTTGGATTTTTTAAACTATAAGGTTTGGTCAAGGTCAAGGATAAATAATGTTCAAGTTAGAATTGACCTGGGATTAATTAAGAATACAAAATTTTCCAAAATAGTCTTTTCTTCACTTCACCTAGTGGGATTAAGGTTTGGTTGTTGTTGTTGTTGTAGCCTTTTCTTCACTCATAGTTCCTTTCCGAGGTGTGTCATGGGTAATGGGGAGGGTGGGAGGTAGGTAACAAAACCCTTCAGGATTATTCTCGGGAGATACTTTGGAAGAACCAAAACTGTTTCTAAAAATCAAAATTTTAGCAGTGAATTTGGTTCCTTTTAAGCAGGTCATGTAATCCATGTCTTGATTCTCATTGAAAGGCTCAGAATGGTTCATAGTTCATAGTTTAACTTACCGTATTTTTTTATTTACTCAAGAAGTTCGGCGCAACATGGAAATTCCATGTCAGTTTCGCAACAACATGAAAACCATGCAGAAAGGCAAGGTCATTGATTTGTAAATGTTATGTTGATGTTTCAGGAAACCTTTCAATGGAATGGAACTACTAGCAAGAAGAAGGGCCAGAAATGGGGTACAGAGAAGATCTGGTCCCATAAACAGGTTTACTATGAAGATTCCACTCAAGAGTCTCCCAATGTTCACCGTGCTGAAAAGCATCACACACTCAACCCTATAGATTTTGATAAGCTGACACCTTATACTAGCTCGCCTAAGGTTTGCTCCTTTCTTTCTCTGAAGTTTGTTCTTGCGGCACGTCTTATCCAGCTAAGACCAAAGAAGTTAGTTACGGCGTTGTGTTAGGAGTCTTTTCGACTGTTTTTAGTCTACCATTAAAATTCCTATTTCTATTTTGAGTTAATTTTGGTGCATTGTACCTTCAACATGCTATTAAATTACTTCGTCATATACTGCAGGAAGGTGACGTAATTTCATATCGATTGATTGAACTATCAGCATCTTGGACGCCAGAGCTTTCTTCTTTCAGAGTACATAATTACATATCAAGTCTGCTTTTGGACTATATTATACAAAAATTCTGCCGGAAGTTTAACGTGTACTGTGTTCATGTCCCCGCAGGTTGGGAAAATATTGCACTATGATGCCAAATCAAACAGGATTCAGCTGGAACCAGTTTCAGAACATCCATTTGATTTTAAGAAGAAAATAGATGAGGATGAATCTTCTGAACAGTTTGATCCATCCCCGTATGGGGAAGATGGTTCTTTAGAGGTAAAGTTCGTAAATTTGTTCCCTTTTCTTCATTTTTGCATTGGAGCATATATAATAGGGGAGATTCTTTAGAAAATAGTAGATTATCATGTAGAATGCAAGCTTTTGCACTAGACCAGTTTTTTTACAAGGTTTGATACTTTGATTTGAATCCTATCAATCAGTTTTTTCTTTCACAAACACAATTAACCACATATTCCTATCGATCTAGTGAACGTATGTACCTCAAAAATCTCTTGCATTTGATAAAATTGAGACCGAGTTTATAAAGTTTAGACGAGTCCTGGCTTAATGTAACAAGTACAAACTATTAAATCTTATTAGAGATATGTCCTCCGTGGTTAACTATCTACTAGAGGTACCTGATTTTTGTTGATCCATTTAGTTGATATCTTTCTTTTATGAAACATATACTAAACCAAAGAAAGACATGAATTGTTGTAAAGAAAGCTAATATTTGGAAATACCACACTCTTTGGGGATGAACATCTTGTGCAGGTTCATATATGTATCTTATTTTATCCGCCTTTTTATTGTGGCATAGCATAAAAACCTTACTCAAAACTAATGTCTGAAAATCATTTCTTCTAACAAAACAAATATGTTGTTGCTTCTTATTTACATGAAAATGGCCAAATGTTTTCCTTCTGCAGATAGATTATTTATCGCTTGCTGATGTTCGAATGGTTAAGCACGGAAAGCCAGATTCAGCAACTGTGAATGCTCCTAGTAATGCTTGGGACAATCTAGTAAAAGCAACTAACGGTAACATTGATGAAAAACATGCGGTTGATCGAACTACTGTGGGGAATTCCAAGCAAGAAAGGGAAGGTCATGCCCCTACTAAAGGTAATGTCCGATGGATAATTTACACTTCTACAATTCTTGGAGCATATGGTGTATAAAAACATGAAAACATCACGGTGAACTAAACTTGTGTTGATTTTGTTACAGATAACGGGAAAGTAAATGCGTGGGATGAACTTAATGAGGCATTAGCAGCAAAGAAAGCAAAGTTGTCCAAGGATGATGGCTGGAGTCATGTGAGTTCAGATTCACGGTCATGGTCCAATAGAGCCTTCAGATGCAGTGCGCTCGGTCCAACAATGGCACGTTTAAGGACACAAAACGGACTTTAAGTAAACAAACCTACACAAGGGCCTTCTGATGTGTGTACCCTTTGGTAGATTATATATATATTTTGGTATATATGGACCAATTACCAACATTATCATCTGGAATGAATGCTGCATGTCCTGATTTCAGCAAAGTAGAGGGAAAGATATTTGAAATGCTTTTCTTTTAGTCCATCTTTTGAATGTTATTAGACACAGTCCTCCTGAAAACCAAACAGAAAGTTGAATCAACTGCTAGACAATCTGAGACATGTTTTCCACCATCCTAAATGTCAAAAGTGGAAATTATGATTATAGATTAAATGCTACATTTGGCACAAGTTTAATGGAAATTCTATCTTGTTGGTTGGTAAACCTTATGATATGTTACTGTGACTTAAACCATGATGTGTTGGTTAAAAGAATATAATGTTGGTTTTGAAACTTCATTTTGTTTATTAATGGAAGCAGAAACTAATAAAGGATGAGGCTATAATTGTACAACAAATGTTACATCTTCTATGTGATTTACTCCCAATATAGCTTGTAGCATCAATTTTTATCCTAAATAGCAATAGCTGTAATTAGTTTTAGATGGGTAACCATAAACCTTCATGTTATTAGCACTTCCAAACTGAACTATTGGCTCAATTCAATAGAAAAAAACAACTGAAGCCTCAAAAGAACACAACAGGCTTCATTTTCACTTAAATTTGATCATTCTTAGGTACATCAACTACTACTGCTACTGTAAACTTCAGAGTGAGTTGCAATAAAAGTGGATTGTGATATTAGAGAAATTACTTGCAAGGTCAAAGATTAACTTGCCATTTTGTGGAGGGTTGGCTTTATTCTTATAGTTATGCTTGTGGAAATATCTGATCACAGACCAAAAATTTTAGTACTAATGCATGACCTGCATGTAATTGCAGACCATGTAGTTTGTTAACATCAGTGCATTGCAGAGGGGACAAAATGAAATCTTGTTGTCATCCCATGAATTTTCTCCTTTATTTCAATCTCAGTCATTACATTACATAACAAAGTATTGTGATCCTTTGTCATTAATCTCACTCTTCTATACAATACATGAATTAAGGATATCAGTCATTTTTTGTTGTTATCATGATTGGATTCTTTGTATATGGTAATAATCACCCTTCATCTTATTATCATCTAAGCCAAACTAAGAAAATATTGTGATCTTACCATGTTCTTGTGGTCACCAGGGGATTCATTCACCAATGATAGCAACATGCGAGGTGGTGGATTACTCCCTCTGCGCTCTGCAATGGACATCAGAGGCTTTTTCGATGGCATATAGTAGTTTGCGGCTTCCAAGGTGTGATCAGCCAAAAACGCCTTTGCTGGTGAAGAGATAACTTCTTTGCGAAGTAAAGAGAAACTCTCCAAGAAAGATGCATCTTTAACACAAAAGGGTTCAATTGATTCCATGCCGAAAGGCGATGATTGTCGATGAGACATGAACGATAAATCAGACCAATTGGTAGAGGAAGGTGAAAATATGGATGAACTGGTGTAATCCGAACTTAAGGTCGAAGAAGGTGTTGATGGTGGCAATGATGAAGCAACATAAGGTATAGAGAAGCTTAAGTTGACAGTTTCAGAACAATCGAAGGAATATGCCGAACTACATGGAGAATTTGATGATAGTAACAAAGGTTCAGCTACAGTTTCTTCTTCCATAATCATACCACAATGATCATTGAATGATGCATCATAGTTCCTTTTGGATGATGTGAACAATCTTTTCATGCCACCACTAGTAAATTTCCTCCTAAGTCTTCCCCAACCATGTTCTCTAGCAGGAATGCAAGTTTCTGATTCAGCATTAAGTACCGAAAAAGATGGAACAACTCCACCAGCAATTGCCTTGTGAAAAATCTCGAAATCCAAATCGTATGCATCAACTGTTCTTGAACCAATCTCTATGCTTTCCCTTTCAGAATGTTCTTCCTTCTTGACCTCTTCCGTGTCGGAAAGAGCAATCCAGAACTCAGGTGGTTCTTTGCCTTCAAGGATGCTCAGAATTGGACCCTTCGCCCTCTCGTAACGGATTACCTGAAATGCTGCAGCCTTTGCATTGCGTGACATCGCCGAGTTACAATGTTTTCCAATCCATACATAAATAGCAGAAGGAACATGAACAATGAATGCCCCTCTAGAATCAAGTGCTTGTGCACTTATTTGGTTCACCATTTTAGGAACCAAATGAAGAGGATCATAGGGGGAATGTGGCGCCATCCGGTACATCCTAACCTTCGAATTTGGACTTAAAGGCATATCATGAACCCTTTTCTGGCACTGCAGAAGTTGATAAGCAAAACCCATGTTAGGATTTGTTACTCCTCTTGCACTCTTCACGAACCGAAAAGCGTCTTCGAAGCTTTGTCCATTCCTCCAAATGAGATAAGCAATCACAAGAGAACTTGATCTTGAAACCCCTTGACAACAATGAACAAGGACTCTCCCACCTTGTTCTCTAACATCCTCAAAGTAATCAAAAACATCATACA
Source organism: Lupinus angustifolius (assembly GCF_001865875.1). Taxonomy (NCBI): domain Eukaryota; kingdom Viridiplantae; phylum Streptophyta; class Magnoliopsida; order Fabales; family Fabaceae; genus Lupinus; species Lupinus angustifolius. Next base: position 26,181,817 of record NC_032011.1, on the reverse strand, counting down.
GAACACTTGTAATGTCTTCTGTAGGGCTATCTTGCAACCAAAGTGTCTTGTAAACAAAGTCACTTTCGAAATATTCAGGACAAACAAAACCAACACAATTCAGCACATGAGTTATCCCTTTATGCATCAAAAGTTCATGGTTCTTAGCCACTGTCTCACTCCCTAAGTATATATACTCAGAAATCCTTGAACATTCTTTATCAAAGAAGGCCAATTTGTCCTTTTTCAACTGAAAATATTTGTTGTTTTGACCTGAATCATAGGCTATTATGGACCCTTTTGGAGTTTGTGGAATAGGCCAAACTCCAAGATCATCACAACCTGCACTAGGCCATTTTTCAACACTAGGCTTATTGATTGAGAGAGGTTGAAGGGGTGGCAAAAATGATGATCTTGGTTTACTAATATTTTTTTGTAGTTTGTGGTTATGATCAATGGACTTGTTCTTCACCTCTTTTTCCATTAACATATCTCCAAGAAAATGGGTATGCTATCTAATGAAAAAGACTGAAACTTTATCCACACCCCTCAAGTTATTTTTACCCATAAAATTGAAATAAATAGGAATGGGGTTAGAACTTAGAAGGAGAAATTGTTGTATAATTTGTGACTATATCGTTTCGGCCAATAACATGACACCTAGGATATCGTGGTCGATAATTATTAAGTGTCATGTTGTTATTGGCTGGTATAATTTTGTATCAAAAATTGTGATTGATATCAAATGTTTATCACACCAATCACATTTTTTTAGAAAGTGGGAGAAATCATGAGATATACAATGTATCTTATTTAAAAGTGTTGGTGTAAATGGTAGGTATTTGCAGTTTTGAGTCTATTTCATGTGTTCCATGTTCCCACCTAAAACACTTGACCATGTTTATGTATGACTATGACTCTGACTCATTCTTTGATACATTAACATAACATTAAATGTTGATAAAATTGAGGAGTGTTGGAAATTTCAAAGAAGAATATGTCAGCATTAAGTAGCATGTACTAGAAGCTGATCAAGTAGTTGTCCTGCAGTTATGTCGGGAGCACATCTTTTGTTTACGAATTGTATTATCTATGTGTTAACTTTTGTGATTGATCAAAAAATATTTAATTATTTAAACTTTTTAACCAATTATATAAATGACATATAGAATGACACTTTTTAGAATAGAAGATGTGTTCGCATCCCGTTGCGAGAATTAATTACCAAAAATGATATATTTGTGATCATTTACCAACGCAAAATTTCAATCTCATAAATAAAAGAATATAGTATAGAGGATTATTATCTTTGGTTAGAATACTTGTTATAATTTTGTTCCTTGGACCTCCCAAGAAAACTATAGACAAAAGGAATTAGTATTTTTCATTACATATTTATACACAACTTATTAAAGACTTTAAAATTATTATTTAAATATAACATATCTAAAAGTATAGAGATTATGTAAAAAAATTCTACCTTCTAAAAACGTTGTCTTAAACTTACATAGAAAATTTGTAGTTTTAATTAATGATCTAGAATGCTATGTACTCATGTTATTATATGGTAATTTAAAAAGAAAAAACACTTTCTGTGAATTGTGAGTTTAATTTTATTCTTCTTAAAGTTTAATTAATGTAAGAAAGTATTGCTTTCTACTAAAATCTTTTCATGAAAAATTCAATGGAATGCGAGATAGCATGTTAAGAATGGATAAAAGACGTGGGAACATATTTTTAAATTTGTTGATAAAAAAAACCTATTATTAAATTTACCTTTTACTTTGTTTAGTTGATTCCTTTGGTACCAAATAACATAGTTCTTAGTTGACATACCCTTAACACTTTAAATATAGTATAGAGCCAGCCAAACTGAGTTGAATTTGTTCAGTTCGACTTGAAACTTAACTTGAGATCGAAATTAGTGATATTTCTAACTCGAACTCGACTCGATTAAACTTCGTAAGCTGTTTGATTCGACTCATCAATTCGAATTGGTTTGTTCGTCAAGAGTTTGTATACTGTTTAATCCATTTCATTAGCTCGGTTGGTTCAGTTTGTTAGTTCGAATAATGATTATTTATTTATTATATATAAATTTAAAGATTTTTTACATGTATGTACATACATATAAACACATATATAATTAAGTCAACTCATAAACCTAATGAGTCGAATTATATCTGATTCAAGTCCGACTCGTTTATTTGACGAACTTAATTATTAGCTCAAATTTGACTCGTTTAGTTTATAAACCAAATTTGTCAAACTAAATAGGGAGCATATCCACTTACTAAACTTAATCTTCATCCTAGTCATCAATTCTTCGAGTAAGTGCATCTTCTCTCAAATAAATAATGAGTAAAGTTTCAAAGGAATGTTGAGTTGATTTGATTCATTTCACAATTAGTAAGCAATAGTTTAACCTAGTGGTATATGGATAGTCCAAGCACATTTCAAATTTTTTTGGTTTCCCACATGTATCATCGCATTGGAGGCAATCATGTCTGAGCCGATAGCACATTTCACATAGCCAACTTTGCTAAATCACTCATACATAATCAAATAATCAGATGTAAAACCATTAAAATCCCATAAAATGAAACCATATCTAGCCTACTAAGACAAATAAATCAAGTTTTGATAATGAAGTCTGAAAATAGATTTTATATCTTATAAAGCAAATAGTTGAAAAACAAAATATTATTCACAAGTTTTCCATTGCACCCTTTTGGCTCATTGTGTCTAGACCCTACATCTACTATTTTTTAGTCAAATGAATGCAACAATCTCAATCAAATTGTACCTTTCCACTGCTTATCATATTGCATGAAATTATAATCATTAATTCATTATCAAGAAAAATAAAGGGGCAAGATTTTAAATCATGGTTAGTGATTATTGGTAGTTAAATCCTTCATTTTTTATTTATAGAAAATAATTTAGATAACTTATTGTATCTTAAAAGAAGTGTCATGTCCAATTATAATATTCAAAATGTATAGTGTAGCCCCAAATAAAATTTATTTATATGTTAAAGATTTTGATATAAAATCGTCATTTTTAAAGGTTTTACCTAATCATCATTTCAGCTTGAAGTTCATCCCTATAATTATACTAATTTGAGGATACCTGATCAAAGACCTAAATCGAACATACCACACATACACACTATATAACTTATAGATAAAAAAATTAGGATTAGATTAATGATAATTTTCTATAAAATTCTTCTAAGATAAACTTAAGCTTAAATTAATCAAGAATATATCACCTTAGTTAGCTAAGTTATATGGAGATCTCATAATCAAGAGTAGAGACACGCTTAGTTACTCATTTTATGCTTAACGTTTAGTATAGATAAAAATTTTTTTATACAAAATGTACCATGTTTGTTGATATACAACTCAAATCCTCAATCATATTAATGAAGCCTTGTTGATACCATGCACCCAAATTTGGTTGTAATAATCAATATTGTGAAACCCGAGCCGGACGTCAAATTGGAAGAGGTCTTGTATTAGATTTAATTGGTTAAATTGTTTAGTCTGACCGGATGATTTTATACATAATTGATACTTTTTATCTATAGATATATAATTATACATAAGTGTAAAATTTTATATAATTAATAATCATCTATAATTACATTGAAGTAACGTCTATTTATCTTTTTTTGGACTGAAGTGAAACAAAAGATTAGAGTAGTTTTCCATTTTTTTTCATTTTTACGTGAACTGTCCAGTTTACTTCCCGGGTTAATCCGGTTTAACCGAATTTACAACTCCTTATTGATTGATTCTTTATTAGACATTAACACTCCTTATTGATACATTCTCTTTCAGGAAAAAAGAAGAGAGAAATGACAAAATTAGACATTTTGATTTTTCCTTCGTCAATAGAAAATGTTAATAATAAAATAATATATTAAATGTACATATAATATAATACTACCAAAAAAGCAGAACATGTAAAAGATATGGCCTTTTCAATCGTGGTTAAAGGAGAAAGAGTCATGACTTGGATTTTTTCTCTTAGAAGAAAGATTATATATATATATATATATATTATAATATAATAGGAAATTGCTAATTGTTATAAGAAAATAGTATATGAAAAGGAATTAAAATAAGAAAAGGGTCAAAAAAGGTGGCTATGCAAAGTAAAACCAATTTCGTCAATGAAGACCTTTCCAGCTTTATAATTATCTCCATAAACAAGTCATTACGTGATCCCCATGAAAATATTTATCTCACCATAGTTTAGTCACATTATTTTTTCACATTTATTTTATAATCGTTGACTAAGGAATTTTGTTTTGAAAATAAAATAGAAAATTTAATAAATAATTTATAAACTAGGCATAAAAATGATGCTTAAAAAACTAGTATGAAATTAATGTCATTACCTATTACTACAACCTTGCAATGCCAAACCAACGTGCGTTACTTCAAGTGGTACATGCTTAATTCCTTTTAAGCAAGAATCCGGGTTCGAGTCTTATGGATGGAAAAAATGCTCAGTATGAGAGTTAGTCCCACATACTTGTGGATGTTCCCGACTCGGACAGGATTGCCTCCAAACCACTAATATGAAATTAATATCATTACTTATTAATAAATGTTGTGTATATCTACTCTTTATATATTTTATTAATTGGAGGCTCGTGTACTATTGGTTGCACTTTTACCTATAGATAAATGCTATTATTGAATGTGTTTTTTTTCTTCTAAAATTTGATTATCCGCATAGTTAAATTGAACTTCAACTAATTTAAGTCAGTTCCACTTCAAAAAATTTATGTTAAACAAACTTATTTAAGTATATAAAACTTTTTTTTGTCTTTTTTTTTTCATTCACTATATTCGAATTTATGACTTTTTTTAATGTAAAAGTGAGTTCCTTTACATTTGTGTAAGTAAACACTAATATCATGAAATGTTATTTTTTGAGTATAAGCAAGAATATTCTCTCATCCGAATAAAGAATTTCTTTCAGATGTATGGTTGTTTCTCCTATTAAGTATTCTACTATGAATCAATGATATATGAGAAGGAATGTGACTTTATACAACAAAATCAATGCCTTGTTTGTTGAAATGTTATTTGAAATTGTAACGTTAATAACTTTATTAGTAAAGGACTAAAGTTACTCATGCATAAGCCAAATTTGAAATTATTGTTGATTGTTTTAGATTGCTTAAGTGTTCTCTCCTAAAAAAATTATTGTTTAGATTTCATCCTCAAAATTTCAGCTACTATTTATCTCATTATTGTGGTGCCTAATTGAGCTATTCTTTATATGTTACTAATGTCCTATACTTTAATTTTGCTTAATTGTGGATTTTTATCCTTTTGTTCAATGAATGCCTATTATCCCTTTTCCAATAAAAGTGTTAATAACAATATTACATGACTTATATGACCCAAATGAAAATGCCATGTTTGGGGTGATAGGATATGTGACATAATTTAGATTAGAGATAGATATTAAGGGAGAAATAACATGAGCATGTTTATTCAATAGAGGAAGAAGGATGACAAGGTTTTGTTTGTGGGACATGTGGAAAACATAATATTCAACATACATGTGCAAATGGTTTTGATGGAAAATGGATTCTCTTCTTCACTACCGGAGGGTCTAGTACTTAATAAAATTGAAATACGTGAATTTTAAAAAAAATTGATGGTGCAGATTTGAAAATATTTTTAGCCAAAAAATATTTTATAAATGATGGAATAAATTTGGGCCTTAGATTCTAGTACTGGACCTTCTGGTACTGAAGATGATCCTAACACAACTTCTGACAATCAATTGATATTTACATTAAGAGCTCAAGATTCTAGAATGATACTAACTTTTATTATACTAGTATGTTTACACATTGTTGCATTTATCTTTTGTGTCTAGGTCTAAAATATTTGGGTTGAGTTGTAGGATTCTAAAATAAGCAAATCTCACAAGTGAATTATCAATATTAATCAAGAAAATTGATTTTGAAATGAAAACATAAGTTTTGGTTTTTGGTTTATACTTTTATGAAAATAAATGTTTGATCAATTATATGCCAATTGAGTTAATTTCTCAAGACAACAATTATCCAATTTTGTTATTGAAAAACCATTTAATATTTTTGGCTTAATAACAATGATGGTGGGGGATTATTGTAGTGGTGGTGATGCGGCGGGGCCATGATCATGGTGGTTGTGATGTGGTGGAGGAGGGTGGGGCCAGAGTGGTGACAGCAACAACATCAAATAGACATGGTGAAATTGGTGGTGGCCATGGTGATATAATGATTAGATAATATCATAGAGTAACCAACATTACGAGAGTCATAAGATGATCAAATGTTAAAGGTCGAGAGCTTAAGGAGTACAGTGATAAGGAGATCAATCGTTCAATTCTCACTCATGCAATATATTATCATGATACAAAATTGGGGATGGAGCAACATTCTCCATAGAATGAATTTTATCTACAAAAACTAAGAAAATCAATAGGGCAAAAATAAATCCCTTGTACTTGGCACTAAACCAAAAAACAATAGCCAAAACTTAGAGAACTATTACAAACATTTCAGTTCATTATGCTAATACACAACATAGCCATGGAGACTTTAGTGGTAATTGAAGTCACTTATCCATACATGCCAAGTGATACAATATTGTCGGCGGCCGGTCGTAACACGAGGTAGTTTCAAGACAGACTTGATGTTCTATTGAAAGATGTTCATGCCGGCCAGTTCAGTCTACCTCTTCGGACATACTTCTCTGCCTGCCTGCCGGCTGTGCAAGCAAGCAATAAGACAGAAGGAGTTAGAGAATATGAATACAAATGTATTTGAAACATTAGCATTTACCAATACAAGAGCAAATTTATATGAGAGATTGTGATGAAATTAGGATAACATAAGTATTGAGATAAAAAGTATGTTATCTAATAGAAAATAATCTTCTAATAATAGAAAGATAAATTATTAATTTTGTGAAATATTAAAAGTAAAAATGTCACTACATTATATTTAAATGATAAAACTGTTATATCATATAAAAAATTTCCTTTATTTTTTTGTATATTTCTCTCTCTAACAATGAAGAGGATCATGACTCATACCAAATATGTAATGTAGCCATCCATTTAGTATCCACTTCAACTAGGACACTATTAGTGTTGGGTTGACCGAGATTAAGTGAGCATAAAAGCCTTAATTATAAGTATTTACTTTTTAGTGTCCATCTTATTTGTTTATGCCAAAATGATGCTAATTAGTGTTAGAAGATCGAATAATATAATGAATAAAATCATAAATAATTATTCTTGCCATGAGGATATAATGAACCTATTGTCGTGTTAATTATTTACGACTTTTTTATTCATGTCACTCTATTACACCAAAAACCTAAACAACTAGCCACACTAGTTACAATATTCTCTCTTTAGAAACTACAATAAGCAACCATTGTGTCTCCTCCTTTGAATTTGAGTCCAACAAAAGTGTGTTTTAGACTAAATTAATTGCTTATTTGAGTTATCATCGTCTATGCTGATTTGAAATAACGGATTATTTAGTACAATTACAACTTATTGACATAGTTTTTTATATTACATTGTTCAACAAGAGTTTATTTGTAATACAAATGGGGTTATGATGGTACATTTGTTGTGTTGTGAGTGTAGGCTATATTGTTGAAATAATAACCGATTTTTTTGTACTACCAAAGATATCTCTCATGTAGGAGCTAATCATTGACCTTTTGATCATCCTGAGGATCTAGTAAGACCTTATACTACTAGATCAACGCCTTGTTGGTATAGGAAGTTAGGAACTTTGTGTTTCAAATTAACTTACTAAGATTGTCTTTCTATTTCGTTGCCTATTAAATGAGTAAATTAACAACTTAGGGTTTGATATTATTTATTTTGGGATATTTATTCCAATATAGTTTAGTTTCTACTTCTTTAATTTTGTGATTTATCTGTGTACAGTATTCAGTTTTATATGTTATGATAACATATCAACTCAAAAGTTTACTATTCAATAATTGTTACCTTGAGACCTATATTTTGAAATAACTTAAGATCTTATAATCATGATAAGTTTTTTAATGGAGATAAAAGTAGATCTTAAATCATCAATTCAAAACACTCTCACCCTAAAACATTTTCTATTAAAACTCTAATCCATATTCATATATAAATAAATATGGGTAAACCATCATGTTATATTATCAATTGAGTTCTTTCGGTAATAAGAAGACAAATCTATCAATTGAGTTCTTTTGGAAATAAAAAACAAATTAAAAAGTATTACTTGTGTCAAAAGCTAACTTTATTATGATGTTTTTGAAGCGATCTTTCCATGTGGTTAAGGCTTAAGATCCAACAATTAATGGTAAAGAATTAATCTTTCCATGATATGTGATTGACTCTCCCAATAAGTATCGCTCTCGTGAATTAAATCCTTAACTTTTTAGCTTATATGGAGATTTATTGAAACTTTACACTATTAAATCAACATCTTAATGACGAATTCTTGTCACAAGAAACTTTTTGAAAGTAATCATATCATCTTAATGACTAATTCTTGACAATTTAAAACACTTATTAACCTTAAGTACTTGCCCACCAATAAAACTTTAGTTTATCTATAAAGTTAAATCAATTATATTTACAATATCAATTATATTATTGTGTATATTCTTAGTTAAAAGTAGGATTGATTTTTAGAGTATTAATTTGATTATTTGAGTATAGAAGTTCATCTATAAAGTAAATCTTTATCTTTTCACCATTAATAGGTTATTCAGAGTATTAATTTGATTTCATTATTAATAGGCTAAAACTTGCACTTGGTTATTGGCAAAAACAACCCTAAATTCACTAGTCTTTACAAATTGGTGTGATGATCCAAAAACTTGTATTTCTATAATTTTTTAAAAAATCAAGTTTTAATATTTCTTTTGTATTGGGTTACCACACCCCTTGTGTTGATTTAATGCAATTTGCTTATAAAAAAAATAGGTTATTAAGATTATTCTTACTCATAAGTTTAAGTTCCTTTTGGAGAATATTGATCAATTTATTTGAGTAATGGAAAAGCTCTTCACATATATGCTTTTTGTTCTAAAAAAACATGTAGAAAGCAATCTAAACAAACTTCAATTAAATTAATAACTCTTTAATATAAATAGGCTCTTTATTTTTATACCCATCATTGTATATTTGTATACTTTGAAGCTTACAAACTAAGCAATATCAATGCTTTATTATTTATTTTGTTAATGGCTGGGATTCAATGCCTCCACCCTTGGGTTCCGCCAACTTAATTAATAAGTATAAATAAATTCATTTCTTTATTTATAATTTACGGTATAAAAACAATAATACTCAGCCCAAGTAAAAGAAACCATCTTAAAATCATTTTAGGGCATATTCAAACATAAAACTGATTTGAAAATCGACTGTAAAACATTAATCAATTATATATAATAAAATATTTAATTTTGATTCAATTTTTCCTAGTATAATAATATATATGAACCGTTGATATAAAAATTTATACACAATTAATACACAATTCACTATTCATCTATATTACTTTTAAATAGTTAATAATAATTAAATATAAATAATAGATATTATATTAAAAATACCTCTTAACTATCATTATATAAATATTTTTCCTTTTTTTATCTGTTCTAGGTAGTTGTAGGTAGATATCAAAATTTGTTGTTATAAAGCACATGAGTGGGTGGGAATTACATTAGGATAGAAATATCTTGGATCTTTCAATTTGAACTATTTCATATGTTATTAGTTGTGATTGTCAGAAAATATAATTATATTAAAAGTTAAAATATATATTTTTAACCAATCATAACTAATAACACTTGGACATACATAAATTGTGGAACATCAGATATGCTCATCGTTGAGAGTGAATTTTCATGAACAAAATAATCATAGATGTTCATTTTTTAAGTAAAATAATAAATGAAGATTTGGTGTCAAGATATAATTTAAAGTAATAATAAAATACAATCATTATGGTAACTTGTGTGCATTGAATTGTGGAGGGAAAAAACAAAAGATGTATCAGTCACAACATTGATTGATGTATACAACTCAGTTTTTTCATAGTTTGAGTTTAATATAATTCATATGTATTACTTTTAAGATAAAGTATTTTACAATATAAAAAACTATATTATCTGTATTTTATAAGCTATTTTATCTCTTTAAAATATGACATTAAATGTTGGATTGAATTATATAACAAAATTTTATGAATTTAAATAACACCTGTTTTAATCATTTTTATATCTAAAACATATCAGTAGTTGGTGTGCATTTTTTTATTTAATTTGCATTTGCATGTTTTTTTATACTATGATATTCCAACTAGTCTTTTCTCTCCTAACAAGTGTTACTCTCAGAAATCAAACTATTAATATTTTAATTATTTTGATAATCTAATAGAATCTTAGACCACTAAATCAATTTTGTATTCGCATGTGAATGCATTTACTATGTATAATATTAAAAAAACTAGTCTGAAAAGGAAGAAAATGTGATTTATTTAACAAGTTGACTTGACAGTTCCTTCAACCATTGATCTTACTTCTCTCTTACTTTATTATTCAAGCTATGGACCCAGAAGCAATTAACTTAGAACCATTAATCTTAACTTTTAATCAAGAAAATTCAGCATAATGGATGCAAAACTTGAGTTTCAAGCATGAGTTCACAACTTAAATTTTCTCATGTATATAAAAATTGTCATGAATATTTATTAGGAATATATATTACTCAAAATAGATAATTTTTTTTAATTTGCACTTGTGTATAACTTGCTATTAATATATATTATGTATAATATATAATCTTAGAAAACTTGTATAGAGGAAAGGGATGAAATTTCTTCACTACTTGACTTGACTTTAACCATTGCAATTCCTTCTATTCCTTCACAGCAAATTCTTGTTGAAACAATGAACCCAGAGGTAAGTTAAATGTTAAATTTTTGAATAGTTTACTACTTTACTTAGTTTCTCATAAATTCTATATGGGTTGTTGTTGTTCTTGTTGAATTGTATGCAAAGTCAAAATTTTGATTAATTCCTTTCACTAAGTTATATTATATCATAAAAATATGTATATATGTATGTTTGTGTTTTTGTTCATATTCGGCATTGTTCGGCAAAACAAGCTTGTAGTTTTTCAGATAACTTGTAGCTAATGTTATAGAAATCGGAATTGCAGCTTGAGGCTTGGACAGCTTTTGTTGCAATTTTATTGTTTATAGGTTTTATTCTGAAAGATTCAATAATAGGAGGAAAGAATTCAAGAGAATCTGAAAGTAGTAGTAGAAGACATGTTCCTTCATCTTCATGGGATCATAACAATTATGATTATGTTGGTGTGTACCAATCATCACAATCACTATACCCATCTCACCAATCTTCATGGGATCATAACAATTATCAAACACATGAAAACAACCATGCATCAGTGTCAGCACCAGTTCATGATTATGGCCAAAACCCAAGAAGAATGTTGGATAGAAAGTATTCTAAGATTGCTGATAATTACTATTCTTTGGATGAGGTAATTGTTAATTTTGTGAGTTTGGTTATATATCAGTAGTTTTTGATTTGGTTAGTCATTATCATTGACTTTTTATGTGTGTGTGTGTTGGGGTTGGGGAGGGACAATATGGTTTTAGGAACTGTTTTTGTCATTGACTTTAAGACTAGTATTGTTCCTGCTATAAAGTTCTAATAATCTCACTATAAAAGGGACCAAAGAAACTAAGATAGTGAAAGAAAGGGGACTGATTTATTCCATCCAATTGGGTACAAAGAGGTGTTCTGAATTTTTCTCCTTTGTCTGGTACGACCAAGGATATCCTCTCCCCCTGTGGGTGATGAGCTAATCTCTTTCAGCTCGGTAACTGACCCTCTCAACAAGTGTCACTCCCAGAAATCAAACCCTTGACCTTTTGGTCTCTTTGGGATCTAGTAGACCTTCAACTACTAGACCAATGCCTTGTTGGTGAATTGTTCTCTTTTGGTACTACCAAGAGTATCTCTCACCTTTTAGGTAAGGAGCTGATCCCTTTCGGGGTGCATGACTGCCTCTCCCAACAAGTGTTGCTCATATGAATCGAACTCTTGATCTTTTGGTCTTTCTGAGGATCTAGCAGGGCCTTACATCACTAGATCAACGCTTAGTGAATTGTTCTCTTTGTTACAGTGAGAATTGAAATAGTTCATCACTTAATTATTCGTTGGAACAATTATGGGGGCTTAATAATCATGTTTGGTTCTATGATAATAGTCTATTATATATTTCAATTAACAATGAACATTTTAACATCTCTAGAGACAACATATTAATATGCCTTGTTTTTTGTCAAATAATGAAGTAATTGTACATACAGGTTACTGCTGCTCTTGCAAATGCTGGCTTGGAATCTTCTAATCTCATTGTCGGCATCGATTTTACGAAGAGCAATGAGTGGACAGGTTTTATCTCTTGCTCAAATTTTGAAGCTTGAATTTTTGTATGAGTTGTAATACTAAATACACTTCACTTCGGAAATCAGGGAAGAGGTCATTCAAACGAAAGAGTTTGCATCACATCGGAAGTGGTTATAATCCTTATGAACAGGCGATCTCAATTATCGGGAAAACATTATCTGTTTTCGATGAGGATAATTTGATTCCTTGTTTCGGATTTGGAGATGGTAATTCTATATACGAATCTACATATTTTTCTGATGAAGTTGTTTTAGTTTCGGCATTCCAATCCTAATCGTGTTTGTTTCTTTTTTCATCAGCATCAACACATGATCAAGATGTATTTTCATTCCATTCCGATGAGAGGTTCTGCAACGGGTTTGAGGAAGTTTTGATGCGATACAGAGAAATTGTTCCTCACCTCAAACTTGCAGGTATGTTACATCAAGTCCTCAACCAATTATCTTAAATAGAATTTTGAGTTAGGCTCATTATAATCCATCGCGTTCATGTGACAGGACCCACTTCATTTGCCCCGATTATTGAGATGGCCATGACGATTGTTGAACAAAGTGGTGGCCAATATCATGTCTTGCTTATAATTGCCGATGGACAGGTAACTCTTTACTTCATATTGCATAATTTTGGGAAGTACACTTTCTTTAGTACTTCGATTCTGCATCGGTCGTCTTAAGTCTAATGTCATGGATGAAGAAACTGCATCGGTGTAGTTGTGTCATGACAGCATAGTTTCCGTTGGTTTGCCTCTGTAATGTTGAAATATAAAGATATCAGTCTATTGTAGATTGCTTCTTACCGTTACGATTTACTAAGCTTCAAAAACTGATATTCAGCATGTTGTCATAGGTGACCCGAAGCATTGACACGCAGCATGGCCACTTAAGTCCACAGGAAAAGAAGACAATAGATGCAATTGTAAAAGCAAGGTAAGTTTTTTAGTTCTCTCTCATGAGGGAAGCAACATTATGCATTCTTATGTTGTTTTTAAAATTCCAGTGAGTATCCACTTTCCATAGTTTTGGTTGGAGTTGGGGATGGACCGTGGGACATGATGAAAGAATTCGACGACAACATCCCTTTGCGAGCGTTCGACAATTTTCAGGTTTGGTGAAATTCACTTAGCCTTCTTGACTTGCCATATTTATATCTTCCTATTATGCTGATATAGTGATATATGATCTTTTTTTTTCATTGTGGCTGGATGTAGTTTGTGAATTTTACGGAAATAATGTCGAAGAATGATGATGCAACTAGAAGAGAAGCCGAGTTTGCCCTTGGAGCCTTGATGGAGATACCTTCTCAATACAAGGCAACCATAGATCATGGCATATTGGGGTAATAAAATCATATTGTTCATATAATATATATGGTTTTATTAGCGAAATACTGACTTCAAAATCTCATGTTGATGCAAGTAGTACAAGGAGGGGACATTCACCAGATAGGGTAGCTCTACCCCCACCTCCTTATGGTATCGGTACGACTTCATCTAGCAACACTGGAAGATCCTTCCGATCGAATAGTTTTCAGCAGAGTGCGCCTACTGATACTGGTGGAGGTCACACAAAACCGTCTTCGAGTTCTTTATATGATAACAGGGTACATAGTCCATACTCTCCAATATAAAAAGTGTCTTACATATTAACCTGTAAAAATAGTTTACCTTTCCTCTGTTTCATTTTGGTGTCATTTTCAGTATCGGTTTATGACATGCTTAACTGCAGGTTTGCCCTATATGTCTTACTAATGCAAAGGATATGGCCTTTGGTTGTGGGCATCAGGTAATCGATTAAATTAGAGTAAACCCTCAATTCAATCCACGAAAGATTACTATGTCGTTCGATAGGATCTCGAATTTTTTTGACACCACTTATGTCCTTACAAGATTTAAAACATCACCCGTTGGTCGCTTTCGGGACTTAAACCACCAATTAAGTCCTTTGATTTAACTTTCTTCATTTTCTAAGGACTTGATTAATGACAAACTTTTCAGGACCTATTTCGCGACAATATAATCTTTCGAAAATCGAGAGTTCATTCATTAAGGTAGTGTTGACTGTTGAATCTAAGTCTGCATAAAAGACTACTACTGTATAATTTTTTTCACTCTCATGGCAGACTTGTTGTGAATGTGGAGAAGACCTTGAATTATGTCCGATATGCCGGAGCGCAATCCAGGCCAGAATAAGGCTTTTCTAGTTATAGCTTTGTTGCAGACCTTCTTCCAATGTAAATTCCATTACTTTCCATAACAAGGTTACTCATAAAAGTTTGATACACCTCAGAAACTGAGTGTTCCATTGATGCACTAAGTCATAAACTAACATGATTCAATTATGCAGGGTTGTTCATAACAAACTTGTGTATAAAATCAGAATTGGGAATTTTGAGGCAAAAGTAAATATTCCCTGAAGGGAAAATTTGTTTATAGAAAGACCCCATTTTGCATGAATATAGTTTGTGTTCTTAAAGCCTCATGTTTTGAAATAAATTTGCTTGTATTAAATATGGTTTGGATTTTATTTTAAAAGAGTTATTTTGTTTTGGTGTACATGTTTTGATTCAAGCAAATATCTCAGTGCTGATTGATTTAGGACATTGAGGATTATTCGTAAGTTTAATGAGACCACTTCCTAAAATTTTGACCTACAGAATGTTCAGAAGGGTACAAACATGTTCTTATAATGTGTTATTCCATGTGTCGTTATTTATGATTGGTCAAAAAAATACTTAACTATTAAACTATTAGTTTAAATACATTTTTTCAGTCAATCACAATAAATGACACTTTTTGGCACAAAAGATATGTTTGTTGGACTAGACTGCGACCAGGGAGCCTTCAAACATTGGGAGTTCCATTGTTACCGGAGTATGGGAACAGCGTAGAGGCACAAATGAGACACCACATCTCAAAGCTAAATATTAATGCATTAGTTCCATGAGCATTTTCTACTTATAAACTTTTTTATTCTTCCCCTTATATCCGATATGAAATTTCACACTTGAATAACCCTAACAAATCTTCCCTTTTTCGCATGTTGAAACATTCCTTAAAAACAGTGTTGAAAACATATACAGATAGGTGAAAGTTTTATCCCTTAAAAAATCAAAAAGCTCTTGAATGAATGATAAATTGATAAACAACATTATGCATTATTGAAATGAAAACGTTCACCTCACCTAACATTGTCTCCACCCCTTTTATGCCCTTATCAACGGGAGAATATGACTTAACCTAAAACATTATCTGCCAGAATATTAATTTGAATCATATTCTAGGATAGATTTATGGATTGAAATGTAATAACTTTAATTATTTATTATATTTAATGATCTTTGATTAGTGTTCTTTAACAGTTGAAATCCGAGCCGAACATCAAACTGAAAGATGTTTTATATTAGGTTTAACTGGTTTAAACGATTAAATCATTAAGTCCGTTCGAGTTAATAATTATATATAAATGTAAATTTTTTATAATTAATAATTATGTATTATTATATTGAAGTAACATCTCTCCACTTTTTGGATAGGAATAAAAAAACATTAGAGTAGTGATTTTTTTAAAATTTTAAGTTACCGGTTTGAGTCACTTCCCGGTCGGGTTATTCCAGTTCAATTGGGTTTAATACGGTCTAACTGAAATTTCTCTAATTTAATATGGTTCAACCCTTTATTCAGTTAAAACGGCAAATCAGATTCACTTTTAACACGAGCAAGACTATCGTGTTCTCACAATAATAACTTTAACATCTAAAAGCAATTCAACCAACTAGTTACATATTTGTTATCTCATAGTTTCTGTCACTCCATATGTCATAGACTTGTGATTAGTCAGAAAAAATATATTTAAGTTAAAATTTAATTATTAAGTATTTTTCTAACGAATCACAAATTTATGACACATGGAGTGATACAAACTGTGGGACAGCAGATATGCTCCCATCTAAGACCCACCTAACTTTCTAAGTTAACTTGAAAAGTTCCTGACCATGAAAAGCATTTAGAAAGAGATAATAGTAACTCTTGTTCTAATAAAGGATTACTATCATTTTAAACACTTCTTAACCTAAAATACTTATGCAAAAACTCTACTTTCATTTATAAAAGTAAATCATCGTCTATCGAGTATATTCTTCTGATAAAAGTTTATCTACAAATGTATGCCACCATCTTCTGAGTTTTGATTAGGTTATAATATAGTCTTGATTCAATTCAAGTAATACTTCTTTTAAAGTAAATAGAGTATATATTACTATAATGGTCATGGTATTCTTTTTTCACCAAGGGTTCCTAAGCCTATAGTCTAAGACTAATTCCTTTTAAGGTGTTGAGATTATCAAAGTAGACTTGTCTCTATCAACAAAGGGATGAATCAATTTTGTTTGAAGGAAAAATTGTAGTATTTGGAGGTGATTTTAGACAAATTTTACTAGTGGCTCTAGGAGAGTATCGTTCAGATATTGTATCTGCAACAATTAATGCATCTTATTTTTGACGTCAATGTATAATTTTAACTCTCAAAGAACACATGTCTACAAATTCATGACAATGTAACAGATATCAAGCAATTCTCTGGATGAGTCCTGAAGATGGGAGATGGAAAATTATCCGAGTCTAATGATGGTTATGCTGAAATTGATATTTCGGAAGGACTTCTGATTCTAGATTTTGATAACCCAGTTGATGCCATAGTGTCTAGCACCTACCCAAACGTACAATACCACTACAAGAACGAACAATTTCTGAAATTTAGAGCAATACTTGCATCAACAATTGAGAATGTTGATCAAATCAATGAGTATGTTCTGAGTAAAATTTCAGGTAAATTTTATTCAGTTGTCTTTGAATGTTCATTATCTTCAACATAATAGATTATTATACTTATATCAATAAATATTCTAATGTAAAACTATAGGTGATGAAAAGGTACCTGATTTCAGATTCAGCTGATATATCTAATGCTAATGAAAGTGAAACATTCAACATACTAACTCTTGAATTTCTAAACTCGCTTGTAACATTTGGCCTTCCAAATCAGAAGATCAAGTTGAAAGTTGGAACTCCAATATTGCTATTGATGAATTTAGACCTGTTTGGAGGATTATGTAATGGTACAAGATTGATGATCACTAAGATGACAAATCATATACTTGAAGTAAAGATCATGTCAGGAAAACATATTGAAAATATCATATATATTTCTCAGTTGCCAATGTCTCCATCCTAGTCTCCACGACCTTTCAAGCTTATCAGAAGACAGTTCCATGTAACTGTTTCGTATGCTATAACAATCAATAAATCTCAAGGTCAATTTATTAGGATGTATTTTGCTAAAGAACTAATTAAAAATAAAAGCTTATAAGAGAATGTAAAATTAGAGAGAATAACTGAAATCATTCATTGCTTGCCTTATTCTCAGCATTTCCTTACAATTTAAACAAGGAGAAAATGAAAATATCTAGGATAGTGTTGATCTACATGATATACTTGGGTAGATCAAAGTATGGGACATGTTGTCCTAATAAACATATTATTTTAAAACAAGGTCATTAAGCCAAGCAAGCGTAGCCGAGTTTCTACTGGGCCTCCCCAATCCCTCTTGGGTCGTATCATAATCATTAGAAAATATACATTGTATTTACCTAGACCAATATTCAGTCATGGTCAATTGTATATAACTATTTCAAAAGTTCAAAGCAAAAAGGGATTGAAGATATTGATACATGACAAAGATAGTAATCTACTAAATACAACAACAAATGTGATTTATATAAAAGTTTTCTAAAATCTCTAACAAATATTCTACAATTTATTTTATATTTTGTTCCAAACTTTTATCCATAACAAAATATTTGTTTTTTAATATAACAGGTTCAACATCATCTCATTCACCAATGTCTCTATATCATCAATCAAATACATAGAAAAAAATCTTTTATGAGATAATCTTCAATAAAATCTACACGAGTATCCTATTAGTTTAAGCAATGACAGTGGTACAAGGAATAATTAAAAATAAAAATATTAATTTAAGAGATAAATAATATAAGTATGTATCCACAGTATAATAAATCAAACATAGTTAATGTTGATAAAATGTAAAGGTTAATATCATAATAGTTTGTTACTTTGTTATTATTATATCCTCCATTATTTATATTTAATACTTTTAAATGTAAATAATATAAATAAATGATGGATAATACACTAAAAGAACATAAACCATTATACTAATAGTGACAAGTTCAAATTCGAGGTGAATATCAGTATTGTCATATCCACTACACCCATATAGGGATGGCAACGGGCACGGGTAGTAGCTACCCGCTACCCGTTTTAAAATAGAAAAGTAATACCCATACCACCCGTACCCGTACGGGTACCCGTGAGCGGGTATTTGCGGGTACCCGCGGGTAGAACGGGTACCCGCGGGTTTCCTCTATTATAAATAATTTTTAAATTTTTTACTTCTATTGTGTTTCAAATAACATGAAACTTAACTATTTTTGTACCTTTTGATTAAATATTTTGCTAAAATGCTAAATTTATTGGTGGTTTCCATTTTTGTTCTCATTTTTAAAAAAAATAATATATATTTTCTTTGTAAAACATGTGTGTTTCTATCCTTTCTATACATGTATAATATTTGTAGGGTGTTTCATCAAAAGGAAAAAATATACATAGTGTAATAAATGTTAGAATAATATATTTTTTATTTTAATTAAATATAATATATTAATTATCTGAATAACGGGTACCCGCGGGTACGGGTACCATAATACCCGTACCCGCCCGTATGTACTACGGGTATTTTTAAAAATCCGTTTATAATACCCGCGGGTACCCGTTTGTGACCCGTACCCGTGCCCGTACGGGTTTTACCCACGGGTACGGGTTTTTTTGCCATCCCTACACCCATAGGGGAAATTTGATTAGTAGCAATGTCATCAATTTGTAGGACATGTGACCAATGCCAATGTTAACATGTCATCATTTAAGTGAACCATGAAATAATACCAAACATAATGTTTCAAAATTGAGAATATATATTGTCATCGTATTATTTATCATTGATATTTAATTATTATTGATTCTTTTAAAAAGTAATACTGTTGAATGTTGAGTAACATACTAATTGTGTATAAATCTTTACATTAATAATGCAAAGTTATTAGACTCTTCAAGATTTTAGAGACTCGTACCAAGAGTTTCTTTTAACATGGGCTAAAACCAAAAATAAAAATGCCTAATTAACTTAAAACCCAAAATTTTACTCTTTTTTGTTTTTTAATTATTTTTTTCCACATTGGTCCTATAATTTTTGCCTAACTTTTTCAGTGAGTTCATATCTATTAACATTGTTAGTCCTAATGTTACATTTTTCTAAGATCAAATTAAATGTGGTCCCTCAAGTTTTTGTTAGTATTAAATTGGCCCCTCAGATATTTAGTTAATACCAAATTGGTTCCTTAACTATATTAGTTAGTTTTAAATTGGGCCTCAATTTGATATTAACTTATAACTGTATTAGAAATGTTAATATTAGCACCAATGATGAATTTTATGGATTATTTTGACAGAAAAAATATGACCAATATAAAAACAATCAACTTACAAATCAAGAGTGTAATTTTGCCATTAAGTTTTTAGCTGATAATTAGTTGGTTGATTTGCTTTTAAATCGGTTCATTTTTATGCTCATATATGGATTTAAAGTATCATTTTCAGATCTGGACTTTTGCTTAATATTGAATTATACGTTCAACTCTTGAATTTTAATTCTAGCATTGGATTTTTATTTGAATTTGCACTTTAATTCCTAAATTGATTTGGAAAATGTATGTTGATAGATTTGGATTTATATTTGTGATTAGAATGCCTTCTTGAATTGGAATCCATGTTAGATCTTGAGTCTAAATTAAGTTTTGATGCTTGATTACGAGTTAAAGTTTGGAACTAAAATAAAAAATTTATGTAATATTTATACACTAAATGTGTAAAAATTTGTACAGTCAATGCAACATTCAACATTCATTTATATTTTACTTTTATTTAAGAATCAATAATGATATTGCACTCCTATGCCATTCTCGTGTTTTGTACAATTGAAGCACTTTTGTTTTTTGGTTATTTGATACATTTAAGTGTTTGTTTTATTAACTCTAATGTTGGTGCACTTCATACAATTGTTTCTTTATTGAGCATTTTTGTACTCATTCCATCAAGAATTTTTTTTTTCTTTTCAAAATGATGGAATGACGTCTACAATTGAGTCAATCCACATTTTTAATACAAATTGAAAAATTAATAAATACATTTTATATTATTTATTACGTAATTACTAATTTTGAAATTGTAAAAAAAACATTTACCAAGAGCATACCAATAAATATATTATTAGAATGGAGGACTAATTTCAAGGACATGAAAATACTTCAATTAACAATTGTTTCTTGAAAGATTCAATATCATGCATACTCACAAACAACATTTTGGAACAAAAAATCTTTATATAATTATACCAATATCTTATAAATATAAATATTTCATAACATAATCAAAAGTATACTTTATAATAAATATTATAAAGGTTTCATTAAGACACCATACAATATAAATTATATGTCGAAGAATCAAGGAGAAATCAAATTTTAATTTTAATATCATATTAAAGTTTTATTATAAAATTAATTAACAATTACTGAAATAGTCCTAATATATATATATATATATATATATATATATATATATATATTATCATCTAATGCATAGGACATGTATATAATTTTTAGCTTTTATAATTTGGTTATAGTGGAACCCACCTTATTATTTTGTTACATGTCTTCACTATAAATTTATAATAATTCCTCCTAACTTTCCTCGTTGAATATTTAAAAATATTCCTCCTAGTTTTATCACGTGATGCTATGAGAAATGTGCACGAAATTGTTGACGTGCATAAGTAATATTTTTCTATATAAATACATATAGTTCACGGGCACACAAGCTCATGAATGTGAAACCATATATTATATTATATCATTAAATAGTTGAACTTGAGTTAAAGATTTATATAAATTTTTTATTAATACGCCGTTAAATATAATATTATTTGTAGAAAATGGTGTGTGTATTCTTGTCCATAAATTAAAATTGTAACCCTTTATCCCATGTTCTTTATATGGAGTAATGTTATCCACATATATTTTCTCATATATATATATATTTATTGGTTCGTGTTAGTTGAAATGACCTAATTTTTTATTTCACTTCTAAACTCTAACAAGTATTCATCCTATATTTATGTGCACAAAAAGTATTACTTATCTATTATGGTAACCCCATTTTCGGTTGAATACAGGATACATGATGGTTGTGGATGACACTATATTTTTTAACTAAAATGTAGAAAATTCTATTTATATCTATTTTATATTGCATTGGTTTTTAAATTTGAAACTTGACTTCATAGCCTGTAATGAAGAAGAGAAGATATTAACACCTTATCCTAAATAAATGAAACTATCACCAATTGCATGAACTAATTTAAAACCATATTATTTATTATTTGTTTATTTTATTTACAGAGGAAAAACTTTATTTTTTTTATAATTGTATCTAAGGCTACGTCCAGTACTCTTGCAGCACAAGAGATTTTTCACTAAATATTATGAGTTGTAATTACAATATCTCACCTGAGATCTCTATGTACCTTACACACTCACTAATACTTATCACCTTAGAAAACACATTTTCAAGTAACTCTATCCCCTTTCTATTCACACCCCGTGAAAGAAAGTAATTACAATGAATGAAGAATTTGAATGATGGCTTGGATTGCCTGTACAAGTATGAAATATAATAACACTTGCAATCCAATCAACTCTTTTGTATATTTAGTAAATAATGCTCTTTTAAGTTTACAAAACTTTGAAACACTTTACTTCAAGCAACTCAGAAAAATAATTGAAAGTTTGAGTGCAAGTTGCTAGAAGTGCATAAACTATTTCAGAAAAGTGTAGGAAAGTTCTGAGAAAGTATGAAAGAGTTATGAAAGAGTTGTGTTCATTGTGAGTTCTAATGTCTTTAAATAAGCATTCCAATCAGTCATTATACCTTTATGAAAGAGTAGAAATTGTTTGGAATGAAGGCATTTCGTTTGGAATGAAAACTCTTGAGTTTCAAATCTGAAAAACTGATGTAACAACTCTCAATAACCGATTACAGCAAATGGGTAATCGGTTACCCAAACGTGACATTTTGAAAAATTACATTGAGTAATCGGTTACTCAAACTCTCTGTCCAATAGTAAATTTAAAATTCACTTAGAGTAATCGGTTACTCAAATTTGAGTAATCAGTTACTCCAATTTAAATATTGTTGGATAACTGATTCTCACTCATGTAATATGTTATTCAAATTTCAGTAACTTATTACACAGTATTTTGAAAAATGTTTTCAGTTAAAACTTGAAGTGTTTCAATTCCTTTTAAAACATTTTGAGCATTACTACTTTAGTATATTAAAGAATATAGGATATAAGTACCTATTTAGACTTAGACTAATTGCCTTTAAAACTTTAATCTTTTTGGTCTTCAAAATTAATCTTCCTTTTTTTCTTTTTGGTGATGTTGGTGTTTTCATTAAAACCTTGTCAAGGTCAGGAGCAAAGATCTTCTTCACATATCTATTGGATATAATATATGGATTTAAATTCATTCATTATTAACACTATCCATTGGATTATATTCATTTAAATTCATTAGTTCTAACGGATGAATTTGAATGAATTTAAGTTGGATGAATTTGGATATGTTGTGCATAATTTTGCCACCTCTAATATCAATTTATGTATCTACATTTTTTACTCACACAACTGTCTTTATTCCACAAGTAATTTTTTTCCACCTTCTTCAACCTTCCACTCCCTTAGGTCATACAATAATTTTAGAATCGCAAAAACATTTTTATGCACAAAATGAGGACTTTGACCAATTTTAAATTTTAGTGTCAAATAATTATTTTTTACTCATTTAGGGGTATTACAATAATTATTTGGCTCAATAAATATTATTGAGCTATTTTTAGAATAAAATGGCTCCAATGACCCAAAAACACGTCATTCGAATTTTTTATTTGAGGAAATAATTAATTTCGACATTTTATTTAAAATGGCAATTATGTACTCGTGAAAATAAAAAGAAATCTGAATTTGATTAGGTGGTGAATATATCCCCTTACTCTTCACCAAATTCTTAATGATAGAGATTTGTTTTAGAAAACATATGTGTAATTCTCTAATATAAATAGTACTGTAGACTAACTGTAACAACAAAAAGAAACCAGAAAATCTTTAACACTCAAACAAATCTATATCAGGCAAAAAGATAAGAGAAATCAATCTCCACTACTAAAAAATCATAACATAAAAAAGCTAGAAAAATATAGAACATCAAACACAAAAATATACCAAAATCCCTACCACTCGTAGAGTCATGACCTGAAGTATCTCTTCTATGCTTTGTAATACTACATGCATATATGGAAGTAGACAAAGAATATTGGACCATAGTATTTAACCTTCTACATCTCAGGCGTCCATTCACTACATGTTAACATGTTAGAAATGAATCCATAGAATTAAGAAAATGTAGAAATAAAATATATAACATTCACCATAATTTTAAGGTATGATACAGTTTCGGACACGAGGGTCGCACTACACTTTCTTAAAATTAATTACTTTATTCTAAAAAGACTTTTTTAAAAGAAATTATGAGATATGAGATGTGATATTGTAGACAATGACTATATTTCATTCATTTTAATAGAAAGTTACTTAAGATTAAACATCACATTTTCTAATAAAATAATAAAATAAACATAACCACTAAACATTTTCTACTAAGAACTACGTTGTCTTGATTTCCTATTTCTCTTAGAAATACGTAGATGCAAGATCTTATCTTGTCTGATACAACAAAAAGCAAATAATATTTCCTTTTTATTAATAATAAAATAATAAAAAACATTAGGGTATAAAACAATCATGTAATTAGTGAGGGTACCATCTTAGTATGAGCTAGGGGTGAGCGTGGGTCGGGTTGGGACGGGTTATGTTTGTCCCTCACTCGACCCTAAATATTATACGGGTCAATTTTTAGACTCAGACCCGACTCTAGATCAAAAAAAACCTGATGATATTCGAGTTTATACCGTGCCAAAACTAGACGGGATTGAATTGGCCCGAAACATAAGTAAAAGAAGATTGAACATACTTCTCAAAAAAAATAATTTTTTCAATATGCGAATATAGTACACCAACTTAATAACAATAGAGTGCATAATAATAAATAGACAAGTAGTATATATGTATTTGCAACATACAATATATTAGTAGAAGCATGATTGGCCAATAGCACAACTCCAACCTCAACTTCTGTTTCAACAACTAGTAGCATTTATAGAACATTACATAAACATAACCAGAATGCATACAATATATTAGCTAGATAACATATTGCTCATAATAAAATCATTAATGATATAAATTAATCCATGAATAATGACATAAACTAACAATTAATAATTTAAGTAAACTAGAAAAAAATCTATATGCATCCAATAGTCTATAATGGATGGCAAAGATATTATGTCTTTACTCTAGAGTATGATCAACAATAAAAAAAAAATAAGTTCACATTGTCACAAACAAAGGAGACATGTCAAGTAAACAAATAGCAAACTAGCAATGACCAAATTGATACCCAAATTCAATTAAACTCTTTATTTTCTCTCGTCCCAAATCATTTTCAATGTGACACCCAACTTCAAAAGAAGCTCACACTGTTAACCACAAAATCAATTTCCTCAACAGAAAGCTTACCAAAATGAAACAAACTAAAAGAAAACAAAGTGAAGTACTCACACAAGTGACAATACTCAGAAGTGTATATGCAGATACACAATACATTTGACTTTGTGTTGACTCTTAGTCTCTGTAAAAGAAAGTTTAGTGAAGTGATCACAAACAACTGATTTCTTTTTTAGGAAGTTTAGTTTAGTGAAGTGATCCCAAACAACTAATTTCTTTGAAGATGATAAAGTTACAATGGAAAAGAGAAAAATATGAAGGTGAGTAGTTGTGCAAGTCTAGAAGGAAAAAGTGTGAAATGTGAAAAAATAAAAGTAACAGAGAATAGAAAGTTTAGAAAGTGTTACATAGTACATACTTACATACACATTGATGCACTTGCATGTTAAAAATAAGAAATGTTATATTATAAAAATATATATTAGGGACGGGTGACCCTAAGGCAGACCCGAACCCGTATTGACCTGGTAATGTCCCAGTCCCATTTTGTGCGGATCTGTCCCTTATGGTACATGTGACCTGGTTTGACTCGGCCCAAAGCTAATGGGATGGGCCATATTTTATGGGTTGGGCTGGGTCTTGCTCTCCCATAGTATAATCAGATAGGGTGCTAAAACCTTCCTGATCTGTAACCGACTCTTAAACCTAAATCTTTAACTTAAAAGACCAATAAACCTCAAAATGAGTTTAAAATATTGTTTTCTATGTTCTAACCTAAAAGTGTAGCAGTGACTTTGAAAGAGGTTGCCTGGCCAGAAACTCTGGGTGTGACAATTATGTGTTGATATTAAATTTCTCTTTAATCTTTACAAGGATCTAACGATCAAAATATTAAAAGAATTGATATATATATATATATATATATATAAGGCATATTTTTCATTTTCAACTTAAATGCATAAATTTTTTTTTTACTTTAAAAAACAATCACGTTTCCATTTGATTCAAAGGAGACAAACTAAATAAGGCTATTAATAAAATTATGAAATTCAAAGAAAAATAGTTAGTGACACATGTGATAATATCAAGAGTTCAAAGCAAGAAAAAGTGCCCCACCCTTTAATTTTAATCCATGAAGGACAATCATTTGCATTTTGGTAATAAAAAATATACATAGACAAATTATTTCAAACAGGGTTATAGTTTTTTTTATTAGCAAAATAATTTTATTAAATTATAAGAAGAGTTACAAATGTAACACAAGGAAAAAACTCAAAATGACAATGTAATAAGAACATTTACAAGACTATAAACCCAATCGGAATAGTCTATTGAATCACCCAAAGACAAAATTTAACCGTTGCAGATTCATAAATGTGCTGAAGAGAGGCTTTAACCGATTTAAAAATTAGATCATTCCTAAATAATCAAATTATCCAAGTTGTAGTTAATCATATGACACTCTAAAGTGTCTAATATTTTTTATCTTTCACCATGCCCATGAGAGTGTTAAAATGATGAATATGTGCAAGAGGAAGAGTTAAGGTTATACTTCATTATATTTTACTTTACTAATTTCATTTATTTACATCAATTTAAATTATTCTCTCTCATTTAATATAAAACTCTATAAATTATTTTTTGAATTCTCATAAAAACGTAGTGACCCATGCGAATGCATGAGTGCTAGTTCTTACAAGAAAAAAATGTATTTTCTATTAGCAAACAAGAAGATTTATCAATTTATTGTTTATTAGTATTATTTGAAGTTGTGAAACCTGAGTCAGACATCAAATTGGAAAAGGTCCCTATTAAATTTAATTTTTTTATACTATTAAATCGTACGATCGGGCAGAGTAATTTTATATATAATTAATAATTATCTATAATTATATAATTATATTTAACTACAAATTTTATATAATTAATAATTATGTGTAATTATATTGAAATAACATTTGTCCATCTTATTTTGAGCTGGAGTAAACCAAAATATTAGAGTAGCCAATTTTTTCAAATTGTAAGTGAATCATCCGATTCACTTTTCGTATTATTCTTCTTTAATACAATCGGATCAGAATTTCCTCGGTTCAAAGCAGTTGATCTCCTTATTTGGTTAAAAGTAGATACCAAAGTCTTTTTCTAGTCTGCTCAATATTCAGTTCGAACTATCCAATCCAATCCTCACATCACTGGTATTATTATTATTTCTATGAATACTATCTATTATTTTTATTTACTATTATAGGTATTTTTTATATTTTTTAAATGGTTTAACAACTGAAACAACTATTATTATTATTATTATTATTATTATTATTATTATTATTATTATTATTATTATTATTATTAATAGTGAATAGTATATTTTATTAAAAGAAAATAATCAGAAAATGATCATTTCTTCCATCTTTATCTTAGATTTACCAAATATTCATTAATTTTTAGAAGTAAATATTTTTCACCAACAACTTGATGACACCTCTTTATTTAATAAGTAATAAAATAATATTTAATTATTTTTATGAAAAATTATTTTATTTTGTTGATATATATATATTAGGGATGACAATGAGTCTGGCTGTGTCTGGATAATGCATTACCTGAACCACCGTTGCTTCAAATTTAGACCCAGACTCATGTTGATATTGCTGGGTCTGCTACTTGCAGGTCCTTGGGTATCTAGCGGATCTCTAGGTACCCAGAAGTTAAAAACATTAAAAATAATTGCGAGTAATTATGTAATTACATATTTATTTCCTACCATCTCTTATATATTATTTAGGTAATCAACAAGAATTTTTTTTATACAAAATGATTTAAAGTTTTAAGCACATTTTAAGTTGACTATTAAGCAAAATCATTTTACTAACAAACATAAATAATCAAAGTCACTATTTGAAAATTATGATATAAAATTGATTTAGTAAGAAATATTTAATCAGCATAATATTATATTACATATATTAATCAACAATATAACATCACGATACTGTTTAACAATATAAAATCATTGTTTAACTATATAATGATCACATTTAGAATTAATAAGATATTAAAATTACGGTTTAACAATATAATATTATAATTATAATTGAGGTGATATTACAATTATGTTGCTATATATATAAAAATTTATGTAGGAATAGCATGTCGAAGTACTCATGGTACCTCATTGCTCGAACTCAGACTCATTCAAAAGTGGGTCTTAAATTTTCTATTACCAATATGTTCAAAAACACGGAATCCCATTTTGATTACTTGTGGGTCCGGATGCCCATTGCCATCATATAGTTCACGGGCACAACATCTTGTGATAGTGTGAGTTTGTGCAAAAGAAACAAGTTTATGGGTAGGTACTCCTTCTCTTACACGTTGGTCATCACCACCATTTTCTCTACCTTCCCTCTCTTCATAACAACAATATTTCTATGTGGTTCTACACTTCAAAACAAGGTGGAGTCTCTTCCACTCTCCACTAATGGAAGGTGGATTGTTAATGAAGATGGGAAGAGGGTTAAGCTAGCATGTGTGAGTTGGGTTTCTCATTTGGAAACAATATTGGCTCAGGGTCTAAACAAGAAACCATTAGATGATATTTCAAAGAGTGTCAAGGACATGGGTTTCAATTGTGTTAGACTCACTTGGCCTATACTTTTGGCCACTAATGATTCTCTTGCTTCTATCACCATTAGAGACCACTTTAGTAGTCTTGGTTTAGTTCAAACGATCATTGATATCCAAAAGAATAACCCCTCCATTGTTGATCTTTCACTCATCAAAGCTTTTCAGGTACATTTATTATTGTTTACCTAAATCATCTTGGATGTGTTTATACATGTAAGAAGCATTAATGTTGTTTTGTGTGTGTAGTGAAATGTTATTGTTTGTTAGTTAAAATGTTTGGTTGACTTTAGTGATGTGATAAATAAATAAAGTTGTTATATAAGTAATGTCTTAATATTAATAAATGTATGGTAAATAATTAAGCTTTTTACTTTTTGATGATTCCTCACCTAAAACTTTGTTGAGTCCCCTGGAACCAGTAGTTGGTTAATATCAAAAACATGAAATGTAATATTGGGGCTTCAAATTTGCGAGAACCTTAAAATATATACTAACTTTTTTTTATATACATAACCCTTTTTATTTTATTGTAATTACAATGGATAATTGAATAATTAAAAGAATTATTCATATATATTCCAAAATTAATTTTCACTATTTGACAAATTATTATCAATAAATTATGGGAAGTGTCATTAAACTATGAGAAACAATATATATATTGATAATATATGATTTTTATACTTATTACATCATTCACTATTCATATTTATTTATTATTGACTCTTCGAAAAAATAATCCAAATAAATAATGAATAATATAATAATTATGTATAAATCTCTATATTAATATTGCACAGATATTACAATATTAAACTACATATATGTTATTTAAAGAAGAGAAAAGTCGAATTTCATCTTAGAAATGATATTTTCATATATTAAAAGAGAAAATAATATACATATTAATATTATAAGAATTTTGTATATTGTCACAACATCATTTATAATTTATATATAGATCATTAAAATTCCTTTGTCACAAGTTCTCATGCCTTGGAACCTGTTCATGCAGAAAAAACGTATCAAAAGTGTTTCCCAACCAACAAAGTATCAAATTGAATACTATGTTTAATGAATAGTTAGGACCAAACCATCCCAACTACTAACCGTAGGTACAGGTCAACATAGGACAAAACTGCAAATAGGAATCTAAGTCCAACAAAAATAACTGGTCTACCACAAGTTTTAGAAATAATTATATGAGGAAAGTGAAATAGAAGTGTTATTATATATAAATAGGAGTATAAATTTAAGTTTCAATTGTGTTATTATATAAATAGATGTGAAATAATATGTTCTTACATTTATACTATAAGGGTATTAAATAAGAGATAAATATATGTGCACTGATAGCGTATATGTTTTATACATTATTATTATATTATATATTATTCATATTTAATTATCATTGATATAAAAATACTATTTCAGGAAGTGGTGAAAAGCCTTGGAGAGAAGGAAGTGATGGTGATTTTGGACAATCATGTGACTCAACCACAGTGGTGTTGTGGTAACAATGATGGCAATGGGTTCTTTGGGGACAAATATTTTGATCCAGACCTATGGATTAAGGGTCTTTCTAAAATGGCTGATATGTTCAAAGAAGTATCTAATGTTGTGGGTATGAGTTTGAGAAATGAGCTACGTGGTCCTAAACAAAATGTCCCTGATTGGTACAGGTATTAAATGTAGTTCTACAAAATTCATAGATTCATATGTTGAAAATAATCATTCTACTCCTACAATAAGACTAGAAACAATGATTATTAATCGAGAATAATGTATCTCCTCATATCAGGAGATAACTTATCTCCTATAGCCAGTAAAAATGTGACATGTGTGCTATTGTGTTTATTTTTAAAAATATTTTTATAGAAAATGATGAAACATGAATGTCATGATTTCATTTCACTGGCAGGAGGAGATAACTTATCTTCTTGTATCAGGAGATACTCCATTCCCTTATTAATTTGGGCACTCATATGGTCAACTTGAAATTTCCATGGACTTTTCTAATGGGCATAGCTAAATCTATATGTTTTAATTTTCTATGGGAGACAAAAATATATATAAGATTAATTTGTTTGAACTAGTACATTATTATATGTATTTTAAAAATTGTATTAGTGACATAAGATTATTATTTCTATTTTGTTTAATTTGATGTACTTTTTAGTTTCTTTATTTTTATTGTATAAAAGACAGTCCACAAACCTATATTGCCCATATTTAATGTGGGTGTGACATGATATTTCATGCTCTTTTCACAAATAGGCATGTTCATATCCACCCTAATTTTGGTGGCATTAGGTAGATACAAACAAGGCATGTAGGGCAACCTAAACTGCAAAAAAGATAAAAATTATTCTCATATAAAACCTTGTTTAATTTCTAAAATGTGTTTCACAATAACTCTATATATGAATAGCATATTAATTGCTTCAATATTACATACAACTTTCTACTTAAAATCATTGGTATGTATTGAAGGTACATGCCAAAAGGAGCAGAAGCTGTGCATGCTGCAAATCCTAATGTACTTGTTATTCTATCTGGCCTAAGTTTTGACACAGATTTAGCATTCATTCAAAACCAACCAGTGACACTTTCCTTCAAAAGGAAGCTAGTTTTTGAGTTGCATTGGTATAGTTTTAGTGATGGGAACACATGGGCATCAATGAATCCAAACCAAGCATGTGGTCAAATAACAAGAAATGTGATGAGAAAAGCAGGGTTCTTATTGGACCAAGGGTGGCCATTATTTGTGAGTGAGTTTGGTATTGATTTGAGAGGAACAAGTGTGGGTGAGCATAGGTACTTTAATTGCTTCATGGCATTAGCTTCTGAGCTTGATTTTGATTGGGCTTTGTGGACATTGGTTGGGAGTTATTACCTTAGAGAAGGGGTTGTAGAAATGAATGAGTATTATGGGATTCTTGATTCAGATTGGAGTCAGATAAGGAATCAAACTTTCTTACAAAAGATTTCTGCTATTCAACTTCCTTTTCAAGGTAAAAAAACAACAACAAAACATGACGAATGCTTTAATAATGTTTTTTCTTATACCATATTTTACACACATGCTAATATACATATCACTTTATACATTTTTATTATTATTTATATATAGATATTACACTCATATATTTAGCATCATGAGCTATTATCTTTCACACTCAAATAACTCATACATGAAGAACAAAAGACGAGGAGAAGTTTTTCATAGAACTTTCACTCACTTGAATTGTGATATCATGTATTATAAAATACATAATATTAAGGTTAAAGTATTTCTTAAGATATTATAGACTAATTTAAAATACAACCATAATAATATGAGATATTCTAAATATAACTAGTAGATATTATCTTATTCCTAAATAAGTGGTAGATATTATCTTGGTTCATATATATTATACTATTATGATATTACAAGCACATGTGATTGTGATTGTGAAACTAATTGTATTAATCTTACAATGCAGGACCAGACTCACAAGAATCTAAACACAATAAAGTGATTTTTCACCCTTTAACAGGTCTATGTGTCTTAAGAAAATCACTTTCTGAGCCATTGAGTTTAGGACCCTGCCCTAATTCTGATGGCTGGGAGTACACACCCCAAAATATACTATCAATAAAGGGTACATATTTCTGTTTACAAGCAGATGGAGAAGGAAATGAAGCAAAACTTGGCACAACATGCTCTAATCTCAATACAAAATGGGAATTGATTTCTGATTCAAAGTTGCAACTCTCATCTAAGATTAGTGACAATTCCAGTGTTTGTCTAGATATAGATTCCAATAACATCATTGTGACCAATGCATGCAAATGCATTAGCATAGATAATAATTGTGACCCTGAAAGCCAATGGTTCAAACTTGTTGACAGAACAATGTCATAAACCTCAACATTATCATAGATAGTTAATGAGTTAGTCAACAATGGTAATGTAAAAGCATTATAAGTTGATAGCTGCAATTATTTTGAAATTATTAGTGATTATAAGGTCTGGTTTTATTATGAATGAAAATTGTAAAGAAATATATTGGAAAATAACCATCTCAATTCCTTTTTTACCAACATCATTTTCACACCTATTTTATAACCATGTACCCTCTCTTGTTTCTAAACAAAGTTCTTTAAAATAATACTGTAGTTTAGCAGAAAAATTAATTGCAGCTAATATAATATTTAAGATCGTTATAATATGAGAGGGGGCATTTTATATTTTCACAAACAGATTTAAAGTACGGATTATATGCCCAAATTGTCTAACACCACAATGGTTAAATAATGGCCTAACACTACGCTCATGCCTTTTCATGAATGTGTACAGTTTGTAGTTTGAGAATTGTAGAATCAACCTTTTTTAAAAGAAGAGAGAATACTTCCTTATATTATTTGCCTTCGGATAAAGGAAAAAGCACAATATATCTATTTTTCATATAGAAAGAGAAGTTTCGTCCATTTTTAGGTATCAATAATGCTATCCACACACATATATAGGTATATTATATATATAGGGGATTACTCGAATAATTCTCATATGAAACCTACAATATTAATTGCATTTAATTGCATTCAAAGTGTTCATGATCATCCATTCTATGTTAAATACTAAACCTAGAATATTTCTCATATCAATCTAGATTTCAAAGAAGAAAAAATGGGAATGAAACATTTTTATACTACTACACTACTAAAAAAAACTTCAATATAGCAATCAATATTTTCCCATAATAAAAATGATTGAGTCTCTATACTTTTATATAAAGTCAATACATTTTCTAACTAACGGTTGATCGGGTAATTTTTATATTAAAATTCATTGTAAGAATATATTTTGAGATGAATTCATATTTTGAAAGTGTATAAAAATAAGATCATACTTGTGAGTTGGTTTGAGAGTTGGAGATGTTAAATTTGACAAATATAATTTGAAAAAGTATATTTTATACTAAAATTCATTATAAGAATATATTTTGAGATGGACTCATATTTTGAAAGTGTATAAAAATAAAATCATATTTGTGAGTTAATTTAAAAGTTGAAAATGATAAATTTGGTGAAGACATTTTGTTTTCTAAAAGTTACACACTTGTTCTCTATATTTAATTTCATTGAAATTGTTCATGCTACTTCATTCTATATTAAATGTGAAGCCTACAATATTTCTCTCATCAATCTAGATACTCAAAAGGAAAAAAATGGGAATGAAATATTTTTATAATATTACACTGTAAAAAACTTCATTATAGCAATTAGTTTTTTCCACAATAATAATGATAGGGCATGTATACTTCTATATAAATTCAATATATTTTCTAACTGATGTTTGATTAATTTTTATATTTCTCATAAAATTTAAATCCTTTAATTTTAGAGTATGGTTGGTGATTGTGTTTTGGGATTAAATTTCTCTTTAATATTTACTATGTTGTAATAATCAACATATTAAAATAATTGATATATTTATATATAAATATATTAAAGTTGATCATATTTCATTTTCAATTAAAGACATTTTTTTTCATTTTCAACTTAAATACGCTTATTTTTTTAACTTTAAAATGCAAGCATGTTTCCATTTGATTCATAGGACACAAACTAAATAATGCTATTAATATAATTATGAAATTCAAAGTAAAAGATGCATATAGTGGGTGTCGTATGGTGGAATATCAAAAGTTAATGTTGTAAAAAGTTTGAAGATACTACAATGCATACTAAATTAATATAGTTTTCTACCCGCTAATCTTAATCCATGAAGGACAATCAATTTGCATTCAAGAAAAAAATTAAAATATACAAACTATTTTAAACATGTCATTAGCTAAGGTTATCATTATTAGTTACGTTAAGATTATAATTTTACCCTTAGTATCCAAAGAAAAAAGTACTTCCCTCTCCATTATTATTAGCCTTTATTGTCCTTGAAAATCTATTATTACATTTTATAAAAAGTAAATAAATGCTCCCCGCATTTAATTGCATTCAAAGTGTTCATGATCCCCCATTATATATGTTAAATGTGAAACCTACAATATTTCTTATATCAATCTGGATTTCAAAAGAGGAAAAATTGGAATGAAACATTTTTATACTACTACACTAGCAAGTTACCAGTGCATTTGCACGGGACGATATTTTTTGCCGCATGATTAAGAACACATATTACATGTGCATTTATGATTAAGAATATGTATGTTGCTCGTGCATTCGCATGGTTAAAACCATATATGTTATCAATGCATTCATATTGTTAAAAATTATTAATTATATATAAAATCATACGGTCAGACCATACGGTTTAACTGTTTAAATCGGATAAACTTAATAATTTATAATTTCATTATTATTTGATTCTAAAATAAGATTAGTATAAAAATAAATATTATTTAACTCTAAAATAGCTACAAACAATATGTTATGATTTATATTATTATTATTATTATTTTAATATTGTTATAGTAACATTATATTTTAATATTGTATAGGTAATCATATTCCTTTTATTTTTAAATAAATCACATGTCATGAGGGCTTGAGAGATTGACACATGTCATGAGGGCTTGAGAGATTGACACATGTCATGAGGGCTTGAGAGATTGACACATGTCATGAGGGCTTGAGAGATTGACACATGTCATGAGGGCTTGAGAGATTGACACATGTCATGAGGGCTTGAGAGATTGACACATGTCATGAGGGCTTGAGAGATTGACACATGTCATGAGGGCTTGAGAGATTGACACATGTCATGAGGGCTTGAGAGATTGACACATGTCATGAGGGAGTTTTTTTTATTATATAGGTAATAGACTACTGAAAAACTTCAATATTGCAATCAGTGTTTTCTAATAATAATAATGATAGTCTCTATACTTTTATATAAAGTCAACACATTTTCTAACGATTGATCTAGTAAATTTTATATGAAAATTCATTATAAGAATATATTTTGAGATGGATTCATATTTTGAAAGTGTATAAAAATAAAATCATATTTGTGAATTGGTTTGAGAGTTGGAGATGATAAACTTGGTGAAGACAATTTGAAAAATTATATCTAACAACAATTACATAAATTAAAAGAATACAAAATCAGACATTTGAGTGAGTTTTAGAGTTGAAAATAATAGATGTATTGAACAAATGAAGAGTAGAAATATCACAAATAAAGAGTAGAAATTATATTTATCAAATGAAGAGTGTCATTTAGTAATTCCAGCAACCATTCCTATTGACAAAAATGTCATTTACTTTATGCATTTATCACAAATGTAGTATCTAATTTAGTAATTTCAATAATTTTTTCTTTTTGGTAGATAGTAGAAGATAGATAGTAGATATTTAATCAACATAATTAAATGTACCGTACTTTTTTACTTTAAAAAACAAGCATATTTCTATTTGATTCAAATGAGACAAACTAAATAAGGCTATTAATAAGGCTATTTCTATTTCATTCCCACCCTATAATCCTAATCCATGAAAGACAAACAATTTGTATTTAGGTAACAAAAACTGTATATAGATAAACTATTTCAAACACATCTTTATCCAAGGTTATCCCTATTAGATATATGGAACTTATAGTATTACTCTAAAAAATTTATATTCCTTTCTAAAATTTAACATTGTTCCCCACATTTAATTACATTGAAATTGTTCATAATCTTCCATTCTATATTAAATGTGAAGCTTATAATATTTCTCCCTATCAATCTAGACATCCAAAAGAAAAAAGTGGGAATGAAACATTTTTATATTATAACACGAAAAAAAAACTTCATTATAGAAATTAGTTTTTTCTCATAAAAAAACTTGATTGAGTATTATTTACATTCTCATAAAATTTAAATCCTTTAATTTTAGGATTTAATTGATGTTATGTTTTAGGATAGAATTATCTTTAATCTTTAGTAAGTTATAACAATCAAAATATTAATACAATTGATGTATGTATTAAAGTCCATCATATCTCCAAATTCAATTAAATTCACCGTTTTTATTTTCAACTTATGTATATATAGACATAGTTCACGGGCACAAAAGCTTGTGAGTAGTGTGAAAGTTTGTGCAAAAGAAACAAGTTATTATGGGTAGGTACTCCTTCTCTTACTCGTTGGTCTTCACTACCATTTTCTCTACCTTCCCTCTCTTCATAACAACAATATTTCTATGTGGTTCTACACTCCAAACCAAGGTGGAGTCTCTTCCACTTTCCACTAATGGAAGGTGGATTGTTAATGAAGATGGAAAAAGGGTTAAGTTAGCATGTGTGAATTGGGTTTCTCATTCGGAAACATTATTAGCTCAGGGTCTAAACAAGAGACCATTAAATGATATTTCAAAGAGTATTAAGGACATGGGTTTCAATTGTGTTAGACTCACTTGGCCTATACTTTTGGCCACTAATGATTCTCTTGCTTCTATCACCATTAGAGACCACTTTAGTAGTCTTGGTTTAGTTCAAACGATCATTGATATCCAAAAGAATAACCCCTCCATTGTTGATCTTTCACTCATCAAAGCTTTTCAGGTACATTTATTATTGTTTACCTAAATCATTTTGGATGTGGTGATACATGTAAGGAGCATTATTGTTGTTTTGTGTGTGTAGTTAAATGTTATTGTTTGTTAGTTAAAATGTTTGATTAAATTTAAATATGTAATAAATAAATAACTTGATATAGAGTGATGTTTTTTCTAATTTCATTTAGGTTACTTCTTCTTTATGGTTTTCTAATTTTGTTTGCGTGCGTAAATTCTATTTCTTTTGTATATTGGTGCATTGCACCTTCTTCTTGTATTAAACTTTTTTATAACCTGTAATCGAGTTAGTAACCCTTGTGCATCTATAATATTAATAAATGTATGGTAAATAATCAATCTTTTTACCATTGTTCTAATTTTTGATGATTCCTCACCTAAAAATTTATTATCGAGTCCCCTTTTTTTTTTAAAACAAGGGTGTCAACACACCCGAAAGTATATTAAGAAGAAAAGTAACCATTACAAACCCCTAAACCTATAGTTAGGAAGGAGCAACAAATTTCTATGAAAATCATGCAACAAGAAGGAAGGAGGGGACTCCCACCAATAGTCCAATCTATAATTCACACCAAAATTTACCAATTTATCCGCACAAGCATTCCCTTCCCTAAAATCGAGTCCCCTAGAACTAGTTGATTAATATCAAAAACATGAAATGCAATATTGGGGCTTCAAATTTTTTAGAACCTTCAAATATATATTAACCCTTTTTATTTTTTATAACAACCTTGTATTTTATTGTAATGACATTAACTGAATAATTAAAAAAAATATTTTATAACATATTAATAAATATCGATTAAAGTGTCACTAAACTATCAGGGGGAAAAAAATATGGACTGATAATATATGAGTTTAATATATTATCACTTCATCATTCGTCATTGACTTTTCTAAATATAATCAAAATAAATGATATAATATACTGATTTAGTATAAATCTTTAAAAAGTGCATAGACATTACACTATTAAATTATATACTTGTTATTGAAAGAAGAGAACTTAAAAGGAGAATATATCATTTTCCTACATTTATACTATAAGGGTATTAATTAATTTTGTGAGAATACTATTTCAGGAAGTGGTGAAAAGCCTTGGAGAAAAGGAAGTGATGGTGATTTTGGACAATCATGTGAGCCAACCACTATGGTGTTGTGCTAACAATGATGGCAATGGATTCTTTGGGGACAAGTATTTTGATCCAGACCTATGGATTAAGGGTCTTTCCAAAATGGCTGACATGTTCAAAGGAGTATCTAATGTTGTGGGTATGAGCCTCCGAAATGAGCTACGTGGTCCTAGACAAAATGTCCCTGATTGGTTCAGGTATTAAATGTAGTCCTACAAAATTCATTTATTCTATCTAGTTCAATGTATATGGAGAGTCACATATAAAGTATCATTTTTATTCAAATCTTGAAAATAATCATTTTACTCAGCTGAATTAGATTGCACATAGGTGGTGGGGGCAATTCCCTTGAGACCCACTTGTAGTTTTTGGATGGGCAATGCATGAAAAATTTATTATCCACCCAAAATATCCGTCCAAAATGTTCTCATCTTAAGGGCTATTCTATCGAACATGGCGGACAACCCAAGTGCATTATAATCTAAATTATTTGAACTAGTACATTGCTAAATAGTGATACACACTTATGAAATAACAACTCATAAAAAAAATGTTTAATCTCTAACATGTAATAGCATATTATTTGCTTCAAGCTCACATGCAACTTTCTACTTAAATCATTGGTATGTATTGAAGGTACATGCCAAAAGGAGCAGAAGCTGTGCATGCTGCAAACCCTAATGTACTTGTTATTCTATCTGGCCTAAGTTTTGATAATGATTTAGCATTCATTCACAGCCACCCAGTGACACTTTCCTTCAAAGGGAAGCTAGTTTTTGAGTTGCATTGGTATAGTTTTAGTGATGGGAACATATGGACATCAATGAATCCAAACCAAGCATGTGGACAAATAACAAGAAATGTGATGAGAAAAGCAGGGTTCTTATTGGACCAAGGGTGGCCATTATTTGTGAGTGAGTTTGGTATTGATTTGAGAGGTTCAAGTGTGGGTGAGCATAGGTACTTTAATTGCTTCATGGCATTAGCTTCTGGGCTTGATTTTGATTGGACTTTGTGGACATTGGTTGGAAGTTATTATCTTAGAGAAGGAGTGGTGGAAATGAATGAGTATTATGGAATTCTTGATACAGATTGGAGTCATATTAGAAATCAAGATTTCTTACAAAAGATCTCTGCTATTCAACTTCCTTTTCAAGGTAAAATAACAACAACAAAATATTATTAATGTTTTTCTTATAACATATTTTACACACACATGCTAATCTATATCACTTTTTAGATATTTTTATTATTATTTAGTTATTGATATCACACTTATATATTATATAAGCATCATGAACTATTATCTTTCACACTCAAATAACTCATGCATGAAGAATAAAAGAGGAGGAGAATTTTTTCATACAATGTTCACTCACTTGAATTGTGATATCAATGTATTACATAATATTAATGAAGCAAATCATAAAAGATGAAAAGATAAAGAAATTAAGATTGAAATATTTTTAAGATACTATAGCTTAATTTAAATAATATGAGATATTCTATTTATAAGTAGTGGATAGTATCTTATTCCTAAATAAGTGATAGATATTATCTTGGTTTAATCTTCAACTGTTATAACGTTTTTCCATGGTGAAGAAAATAGTCAATGTAAGAAGAAGTTAGCATATCTATCGATATAAAAATATTGTTAATCAGATCAAATTGAAATATTTCTATATTTGTATGTAATTATTATATGAGAAAACACAAATGCTAGTAAGATTTTTCTATGTTATTAGGTTATTATTTATCATTAATATTTAATCAGCATAATTGAATCTTAGATAAAAATAGCACAAATAAATGATGATAAATGTAATTATGTATATATTTTTTTATTGATGATGGATATATATTACAGAATTGTTATATTACAGATAAATATACGATTGTCAAACTAATAGTATTAATCTTATCATGCAGGACTAAACTCACCAGAAGCTAAACACGATAAAGTGATTTTTCACCCTTTGACAGGTCTCTGTGTCTTGAGAAAATCACATTTTGGCCTATTGAGTTTAGGACCCTGTCCTAATTCTGAAGGGTGGGAGTACACACCCCAGAATACACTATCAATAAAGGGTACACGTTTCTGTTTAAGAGCACATAAAGAAGGAAATCTAGCAAAACTTCACAAAAAATGCACTAATTTCAATTCAAAATGGGAATTGATTTCTGATTCAAAGTTGCAACTCTCATCAAAGATTAGATACAATTCTAGTGTTTGTCTAGATATAGATTCCAATAACATCATTGTAACCAATGCATGCAAATGCATTAGCATAGATAATACTTGTGACCCTGCAAGCCAATGGTTCAAACTTATTGATAGAACAAAGTCATAAACCTCAACAGTATCATAGATAGTTAATAAGTTAGTCAATAGTGGTACTGTAAAAGCATTATAAGTTGATAGCTGCAATTATATCGAAATTTGTTAGTGAAATAAATTAGAGAATGACCACCTGACTCTCTTTTTTCCCAACATCATTTTCATACCTATTTTATAACCACTCTATGTTGTTTCTGAACAATGTTCTTTTAAACAATACTATACTTTAGCTGAAAAATTAATTGGAGTGAATTTAACATTTAAGTTCATTCTAATATGAGAGGACATTTTTTATTATCACGAACAAATTTAAATTATGGATCACATTATTTAATGAGGCTTTTAAATTACGGATCACATTACTTAATGAAACCTTAGTATCTCAGTTTCTATTGCTGCTATAAGTTTTGCCAAAACCATTATAAGTCCAAATTGTCTAAAATCAGAAAGTAATGGCCTAATATCATCTGCACTCATGCCTTTTCATGAATGTGTAAAGTTTGTAGTTTGAGAATTGCAGAATCAATCTTTTTTAAAAGAAATAAAATACTTCCTTATTTGCCATAGGAAAATGAAAAAAAAAGCACATTATACCTATTTTTCATGATAGAAAAAG
This sequence comes from Lupinus angustifolius, assembly GCF_001865875.1. Classification (NCBI taxonomy): domain Eukaryota; kingdom Viridiplantae; phylum Streptophyta; class Magnoliopsida; order Fabales; family Fabaceae; genus Lupinus; species Lupinus angustifolius. The sequence continues at coordinate 26,140,199 of NC_032011.1, read as the reverse complement.
AAATTTCTTCCACTTTTTTATGTTTCAATAATATAATGCTATCTTTTTATATATATTAAGCTCGACTCAGACGTGATATAAGCCAATGAGTCATTAGTTAGATTAATTGATTCATTTAGTTAAAAATTCTAAAAAATTAATAATATTAACTCATATTATTCAATAATTTTATACTTCAAATTTAAAAATATTATCATTACACAAATACCTGATTATAGGTCGTCGATCTTAATGCCTAAGTTGTCCTACCAGGAAGAAAAGCTCTTGTTTTTTAGATATAAACAATGCTTTCCTTCATGGAGATTTACATGAGGTTGTTTACACGAAACCTCTTAATGGCATGTTAATATCTAATTCTCCCCTTATTTGCAAGCTAAACAAATCACTCTATGGACTTATGCATTCTAGTCGTGGGTGGCATACAACTCCTTCTTCCAAACTAATCTCTCTAGGTTTCACTCTATGGACTTATGCCCTTTTTACAAAATCCTCCAAACATCATTCACTACAATCTTAGTGTATGTGGATTATTTGGTCCTCACAAGGAATGATATTACTCGAATCAACTATGTCAACATGATTCTTGACCAAGCCTATCAAATTGAAGATTTAGATTCTCTAAGATATTTCTTGGGTCTTAAATTGGAAGATCTAAACATGGAATTTGCCTTAACCAACGAAAATTTAGATTATCCCTTCTCGAAGACTCGGGTTCTTAGGCTGCAAAACCCACAAAAACTCCTTTTGACCTACCCTGAAACTCCAATTGCATTAGGGATCCCCTTTCCATGTTCCTTCTTCCTATAGACGCCTAGTAGAAAGACTTATTTACCTTACTATCTCTAGGCTTGATATATCTTATGTTGTCCATCAACTTAGTCTGTATATGGAAAAACATATGGATTGTCATTTTAAAGTAGCCTTAAAGATGCTTCATTACCTCAAAAGTTCACTTGCATATGGGTTATTGTTTTCTTCAAATTCAACAATAACATTAATGGCTTTTGTAGACTAGGCATCATGCTTAGACACAAGGAATTTCCTTATTGGTTTTTTCAATATTTACGAGAATAATATAATTTTTATAGAAGTTTTGTTTACCATACACGACTTTAATATTTAATAATTTTAGTGAAACTAGAAGCATAAAAATAGTAGTCATGACACATGACATTTATTAAATTGTGGTTACTCATGCATGTGGCAAACGCCATTTCATTCCTATGCACTCATTTCCAAGTCCCTTACCCAACAATTATAATCTCATTGCCACTTGAAAATATTATAATCACTCTCATTTTTACCTAATGAAACTATCATGAAGACATGAAATTCATTGAAAGGAGAATATGCAAATGAAAAGAAATAATGGTGTTAGTCTTTTTAGGAGTCGCACATTTAGTAGAATATCAAACTCAAATGGATACTTAAGTCATGAGGCTCTCACTTAATAGATCAGACTTTTGGGTTAGGCTATCCTCATGTGCTTAAGTTCTAACAATTAGTGTCTTTCATTAAAAGTTGTGTCACCGAAAGGACTATATATAGGCTAGTTTAAGGTACATTATTGAATATTGATAGATAAGTGAAGCCCCCAAAAGATACAAGGCTATCATCGGGTCAATGTCCATAGAGTAAACGTCGTCGTGGACTTCAATCCTTATAAGCGGCGGCAATGTCAGGAGTTCCACATTGAGTAGAATAGCAAACTCAATATGGTACTTAAGTCATGAGGTTCTCCCACCTAATAGACTAGTCTTTTTGGTTGGGTTCTCCTCATGTGCTTAAGTCCTAACAATTTATGTCTTTCATTGAGAGTTGTGTGAGGTAAAGGGCTACCTATAGGCTGGATTAAGGTACATTGCCGAATATTGATAGGTGAGTGAAGCCGCCAAAAGAGAAAGGGCTACCATCGGGTCGATATTGATAGAGTGAAAATTGTCGTGGACGTTGGCCCTTAAAGGGGCGACAATATGTTAGGAGTCTCACATTGATTGGAATAGCAAATTCGATGTGATACTTAAGTCATGAGGCTTTCTCATCTAATAGACTAGTCTTTTAAGTTGGATTCTCCTCATGTGTTTAAGTCCTAACAATTTGTGTCTTTCATTGAGAGTTGCATCAGGGAAAGAGCTACCTATAGGTTGGATTAATGTGCATTATTGAATATTGATAGGTGGGTGAAGCCGCAAAAAAAGAAAAGGCTATCACTAGGTTAGTATCAATAAATGAAAACTGTCATGAATATCAGCTCTTAAAGGATACAACAACAACATTAGGAGTCTTATATTAAGTCCTTACAAGGTCATGGCCATGATTTTTATTCTTCTTGTGTATAGTACCATTTCATCATAAGGATTCATAAGGTTGCACTATTATAATAGATATGAAATCAAATTACACCATCTATATAAATTTGCCCTTGAAAAACAATGCAACAGCATAATCAGAATTAACATCACAATCATAAAAGCCAATATAATTCAACATCATATCATGACTGCAATTGTGACTTATCGGCCCATTATTATGGGAAAGTTTTAGGAGTTTCCAAAACAACAACAATAGTCTAGATCGACAACAAAACAAAGAAAAAGTTGATAGAAATATCATATCAAGCCATAATTGTACCAATTATTCAATCTTCATCAACTCCATCAAAAGCCCATGCATGCTCCTGACGACACTTAGCTTCTTCAGCAGGCGTGAAATCATTCACAACCCCGAAGAATTTCCTCACGTACTCAACGCTCTTATTCTCTATCAGCTTCGCCACAGTATTCGCCATCAAATCGACCAAACCATTCACCTTAAGGTAACCAACAGCGATCAACAATCCTTTCAGCTCCTCGGGACTCAGATCCTTCACGAATTGCGCTTCAAATGCATCCACGGCGGAGGGAGCGGCGGCGGGCTTGCCTTCGAGGTATTCGATGATCTTAGTGAGGTGGAAGGCGGCGACGTCAGGGAGAGAGATGATGGTGGAGGAATCGGAATCTTTGATTAACGGTTGAATAGTTAGCATCTGGTTTGCGATCGCCGGCGAAACCTTGAAGATCTTGCCGTCGACGGTCTTGAGAGAGATTGAGTTGGAGGATGGTGAAGCTTTTTCTGCCATCTTTCTTGCAAAGAGAAATCTTAGAGATATGAAAATGAAGATGTAATAAGCATAAGGTGTGTATATATATACCCTAATGTGTTTAACACCTAATTTGACAAATGGATACCTAAATTCAACTCAAATTAAACATGAATTCATTTCACATAAAATCTCAACCCAAACCAAAGTTGAAAACCCAATCTAGAAATTAATTTTAATTTTCTCTTCCTCGTTACACATTTACTATAATATTATTTGTTTTGTTGAAATTAGTATTTAGCATTTTTTAGGATAGTAGCAATCATGAAAATTTTAAATTGTGGAATTTAAATTAAAAGATAGGGTTATTATGATCGGAAGTAGCATGTACTTCACGATGATACCATGTTAAAGAAGAAAGAAAATAATATAGAAAATGAATTATGAGATTCTTATTCATTAAAAATCAAAGTAAATACAAATTAAAGTTTTATATATAGGTGTTGTTTTGTTGAAATTAGTATTTAGCATTTTTTTAGGATAGTAGCAATCATGAAAATTTTAAATTGTGGAATTTTAATTAAAATATAGGGTTATTATGATCGGAAGTGGCATGTGCTTCAAAATGATACCGTGTTAAAGAAGAAAGTAATATAGAAAATGAATTATGAGATTCTTATTCATTAAAAATCAAAGTAAATACAAATTAAAGTTTTATATATAGTTGTTGTTTTGTTGAAATTAGTATTTAGCATTTTTTTTAGGATAGTACCAATCAAGAAAATTTTAAATTTTGGAATTTTAATTAAAAGATAGGGTTATTATGATCGGAAGTGGCATGTGCTTCAAAATGATACCGTGTTAAAGAAGAAAGTAATATAGAAAATGAATTATGAGATTCTTATTCATTAAAAATCAAAGTAAATACAAATTAAAGTTTTATATATAGTTGTTGGTTTTTTGAAATTAGTATTTAGCATTTTTTTAGGATAGTACCAATCATGAAAATTTTAAATTGTGGAATTTTAATTAAAAGATAGGGTTATTAATTGGGTTTATTGGGTAATTTTAATTATAGAATTGGTTAGGATTGGTTTTTGGAATTGTGATTCTAGCTAGATGGGGATTAAGGATGGCAAAAATATTTAACCTATGAGTATCGACAAAAATGCATATAATTGATACTCACGAAAATGTGGATATAGGTATCATGATGTTTGTCTCGTGGATTCCAACATATTTATAAATTTATTTTTTAATTAAATATTTTATATACTATAACTTTGTACTACTCTATGATTATATATTATCTATCTTTTTATTATTTAACAATGAATTTTAGTGATTGAACTATAAAGATAAATTTATCATATATATACATATATATTATTCGTATAATAATTATTTATATATATATATATGAATTATTACAAAATATATAATTAAACTCGAAAATCTGTTGGGTATTCTCAAAGATTCGCAAGTTGTATAGGTAACTGCATATATATGTGGGTATGGGCACGAGAATGAAAAAGCACTGTCCACCCTATCCTATCGCCATCTCTAATAGGGACTTCCAAACCAAAAATTGAAATTAAAATTGTCAAACAAGCCCTAAAGTAAAATGCTGCTCAAATATTGAAGAAGTGATATGGAAAATGATATGAGTAGAAATAAAAGTTTAAAAATTGTATAAGTGGAAAATGATAAGTAAAATAAATATACAATTATATAAGACTTATTCTTTTTCCAAAACATATATCCCTTCTAGATTACTATTAACAATTGTTTCTTTTATAATTTAATAAGTGATTTTTATCTAAAAGGGAAGAAATAAAAAAATTAATAAAATTACAAGAATTTCACTAAACTTTTTTAATAGTTTCCAAAGGGTATAAAAGTTTGCTTTGGGCTTGAATATTCCAGCTGCCGTCAAATTATGGAGAGTATCCACCTAAATTATCTTAAAATCAATATTATGAAATTCAAATTAAGTATTAAATGGAAATAAATTTTTTATTGGGTTTAACCAGTTATGCGATTAAATTATCTAATTATAGTATAATAATATCACTCTTTTTTTTTATTGAAACAATGTAGAACATTTGAGTAATGTATTTTTGGTTTTTTATTACTTTTAAGTTATTAATCTAGTAAGATTAGATTTTTTCAAAATCTAACTCTTCCATCGGTTACTAACCATAATTGTTTACGATGCCGACGATCAACGAGTATCCTTATAACATTGGTTTAAAGGAAAAACTTTTGTTAAAATTGAAACCACCTTCACAAACTTGTGTTTTAATTGAGTTAAGATTCTCTCCTGTTAAAAGATTTTGTGGATTGTAGAGAAGTATAGATGTTAATGTATTGTATTTTCATTAATTGATTTGAAGAATCACACGTCATGTGCTTATTTATATCTATATCTATATCTATATTATATATAAAGGCAAAACATGGTGTAACTTCCACCATGGTGTAATTTCTATTTCCTATTTTGCCCTTCACATTATTTAATTTTTACAAAAAGACCATATAATCATAAATAAACATCACCAACACATTAATTAACTATATCTTTCACATTAAATTGAACATTATCATAAATACATAAAAATTATAACAAATACATTCTAATTCTAAAAATAAAATATATAAAAATTGAATACGTAGTACCATGTAATATTGACCGGCAGGCACGAAGTGCCTGTACACACTAGTATACATAATTCAAAAGTAACTTGTGATATAAGCAACAATTTAACAAACTTTATACTAACTAAGAATTTAATCACATGTGTAAAATATGTAAAATGGTACAATTAGGTTGGCACAGTTTGATGCATGTTGGCACAGTTTGATGCATGTTGGCACGGTCATATTGGCTTTTAGCCAAGGCATGATGCATTACTGATGAAGCAACCTGCATGGGTTAGTACAGCAATATCTAGCAATAATTTTATTACGAGTATTAGAGAGGTAAATACATCATCACAAGCAACATGAAAAAATAGAATATCGTGATATTTTTATCCTTCATATATAATAATATGACATTTTTACTTTTAAATGTAAGTGCAAAAACAACAACTTTACCCAAGATTATTATTTTCCGTCGTAATTGTATCCCCATTATGTTAAAGATCTAGCCATACCTAGTGTAGTCAGCACAGGCACCGGCAAACATTCTTGGTAGCAGGGCACAGGAGCAAAAAAGGATGGTTCCTTGCACTCATGCTCAATCCCACTTTCTCTTGTCTCTAATTAACTCTTCTTAATTTCTTGTCTTGTATATTGTGCTTCATGAGAATATGCAACTTGGTTTCTACCATTATTTCTTTATCCACTCAAATCTTAAGTATTACTTCACTTTATAAAATGATTATCATATGTTTAATACATTGTAAATTCTTTAGAGCAGCATATAAAAAGTAGTGTAGTGATTCTCTATAATTTTGAACACTGATTTAATGAAATTGTTATTAATGATGGAGATTGAAATAGCATAACTAAACATATGAGATCATCTCCTCTACCATTGTGAGGAATAAGGATCATCTGTTCAAAATGAGTATGTCCTTATATCTTAAGTCAATCAGCTTCATCTAAATAATATAAAAATGTTTATTTGTATTTTTATAATTTTTCTTTTAGTTTTGTGGTACTTTCTCATTAGATCAGAATAGAAAATTGAGATAAAAATTAGGACATATAATCTCTATCCTATCCTATTATGAGGAATGGAAAACTATATGTTTTCTATTTATTTTATTTAATATTAATAAATTTGATGCTTAATTTTTTTTGTTCCACATGTCATAGCATGGGCCCAATAATGGAGTGAATCACAGCCAAACTAAATGAAAGAATCAAAATAGTAGATTTTATTCTTACATATGCCCCTCAAATACTTTGTCATCCACCACCTTATTTGATGAGATTCAAATCTAAAAGATTAATCTACTAGATGAAAAACTTTATGGCTTAAATACTATCTAGTAGGATAAATACCATCTATATATTATTCTTTGAATTAATAGAGTTTTTGGATCTCTTTCAAGATGATGGAGGTTTGTTCAATTCTGCTTTACTCTTGTTACTAGTATAAATATGTTACTTGGGGCTTTGTAATTATTTATAACATAAATTGCTAGTTCATATATATAGAGGTGTTAGGTAAACTAATTAACTTTTCATTCATGGGTTGAGTAAATTAAAGAATGCATATATGCTTGAAAATTGGTATTGTGAAAATAATGCGGAAGTATAAAATGAATATTGTGAATCTTTTTCATTGAATTGATCAAACCATGAAAAACCTTATTTATAGTATAAACTAACTAGCTAACAAATTAATAAACACATGTTGAAAAACAATTCAATATATATTAAATGTGTTAAATGTTTAAAATGCGTAAAATATGTAAAATGTGGTAGTTTTGTTCTCGGAATGTTTGCTAGAGGTAAACAGGCTAATAATAAATAAAGGAAATATAATTAAACATATGTATAAACAACTACTAGTGAATTGATATCAATATGAAAGGTAATTAGACTGTGAACCTAGGCTTGCCTAATTATATGGAAGTATATTTGTTTTATGTGTTTTACTTTATGTACCATCAACTATTTCTTTGAAAAAATGTCTAAAACTTATAAAAAATAATTATTTATTTTTCTGATCAATCATAACTAATAGTATATACATTTATATAATTATGGGACATCATATGTGTATCCTAATTATATAACATTTGAGAACAATATTATTAATACTGTATATATTATCAAACTAGTCAGAGTACTGGTATAACGGTGTAACATTCAATCGGTGGTTCACTAATTAACATATTGATATAATTGTTATATTGTAGTAATATTGGGACCAGTTCACCGATTGAACTGACCACCACAAATTAGTTTTTTAAAATGGGACAAAAGTGATGTAGGGAACAAGCAGTAAACAAGGAATTAGAGATTGATTTTTGGGTTGAAAAACAAATCAGAATGTGTTCGTAAACGTAGTCCTCTCTTAAAAAGGATAAAGGAAACATCGCTTTCACTTACTTTTCATGTCACATGAAACATGTTTTATTCAATGGCAAGCAACAAAAGGAGGATTTGGAAGTTAACACGTTAAGGTCTATTTGTAAATTAAATGGGATACATTTATCTAACTATAATCAATTTATTTCTTTATATATACTAACAATTTAAATATATTTATATATTATATATTAATATTTACATAATATAAATATATTGAAATTTTAAAATAAAATATATTAAATTCATTAGGAGTAATAAGCTAATAATAAATATAAATTTAATTTTAAAGAAATGACCTTAATATAATGTAAGATGGAAATTTATTTTTTCAATAAAATTATGGAAAGATAAAATTATATCGTTTAACTAATAATTTCCTTTTATAATAGTAAGTATTAGTGTTTTGATCGACATTTGCCATTCATATTTTTTTATAAGTTAATAAACTTACTATTATATATTATTATTTACATAAATAAAATTACGTAGATTAGGCTATAATTTTAAAATATAGAATAAGTAAAAAGAGTGAAACAACACTGCTGAACACAATTAATATATATTAGCTCCACTGAATATTTAATAGGGTTGGATTGTTGGTCGTATATATTGAAAATGATTGATTAGAAAATTTTGTTGTAATTTCTACTATATTGAAATTTTATATTGAAAAGATAATAGAGTGGGATGTGAAGGGTAAATAATTTTCCGTAAACGAATATATTATTGCCAGAATTTGAGCTCGTGATCTTCAAATCATAAAACAAACGATCTTATTATTATGTTGAGATTCATTCGTTTCCAAAATTATCCAAACAGACAGAATAGTCGGATAGAGATTAGAGAGTGAAGGACGATAATAAACTTAAATAGAGTAAGAACATGATGCAAAGAATCAAATACTAAGAACAAGAATAAAATAGTTTGGTTTAAGATTGTAGAGACATAGAGAGCATATATAGGGAACTTGGGAAGCCTAGTGTTGAACCACACTACATAGATTGGAATCCCAACTCTTGTTACCACATGCTATGGGAACTAAGATTCTTGTGTTTTTTCGTTATTAATATTTCAAGAACTATATTCACACAAGTTATCTTTGTAAAATATGGCCATTTAAAATTTAATCAAAATAACATGAATTGTTTTTTGTTTGATGTTTTCGGGGAAATTACACACTCCAAAGTGCCGAAGACCGGACATATTTAATTGTATGTTTGAACCTCATGTGATCTTGTTGTTTCACTATCTTTTTCGTTCTTCTGAACATGCTCCTTCTCTTCTTCCTAAGATCACAAACATCCTTCTGAAGTAATTTCTTGTGAAGAAATCACAACTTGTTCTACTATGAAATTTATCATTAATAGAATTACTTCCACCCAAAATACATCCTTTACCATTTGGGACATTTGAGAACAAGAAGAAAATAAGGTGAACAAAAAAGTATGAGGAATAAATACATTGCTATAATATTATATTAGAAATTAAAGAATAAGAAAATAATTGTGTGTTTCCTTAATTGAATGGATTGAATTACAAAAAATTAATCAACATATTAAACTAATTACTAGACTAATATAATATTAACATAAAATATCAAAATATATTTCAACATAAATGTTTTTTTTGTCCTTTCAACAATGAATTGAACTAATCTTTTTAGGACATTGTGGCTATAAATACTAACATTGGAAATACTTCACTATGTCAATATCAACGTGCCATTTATATTAATGATATACTTATGATGCATCAACTACTCACATAAAATTTACAAGTTCCATAGAAACTAAAAAATTCACTAGAAGAATGTACCACTATCCTACAAATTAATATATCTTAATTACTTAATAACTATGAGGAATGGTAAAAGTCACTCGGGATTAATTCTCACTACTCACATAATCACTCACATCTCTTAGATTCATCAACCTTTGTATGATTATGGTGATTTGTGATCTCTTTTAAGGAAGAATAAATTTCAATAAATGGTTCCCCATATTTTAACACTATAAAAACTTATCATTTTATTCTTCCAAAAATAATTAATGTGAATTCCTTCGTAAATAAATAATAAAATCTTATTTTGTAATGCCCTTTAGGATTGGGTGTAAGTACAAAGTCACATTTTACAATGGGACAATATCATAATGATATTTAATTTTTCTTCTTCTAAGATATATATAGGAAACTAATAAAGAAATATGACCCCAAAATCTTACAAATGTGTTTTAGAGTTATTTTTAATTAACTTCAAAATGGGGTTAAGGAAGAAATGACATGCTTTTTAGGGGAGACATTAGAAATTGTTCATTAGTTTTTAGATAGAATAAATAAACATTTTCTTCCTTCAAAATTTGTGTATATTAATTTAATCCCTGAAAATTTGGAAACTCTACAATTGTCTAAAAAATCTAAAACGTAAATTAAATTACTCACTTTTAATATGTTGTATAACTTTTATCATGAACCATTTTAACTTACATTTATGATTTTTAAGTAGTAGTTTAGATTTTTATTTTTCTCTCGTTCACATTTATACACACCAGTCTTATAAATATAAGCAGCCTTTGTTTTGTATGATGTCTAAAAGAATAAAATTAGAGAAAGAAATTTAAGAAATTAATTTAGATCAAGAATGGGTTTAGTAAACCGGTTGAAAAGCTGAAAAAACTGGTTGAATGTTGAAAACTAAAAGTAAAATAATACATTAATGATGATGTATTTGATATACTAAAAAATTGATATATTAAATTATTTACTAATGACCTTGCGATGAGTCTATTCTGATATTAAAAATTATGTTTAATGTTACGTTCAGATATTTAAAAATAATAAACAATATAAAAATTTAGTAATTTTAACTAAAATATATATTCATATTATTTTTTGTGACTAATTACATTAATAATGTGTCATAGTGAATATATACCAAATTCCCTTAAACTTCCACCGAATAATATGTATCCTACTCGGTTGAGAATCCTCTTAAATACTGAAAATGAGAGTAATTGTGAACACAAAAAAATAGCATGATATAATTTTATTAGCATTTAGATATAATAATAGGACAATTTTAATTTTAAATATAAATACAAAAAATACAACTTTTATCTCGCATAACAAAGAAGATTCTTTTCCATTTTAGAGGGAAGAATTTAAATCCAAAATAAAAAAATATCAAAGTTAATACTATAGTGCACATTTTATATATAGTAAGTTTTAATAAGAAATATTTTTTTATTAATTTCTTAAAAATAAATAGACCCTTGCGATTAGTCTACTCTGATACTACAAAATTGACGTTAAATGTCATGGACATATATTAAAATAGTTAAATGATGTAAAAAAAAATATTTCTTTTAATTAAAAGACATCTATATTATTTTTTATAATTAATAGAAAATGTGGTTATTTTATATATAATTAACAAATTAATCACTTCTCACCGTAAATATACACAATTTATGTAAAGTTTCCATTTAATGATGTATATTTATATTAAGGATTGAAAAGACATTAAATCAAAGATTGATACTACATGTTCAGTAATATAGTGTATATTTTAAATTCTTTCATTTTCACTATTTTGCATTTTCAATGTATATGAGGATCTCCTTGAATAATTCAATTAATTAATTTGGATGAATATGGTATAATGAGTATTCGTTTTTTGAAAAATCAAAACAAGACGAGAATACTAAAATATCAAATAATGGAGGTTAGTGTAAATCAAAGCATACATTTTTTATACCTATAAATATATTTTATAAAAGGAAAAATAATTTAATCCGTGAATATCTACAACAATATATAAAGCTAGCTCACTCGGTTAAATTCATCTTCAATTCTCCACAAATAAAACTCATATATGCTAATGTATAATCAATTGTATAAACAAATTAATACTGATAGTATATGATAATCAATATTTATTTACAAATTAATAATGGGTCTATTAATTAATTTTCCTTATACTATAAATTAAAGAATTTGAAATGAATGTGCACAAAAGCCATTATTTTTGAAGATGATGAACAAGTACGGTACAAGAGCAGGCATCAGAGCCATTATTGTCTTCCACCTTTTACATAAGGTGCCTTTTTTTATGTACCATACCCTAATATTCGATTCAGATATAAAACTAGACGTGTAAGGTTCTGTTAGATTCTTAAGATGACTAAAGGGTTAATGATTTAGTTTCTGAAAACGGCAGTTGTTAGAATGAACAATCATATATTCTGAAATAGATTAATTTTTTATCCAAAAGTGATGAAATTCTCTTAATAGTACAAAAATGCTCTTAAATTTCAATCTCCAAGGGCACCAAATGACCCACTTAAAATAATAAGGATAGGATTTTGGAGGGTATTATTGTGATTTTGAAATCATATTAGTAAAATGAGATAACTCCAAACACACAAATTACAGAAATGCACTACTCATTATATACCTCTTCCAATGATTAATCAAGAAAATAAAATAAAAATATTGTATTTAAATATTTATTAATAACTTAATATTTTTAATTAAGCAAAGATATATATGATTGTGGCATATAAAATGACACATGAGATTCCTATCAAGATAAAAAGGTGACACATGAGATAGTAGTAGTTTTTTTATATTATCAATGATATCTCTGTATTTTTTTAATAAAGAACTAATTTCTTTCGTAGTTTATAGTTGTATTTTTCAATAAGTATCACTCTCAAGAAGAGAGTGGAGTATTTTGTTATGCATGTTGGGTGACTCTATAAATTTTTGTAAGGAAAAAATTTATATGAAGCTTTGAAAAGATATCATGGTATTTTTAACTTAAGAAAATATATCCAACTATACAAGAACCGTAAATAAAATAATAGATTTTTTTAAGAAAATGAGTGTAATTTCTGAAATAAAAATATATTGCGTATAACAAAACCAAATTTTGATGAAGGTTTGTAATTTTCAGTAATGTATCTAACAATTATTTCTTGGATTAGCTTGCTTTTATTAAATAAAGTGTGTTAAAAAGATTTTTTATTTATTTAAGCAGACTCAATCCACGATCGTAACTATAATATATATTAGATTTTTTCTGCTAAATTAAATATATTTATATTTTTGGTTTACGGTTTAAATTACAAATATCAGTTATGGAAGTAATCATGTCTGAGTAGTATACAATTATTGTTGATGGTAAAACTCTTTCTAGCCAATATATAACACAATTAATTAAAAATAATTCTAAAAAAAAGTGTACATATAAACGCAAATGCAAAACAATTAATTAAAAATAATATATATCCTACATAAACCATATAGTTACTTAGGTAGTGCTATTCAAATATGGTAACTCTAAAATGCAAGTAGACTTGGAAATAAACAAAAGTAGGCCAACCCCCAGAAATATAAACAATGGAGCATATTAGTTTTATTTTTTTTCATTTAATATATTCTAATCTAAATAATTATTAAGATATTGAAAGAATATTTTTTTTGGTACATAGATACTGTATTAGACATTTCAAGAAGAAAAAAATAACCGACCATTTATCAAACTAATAAGTGTCTTATCACATGGAAATCCAAGAAACAAACCGACTTTTCAAGATCATCAGCAGAAGATGAACATGGAGTTGTGGCCAACACATGTTTGGAGCTGAATCGGTTACGTTGTATACTACACGATGTGAAACTTCCACAAGCACCTTCTACACCTTTATTTTGTGATAACCAAGTAGCCATATACATTCATGCGGATCTTGTTTTTCATGAACGTACAAACCATATTGAAATATATTGTCACATTATCCGAGAAAAACTGCAAATTGTAATGATTAGTATTTCTTGTGTACCAACATGCTTTCAATTAGCATACATTTTCACAAAAACGTTGGGAAATGACCAATTTGTGACAGTGTGTAACAGGTTGGAACTTTATGATATTTACTCTCCAACTTGAGAAATAATATTAAGAAATATCTTATAATTTATATTATCAAATCATGTATATATTTTCTATATTATATATATGCTATATTTCCTAAGATAGTTTGTATCAGATCTCACTAATTAATTGAGGATCATTACTCATATGGCTTAGAAATAACTAAGTATTTTATATTATTGTATTATATATTTTGTCTTGTGTCCTATTGTTATTTGTTAATGTATATCTTCTCCTCGTCTTCTTAAAAAGATTAAACAATGACTTGATAGATTTGTTTTATTTATTAAGTTATATATTTCCTATTTTTGATGGTTTTATTAACAAAACATATTTCAATAAATCTGTAATTCTTAATAGTTTTTTTGGGTACATTTTCCTTTTTTCTTGGTACATTATAATTCTTAATTAATACTACACTTTTAATTCCATAACTATTTCAATGTAAAAAGTTGGAAATATTAACTGATTACTTTAAATATATATTTTTATTAAAAAAAGAAATATTAGAGTACCAAATATTCAACACAACTTTATTTATAAGTATTCGAACTGGGAATGAATATTATAAAATTCGAGTCGGACATCAAACAGAAAAATATTTAATATAAAGCTTAAATAGTTAAAGTGTTCAATCATGTTGTATAACATCATATATAACAATAATTATTTATAAGTATATACTTTGTCGTGCAGGCTTGAAATATGTTTATTATATTAGTTTTATATTGCCTAGTATTAAAACATAGTACAGTAATTAATGTTATATATTGGATTTGAGTCTCTTATTATATTATGCACCAAATTGAAACACCTTTTGGACACTTGGTATCATGGGTAGAGTTTGTCATCTCTATAATGGTATCTTAATAGTTGTTCAACGCTCTAAGAGATGTTGGCATAATTAGCCAAACCTCATTATCAAATTTTCTTGTTTCTTATTTTCTATTTATCCTATGCACTTTATTTGATTGTTTGTGGTCAATGTTGTCCAACGATCACTTCTACTACCCAACTATCACTTTGGTGCATGAACATAATTAAGATTAACACAATTTAAACAGTCAAACTAAAATTTCCAAACCTCACTTAAAATTCTAAACAAGTGTACAGAACACAAATATAAAAACAATTAATTAAAAATAATATATCTCCTATTAACCATATAATTACTAAACTAGTGCTATAGAAATATCATAAGTCTATAATCTTATTATAGAAATAAACTAATGCAATGTTTGTTTCAAGGAATACCCAATGAATTATATTCCCACAAATGGTATTATTAGGATTGTTATCATTAGTATTTCAATAAATGTGTTAGATTGAAATTTGAGAATTTGTGGAAGTTAATAACAAATCAAATCCATGTAAACAGATAAGTTTAGATTGATTAATTTGTTATTATTCTAAAATCAAATCTGAAGATGATATGTAAATAGATTTATTTATATTGATTAGGTTGTTATTATCCTAAAATTAAATCTGAGAATGAAAAAATATCAAAACATAATGAAATTACTATGAGTTAAGCTTTGAACCGAATTTGATAGAAATTATTTTTTAATTCATTTTAAATATATTAAATTTACTAACCTTTGGTGTAGTAAACCTATTCGAATTTGTATAATTCATCATCATGGAGTAAGATATATATATTCATGTCTCTATTTATTATAATATATTTTACTCATAAATTAATAGGAAAAGTATATATATATTTATTTTTATGTGCAATTTTTTTTGGGATGGTAATGATAAATTGTGTAGTTATTATAGTTAGAATTTTAATTTTATAACATCTAATTTCACAAACTTTACCACTTACCGTCGAATTAAATTAGGCTAAAGTGCAAAAAAATTATTTAATAAGTTTAATTTTAAGTTAGTTGATATCGTTTGATTAATGAACTCATTTATTATTCTAATTAATCGAACTAACTTCATCAAACTAATTAATTAGTCTAACCAAATTCGAAGCAGCAAACTTAATTGCAAAACTCTTCTTAAAAAAAGTTTAATAAAAAACCGTTCTTTTAAAATCTTTATTTACTTAATGTATTCTCTTTTAAAATACTTATTAGATGGTAAGAGATGACAATATCAAATTCATTGTATCTGAATTACTATCAATTAATGGAAAGACGAACCAACCTTAGTGCCAACTAAAAAGACTCTTATTGACAACTAAGATATGAAAATTTTAATAGTCACATTTATCAACTTAAACTAAATTAAAAATTATAATATAATATGTTTAAGTTATTTTATGAAATGATATAGCATCCTACTAAATCTCTACCTAAAATAAAGTGACACATAGCAAAAAGATTTAGTAGAAGATATAACATTACTCTTATTTTATTTATTAAATTTATTTATTATTAATATTCTAATTGCCAAAACAATATTTTCATTAAATATAAGAATAATCTATATTCTCTTATTAATCTTCTTATCCATAACAAAGTGACAAATGTTATTTGTAAGTCAATCATTAATAAATAAAATATTAATATGTGACATATGTCACTTTTTTGTGGGTATGAAGATTAATATGAGGATTTAGTAGGAGAATATATCATTTTCTAAAATATAAAATCCTACCAACAACATGTTGGTCTAATTGTGCAAGACCTTACTAGTTCACCAAGATGACAGATTCCTGAAAATGACATTTGTTGAAAGAAACTGTCATACATAAAAAAAATTAGTTATTTACTCGAAGTGATACATTAGCTGTACAAAAAAAACAAATATAAAATTCTTAATAGTTAATAATATAATTATAATTCCTTAATTACGGTTTTAATAAAAACAAACATTGGAAATATTAACTAATGGCCTTTCAAAATAGATTAAAAAATCCAAAAAATTTCTATTTTCATTAAGGGGTAATATAGTAATTCCACAATAGCACTACACATATTTAGCAAAATTATCTTCCATAGTAAATAGAAGAATGTGGTAACAGTAACACCAAACGCACCTCTTTATCTCTCTCTCTTTCTCTAATCTTTTTTCTCTCCCTCCTTTTTCTTTCTCTTCCTTTTCTTTCTCTTCCTTTTACCCTTCTGAAACAAACACAAACACATTCTGTTCCTCTGTTTCTGTCACAGTGTTACAAAAATACAAAAAAACAATACTATGGAAGAAACCGGTTACATTATCCGGTCACCTGGAAACTTAAACCCAACAGCTGAAGAGTTCATACCCACTAACCCTATTCATTTTCCACCGGCTACCGTTTTCACCGTTCCTATTCCCGTTGGTGTTTTCTACGCTACTCCTCACTTATCATACTCCACACTACAACAACCACTACCACCACCACCGAACCTTGCCACGTCATCAACTCGTTCATTACTCATAAGTTCACTCGCTTCAAACGTTTTCATCACTGAGTCACTGTTAAGAAGAGAACTCGAAGTTTTCGGTGACGTCAGAGGGGTACAAATGGAAAACTTATTAATTAACGGAACCGTTACGGTTCATTTCTATGATTTGAGACATGCTGAAACGGCGTTGACGGAGATTCAGGGACAACATATGATGCAACAAGCGAGGCTTCGAAACTACTATTATTATGGTAACGGTTCGTTTAATGCGGCGCCGCCGGTTCCACCGGCGGCGCGTGGGGTTGTTGGTGGACGCGCGGTGTGGGCACAGTTTGTTGTTGCGGCGTGTGATGATGTTATTGATGGTCAGAACCAAGGGACTATTGTGGTTTTGAATTTGGATTGTGGGGTTTCGATGAAGAATGTTCGACAAGTTTTTGAGCCTTTTGGTATTCTTCAATTTATCACTTCTCTTTTATTTGAAAAATTAATTAAATATGAAAAGTCGATGATGATAAAACGTTAGTGTATAAAACTTATACATTGTATTATATTTGTAATACTCAGCCTTGACATGCGACCCCTCGAGCTCATAGTGAGTGTGTCACCTATTAAATTAAATACTCATATGTCATGGGTTTGAGTTGTGGAGGTTCTTCTTAGGGGAACAAAATATTGCACGATATTTAAGCTTAATAGTTGACATGTTCAGTAAATTCATAAATTCATGGGCTAAAGAGGTTTTTCTTATGTTAAGGCTGGTGTGTTACAGTATTCATATTTTTTCTTTTTAAAAAAAGTATGAAATTAATAATATAGGTTTTATAATGTTTAATGTGCCTCTTTGAGTTTTTGACTGATTCGGATTAATTAGATATTGAAAATTGTTATAAAGTTATTGCAATGTATTTTGTGGGGTTGATATTTGAGATGTCTCTATCTCACTCTTTTCACTATAAAGTTGTATTAGTTCCATAAATTTTAAGTATTAGCTATAGTAGTTCTTTTATTTTATGAAATTGGAATTTGGGTATTAACAATAGTTGATACTATAGATTAATGCAATTTAAGTACTAATATGATTTTGAGTTTAATGGGTACCTTCAAAAACACAAAATTGCATGAAACGATTTTAATTTTTATTGAAAAGTCAATGATATTTTCATAGATGATTACATTGTGAGTGCACAACTATTTTTGTTTAAAAATGATGCTATGTTCACTAACACTTGAATTTTTGGTTGAATTTATGATAGGTCCAATAAAGGAATTGAGAGAAACACCAAGTAAAAAGAACCAAAGATTTGTGGAGTTTTTTGACATAAGAGATGCAGCCAAAGCTTTGAAAGAAATGAATGGGAAAGAAATTTATGGAAAAGTTGTTGTTATTGAGTTTAGTAGAGTAGGAAGTTACAGCAGAAAGTACTTCCATTCAAATAAGCCTCTCAACTTTCATAACAATGTTCCTCCACATCCATCACCCTCGCACTTTTCTCCTCCTACCCCGCCGCAGTCGCATCGAAAATTCTCCACTCCTTTTGTTTCTAATGCAACTAATTCTAATCCTCACTCACATTTGCCTCAGCTGCAGTTACCTTTCAAGAAACCGTCAAGTGTTTACAAGAGAAGTTCGAAGAAGATAGCGAATTCGGCAGGGTCTATTGAAGAAGCAATTGGTTCAGCGAATTTGAGTGAGGAAATTGGTAATGTTGTTGAAAAACAGCAAGATCAATATTCAAATGGATCTTCAAGGAGGGATGAGACTATAATTGCAAACACAAAGCATCAACCGGAAGTAAATCGAGATAATAGGCATTGGAAGGGAAAGCAAGGAAAGAATCAAGATACTCGATTTCTGATTAAAGAAGATGCAATTGTAGAATCTGATACTAGAGATACTAGAACAACTGTGATGATCAAGAACATACCCAACAAGTACAGGTTTGTCTTTCAATTTTTATATAGTTAAAAAATCAATGATGCTTAATTTCTTATGGTTGAGATTAGCATAATAACAACATAAACTTTAAGATAAAACTTAGGTGTATTTGTGATGTTATATTTTCATTGATGAATCATTACATAGTATATTTTATTTAAAGATAGCACCACATGGTGCATAAAGAGAATCAAATAAAAATGTATGCTAAGCATCCGGTATTCATATAAAGTAATACAAATGAACGATGATCGGATAAATCTTTTATTGTTAATAAATTTTTATACGCGATATTACACTCATCATTAGCCTAATTTCTAGAGTAAGGATGATATCAATTTTTGTTAAGTCAAATATAAAGGGAGATCAATATAATATATTTTAGTATAGATCTTAAGTGCATGAAAAAAAAATGAAATGAAACATGTTGAATTTTATGTATGATGTTTTTTTTGAATTGTAAATTTTGTTGCAGTCAGAAGTTGCTACTAAACATGCTGGACAACCACTGCATACAGTGTAATGAACAGATTGGTGATGACAATGACCAACCTTATTCATCCTATGACTTTGTTTACCTTCCCATTGATTTCAAGTATTTTTCATTCTCTCATCATTATTCTTAAATATTATTTTAATTTGTTTATGTGTTGAATAATTAATAAATATACATAAATTGTTTTTGCAATAGCAACAAGTGCAATGTAGGATATGGATTTGTGAATATGACATCACCAGAGGCAACACTGAGGCTTTATAAGGCTTTCAATCATCAACATTGGGAGGTTTTTAATTCCAGAAAAATATGTCAAATTACCTATGCTAGAGTTCAGGTATTTATTATTTTCTACTCCTTCATAGTTTTCATATTTTTTTCCAATAATTCATTCACAATATATATATTATACTATATAGTTGTATAACTGATTTAGTGATTTATATTGTATAATAATTTTTCAAGGTTTTTTAATGTGTACTTTTTCAAGGTTGTTGCATAAGAATTCAGAAAACTAATAAAAGAAATTTGAAGGGAGTATTTTCAATAATAATAAGAAAATTAATAACATCTAGCTAAGCTTATTACTTATCTATAATTGTCAATATTATTATCACATTATTAACATTTTTTTGTCATTTTTTATGGAGTAAATGTTTAGGTAAAAAGTATCAAAATATTCTCTACCAAAAAAGTATCTTAATATGAATCCAGTATTGAGCTATATATATTTTTTGGGTGAAAATTTAGTGTTTTTTTTTCTCTTTTTTCAATTAATGAGACATTATAATTTGTATGCAAAAACATTATGTGGGATCATTGGATCAACATGTACTATATGGTAGTGGCAAATAAAAATGTAAGCGGGTTTATTACATCACATCATCCACCATTTTTATTTATTCATCATTGACTCTTCAGACAAAGTAATACACATGAATGGTAGATGATGTATTGCTTGTGTATAAATATTTACATTTGACGGTGCATAAATATTACACTCTTATTTTTTTTATAGTAATAAAAAATGGAAATTTATTTACACAAAATGTTTGTGTATGAAGGGTTTGGAAGCATTGAAAGAGCATTTCAAGAACTCAAAGTTCCCATGTGAGGTAGATCATTACATGCCAGTGTTGTTTTCTCCACCTAGAGATGGTAAGAATGAATTAACAGAACCTCTTCCATTAGTTGGAAACAACAATCACCACTTCCACCAAACCATTCCAATTCCTCAGATACTACAAGAGCACTGCAATGAAGATAGTGAGTGTTAAAAGGGTGTCACAAAAATGCTGATCATAATAGAAAACTCTGAGGGTGGTGGTATTATACCGAGTCACATCTTCTGTTCCAAACTTCGTACCACTCTATGTACCTGATGTTTTTCATTGGTCTGAAAAATAAAATATGTCCAATGAGAATGAAGGGATACATAGAGTGGTATAAAGTTTGTGACAGAAGACGTGTTCCCGTATTATGTGCATGAAACACTACTATCATAGTAGTAGTACTAGGTTTTAATTATATAAGGATGTTGAGCAAAGAGACACATTTATGTTCAATGCATCATATAATTCATATCATCTTAGAACATGTTGATGCTCAATGCTCACATCCCTTGCTAGTTTATCATATTTTCTTTCTTTTTTTATTTTAATTTGCATCTTTTTTTGGACTTTTTTTTTGTAGACTATCTCTTTTGCTCAGTGAAATTGAACTGGTAGTTTTTTTAGTTAAGTTTGTTGGTGTTGTTGGGTTTTTTGGCACTTCAGATGTAGTATTTGGTTCAGCTTCAATTTTAATTAAGGTTGTTTAATGGATATAAAACGAGTTAAGCTTATTATATGTTACAAAGATATAAAACAAAAAAATATAAATTTAAAATATGAAAATTTTAATAGAAGAAAATTTAGTAACTTTGTCATTTTAATTTGCAAGTAGTTTTGTTCAATGATAATAAGTATGCATACTTAATATGATAATTGAAAATTAATTAATTTTTTAGTGAATTAGTTTATTATTGATTCATTAAATTAACACTTCTTTTAATCAATCAAATCTATAATATATACTTAACAAATATCTATTCAAACTTGAAACTAATTAATCCAACTTTTACTGTGTAGTGATGATAATTTACATTTTTACGTAATCTCAAGAAGGAAAAAGTAAGCTTAGTAAATATTACTATCCACATGGGTTTGGGAAATATAATATTTTTGAAAATTAAAAAAGAAGTAACTATTTTTTATTGTGAAGCAATATAAATTGAGAGAAGAAAAATAGTATTTGTGTAGAAACTTTTCAGAGTTTGGTCTGAATAGTGGACCACTTATATTCTCCCACCAACTTCACATCACTGTCTCTCAGATACTCTTTACTCTTTGATGACTTGGGGTTATGACACGTGTACCATTTCATGTTTTTTACTTCATAGTTCATTACTTATAACCTCGTTATGTCAAGGATATACATCTACTGTCTCATACTTTGTACCACTTCAGTGTCAGAAAAAATATATTTAAGTTATAATTTAATTATTAAGTATTTTTCTGACCAATTACAAACGTATGGCATGATATAAAGTTGGGACTACAAATATGTTAAATTATGTTAATGCCATAATATAATGTATGATATATATCCTTGTTGTGTTTGACCAATTTTACAAAACTTGGTGGACCCCAACTCTCACTTTTTTGGGAAAATATTTATGGTCCTACTCCTACAATTAATTAAGGTTGTCTTACTTCAATTATAAACAAAAAACAGAAGAAAAATGGTTGTATTTAGTTACCGCTGGTAAAAAAGAATCTTCCATTTTATGTTTAAAAAACACAAGTTTGGATAACAAATGCTTTTTTATTTTCTACTAAACAATTGTCATTTGTCTTTAGCTTTATGGTCTTGCACCACATCATAGATACATATGGCTTGATTTTGTTAATATCTATCAACTATGATATTATGGTGATTATTTCTATATCAGAGTGGTTGTTTTTAAATAAAAACAATTATTGGTTGCTCTTAGTCAATGGAAAATGAAGAGAAAGGTAAATGTTATGAGAAAAAAGTAAATATTGTGAGACTCAAATAAGAATAAGAATGATGTGTTTTGTTGTGGGAAAAAAAATATATCGTTCTTATTTCATGGGGAGATATCATAAATTATAAAATAATGTGTGAGAACCAAATAAAAACGATAATTTTATTTGTGGTTGGAGATGTTCTAACTAAGTTCAAATAAAAATGAAAACCAATTTTTGTTATGTTACCCATTGTTGTTTGCATGACAAATGGTAGATAGATATTTGGTGTTTTTAAATTTGAAAATAAAATTTTAAAACTACAAAATAAAGTACTACTTTCGTATGTTGTTGCATTGCCAAATCATCTCTCATCTATCCATCGCTAAATACTAGTGTTGTTAATACCATTTTTGTATCTGGTTTATTGGTTGAACCAGCTGACATGAATCGGTTTTTATAACACTACCAAATACCATTGTCATCACTACTTTCGACTTGACATAACCTCATCCTTGTTCATTGTCGTTATCATCAACATTGAAATTATATATTATATTTTACATAAGTGTAATATAAAGGTGAGTTTCTCATTTCTTATAATTAATGTAATATTATGTTATTATTTGACGAGTTATTTATTGTGCATCAAATACCGAATAAAATAAAATTCGATTAAGCTTGTATCTTATCCTACTTTTATCATGTTCTAAATCTCATCTTATTCTTATCCTATCTTAACTATAAAAGAAACCCAAATCATTAATAGTGCCGGATTTTTTTTATTATGATAAACAAAAATCAACTTTAATAATCTTTATGGTTCCCCCTATGAAAATTGTGTAGAACTCTCATTTGGGAACCCCATTGATTAAAGAAATAATAAAAGAAGTTGGGCTAGAAACCAAGGGGCATGGGTCATGGTCCATGGCTGTGGCATGCGTGGTGCTCTCTTTTTTTTCGGTTTCCCACATGTATCCTCGTACTGAAGGCAATTCTGTCCGAGTCAGGAACATCCACAAGTACGTAGGGCTAACTCTCTCACAGATATTTTTTCCATTTACAAAATTCAAACCCGAAACCTTGATTAAGGGAAATCAAATATGTATCACTTAAACCAACGTCCATTGATTGACTTTTACTCTTTTGATGCAATCTTAGGCCACACGGTTAGCCACTTGGATCCATCCCTTAAATAATTTAGTATCTTGCTTTTTGGAAACAGATGAAAATGACAACTTTAATTAATTAATTAATACTTTACATAACTTGGATATCTGACAACTTTTGAAACACCATTTGTACGGATGTCTTGTCTTTATTCTATGTTCTGCTCCACCACTCTTAAGTACTACTATTATAAAATTGTTATAATTTATATGTTCATTCTTATAAATTTTGAAGGAAACTGATTACTAAAAAAGCTAAAAATCTCATCTAATTGTTACAAATTGAGGGTACAAGTCAAAATACTTCCAAATATTCACTACAATCACCATACATAAAAATTGTTAAAATGATTATTTTCCTCACCTTTGACATGTTTGATATTTTTATTTTTTTAGGAATCAAATTGGTATATATAAAATTTTTGAGAGACTAAAATAAATTTTTAACATTTTTTTAATTATTGTTACTTTTCGTGGATGTATATAGCTTAAGATAATAATTAAATACTTTTATTATTAATGTAAAATAATATTTAATGAAACTCTTGTTTAACAATTTATACTAACAATTATCACACTATGTCTATAAAGATAAAATAAAAAAACAATTGATGTACCTTGGTATCATAAACAAAACTTAAAACTACTAACCATTAGGGAGACAAAGAAGTTATGCTTTTCTTTGTTGTTTTTTTCTTTTAACTCCTTCGTTTGGCTTATTTCATTCCCTCCATATAAGTGATTCTTCTTGTTAATCACTTTTGCTTTAAGCACAAATTTAAAATGAGTTAATGGTAGCAACTAATATTTGTCTTAGTGCTAATCAGAGTCTAACCATCAAACATATAAGATTTGGTTGACACAATTCTTGATCATACACGAATTGATAATATCTAACCTTTAAAATCATGATCATTTTTAGATAACCGACCTAACTAAGGGAAATGACGAGAACGATAAGACATGTCAACACCTACAACGTCAAAGAACTTTCATTCATGCCAAAGGTAGGAAAATGCCACTTAAGTAGCGACACGTTCATGTTGCCTACATGGAAGAGACAATCCAAATTCACAACAGTATCAATTTAAAGCTACTAGAAGGACAATGTCATGTCTTCAAGCAATGATGACACATGCTTCGGCAAACCACTCTACCTCATTATAAATAGGTGAAACAGCCTATGATCGAGATTGAACAATAGCGTTATCTTTGTTTTTCTCTAAACATACTCCTATAAATACTGACTTGAGCATCAGGATGTCACTTTAGATACCAATTCTAGGCAATCCACAGTCAACAACTACGCAACTAAGCCCAAAGCACAAGTTCCGACAACTCCAGGATCGGTTAACATCTAGGTTCAAGTAGAGAACTCAAATATTTACAACCCCATTTTGTAAGCAACTTAATCGATTTAAATAATAGATTAAATGGCCCAAATACCACATAACTAAATCACTTATTCTTCCTAGTGCTTTTGTACCAATACATGTGAGAAAAAGGTAAAGCCAGTCAAATTTGGTTTGCTATAATTATTTCTTGGAAATCAAGATTCAAAACATGATAAATGATAATGGCAGAAATAACCAATGCCTTCTATTATGAAAAAGATTCAAATTTTTTTTGTTTTTTTCTTAACAAAAGTAAACCACTAGATAAAATATTGATATGTGAGTATGTGACTAATATACAAAAATAAGGAATGCTTAATAGAATAAACAATCAATTAAGTTTAGTAAATTTCCATGTGCACCATGTTTTTTTCTTCATAAAAACTTAAATTACCAAATTAGTTCTCATATTCGTGCATTAATCATATATTAACAAATGTGGCACCAATTTCAATAGTCCATATCACAAAAATGAGAATATTTCTGTATAACAATATAATTTCCGAATAATTTTAAGTTTAAATTTGCACCCAAAGATTGCAAATAAGTAAAAATAATCCATTTCAATGGTCATAAAAATTGAAAATTCCTAATTTGATTTATTTTTGATATTTTCAGCAACTATTAACTTTTTCAATTTTCCATACAAATAAGAGGTCTTTATCCTTTAATATGTAATATACATACAAATATCAAATAATCTAATAAAATTCAAGTCAATATAAAAGCATTAGTACATAGTACTGACATGAAAATCACATTCATATATGTATATATACATACTTACCTTTACATTCTTAAGAGTTTTATGAAGAAATATTCAATCAGTTTTTTAAAACAATTTTATCATTATAAAGAAACTTTCAATGAAACAAAAAATGAAAATTATAACATTATCTAATAACTTGATCCCATCCTAAAAGATGAAACAATGTGGAATGTCACAAGAAGCATCATGTCAAAAATAAAACACTTCAACAAAAATATCCAAACACAAACTTGAGAAACTACAATGATTAGAATGGTGATAGCATATGGTATTAGATTGAATCATTTCCATGCTTTCCTTCCTCTGAATTGTTTTCCAGCTCTTGCATTTTTCTTCTTTTTCTCAATCCTTGTTCTTGTTACCTTATTTCTCTTTGCAGCCAAAGGCATTTTCTTCTTGTGTTCCTTTTGTTTATTGCTTAGACCACCCGTCTATTCATAACAAAATATTACATGCCCATTAGATTAAAAGTCAAGAACAACAAAGAATTGTTCTTATTTAAGAACAAAAGTCGGAAAATAAGAATGACACAGTGGAGAACAGAGTTAAAATGTTTTTATTCCGTTAAAAACAACCATTGTGGTTGCTGCCTCGCTATTGCATTAGGAAAAGCAATGCAAAAAATGAGCAATAAATGTACCTTTTTCTGTTTCACGGCTGCGCGAGCTTGGTATTTTCCTCTATCCTCCCTTCCTTCTTTAACCATTGCCAATCTTTCATCCTTGCTCATCTTTTTCCTTACATGAGCCTAAAAGGTGTGCATCAATAGGTAAATTCGATTATTTAATGCGTATTTAAAGAAGAATTAAAACTAGAAATGTAATTTATTTGATTAAAGATAGAGATCATCTAAAAAAATTGAACAAGCTAAAGCTACTTACTTCAAGTGTGGCAGCATCCACTCGCTTTGTACTTAGTTCATCAGAGTTCCGAACCTTGAACCCTGCTGAAGTCGATAGCCCGTGTTGAGCCATTGCACGTTCGGCTTCTTTTTTGGCCTATAAAAAACCCAATTTGATTCAACAGATTAGAAGGTGCGCCTATTAAAAACTGAATTACCGAATGAGAAATGAGCAAACCTTTAGTTCCTTGATCCTCTGGAAGTCCTCGTTAGAAAGAATTCCATCTGTTGATTCCGGTAGGGAATTCACCGTTGTTGTTCCAGCCATTTTCTTCAAAGCCCGGAGACTCGTATCACCAGCCATAAGTTGATCATTAAAATCACTAAACTTCCTTTTCTTTGACGAGTCTTTCGTACCCGCACTTTCATCATCATCATCATCATCTTCATGTTCTGAAATATCACTATCCTCCTTATCTTCAACATCATCAGCATCACTAACACCAGTTTCATCGTCAAAACTGATCTCATCTTCATCATCCGATCCAACATCATCATCTTCATCATCACTTCCAATATCTTCACCGCTTAGTTGGTTCTCATCATCATTGATACTCATCAGATCATTTTCCTGGTCATTAATGCTTTCAGAATCATCAGAATCACCACTCTCTTGATCGTCATCATTGTCACTTTCCAGCAATAACTCAGCACCAATAACATCAGTCGCAACATCGACTTCTCCGTAGGCCTTTGGTCTTGCTGTAGGGTCAACAGGCCGCCCACGGTCCTTCTTAACTAGCAGTGACGGGCAAACCTGAAAATGAACAGCATTAATTAGATGTTGCGGACAATGATGTGTAGGAGTGTGCTACAATACTCGGCACACATGCAAACACCCCACTCACACGGTGCTAAGGGAACTACCTCTCGGAATAAGGTAATAAGAGATCGAGCTGCTACTGAAACTGCCTTCTCATGCGATTTCTTATACAAGGCAAGGTCTTGTAGTAAGTCTTCATTCATTAACTACATTCCAAAAAATAATAAATCAAAATAGCACTGATGAAAAGTTTAGAAATTTAACAGCACGGTATACTGGTAGGAAATTTAACAGCACGGAATATTGGTAATAAAAGTTAAGGAAAAAAGGGAATCGTCTCATTCCAAGGTTGGGGGCATGCCACAAGCCTCCAAAACAAAGTACTCCTACCAATGAAGGACCGGTAATTAGTAGAAGGTATCGAGCCCAAGACCTTTTCGTCAAAAGGTTGTCCAATCATACTAGCTAGGCCAGCCCTCATTGGAGTAGCATGATATATTTCGATTAGACATAAATCATTGAATACAGAAATTTTCACAGAAGAGGAGAATTCGGATGTTACCAATGGCATACGCATGCATATCTCCCTGACAGCATTTAGTCCAACAGTGATGGCCTGAGAATATCACCCGAACTCATCAAAATATTGAAATTGAGTGCTTCTATCATGGAAACAAAAGTACATATGGTAATATCAACATCAAGCGGATCAAAATAAAAATACCTCCGGACGTGAGCGATCATGTACAAATTGATTTACTATTTGTTTGAACAGGGGCTCAACAGCATCAGGAGGAACCTGCATCCGAATAACGGCTTCAATGAGAGAGGATAAAAAGAAAAACTAAAGTGAACAGCATAATATAAGTATATTAAAGAAACAAATTTTGATGGAAAAAGCAATGAATTATGAAAACAAATCGGAAGAAAAATAAAATCACATAAATACTGTACCATATCATGGCAAGCCTGAACCACTGCTGCAATCAAATTTATAACGTCACGTTGATGCGGCTGATACAACAATTCAAATATCATTACAACGGTCACATTTCAGTCATATAAAGAAAAGAAAATTTAGCCTAACTTATCCAATAACATACCTGGATATATTTTTGAACAAATGGATAGAATTTTAACAAAATTAGCCGGTGAAGTCCAGCTGTTCGAGCAATCAATTTCAACATCATCATCTTAACCTAAAATATACACAACGCAATTGCAGAAACCAGTAAATATATAATCTTCAACAACCTTGAGAAGATATGACAAAGAATCACCAAGTCTCCTTTGAAACTTTAGGAGTGTTTATTTGATTTTAATTAGAGTATGCACCTCAAATCGTTCATTACAAGTCTGTAGACGCGATAAGAGGCTCTCAGCAAAACCCTGCAGGACCAAATGGGATTTAGATGTTACAAAATCCAAATCCAAAATGTATCTGCAATGGTGACACAAAAAGTTACAAACCTGTGGATCGATCAGATGATTCAGTGGTGAATACTGACTGTTTGTGCCTTTTTCAGACGATCTCCGTTGCTGCTTTTTCAAGCTGCGCATGGCACGCTGCAATTTTAGTTTCTTTTTCTTTTTGCTAGCTGTTGTTCCTTGGTGGCTTGCCTGGGATGTCATAAGCATGGCCAACAATAATAGACGACTTAATACAAATTCGTTAAGAACAATCAGCATATATCCTTCTCGCAAGAATGCATACTAATTTCAACTTATACATATAATTTTATCATAGGTAGTATTTGGTCGACGGAACAACACGGAGCACGACAGAACATGATGTTCTGTTCTTTTTGGTTCCACCCTTCAGTGTTAGGGAAAATATTATACTTTTTAGTCCTATGTCTTGTTATGTTTTCCGTAAAGAATACACCATTACACAAAAGAATTCATGTTCGGACATGTCTACCATACACCACCATGAAGTATAGAAATAGTAAATAAGAAAGCCATCGATTAAAACAACATCTATTCTAATATTATCATTCAACCTCACCTTATAAATTGTGTGCTTATTAAGGACAACTTGAGGAGACGCCGATTCATCATCACTGCTTGAATCATCACTATCTTCATCATTTTCAATCTTCTCATAATCAAGCAGAAAAGATAACGCTGCTATCATGATCCTGAGAGACACAAATGCAAACAAAAAATCATAATTAAGTATAATGCCTAATATAAAGTTTAAAAAAATTCATCCAACAAATAAAAAAAAGATACCTCGGTGCTGGATGTAAAGAAGCACGGCAAATTGCATTCGCTGTTCTATCATCAAACCACACTTTCCTCCGATGAAGCTCACACAGAGTCACAAGTGCTATCTTAGCCCGAGCTTCATCCTCTTGCTATTCAAGAACACAAATCCATTCAATTCACCAGAGAGAAGAAATTCAACACGTAAGAGTCCATGTGTGCCTTATGATTAACTTTAAAAAATAGTTCATAATAAATTGAAGTTTCTGTTTGTTTAAACTTTTTCACAAAAAATACTTCTGAGATTGATAGGTTTGGTTGGTTGGGTTTTTACTAAAAACTTAGGCCGAAAAAACTAAGATTCAACTTTTATGACAAGTTATATTTCCTAGCTTCTAACAAAAAGATTTTGCTGAAGAGGAGAGAATGTAATAGTCAATTTCAAAATTGTAACCAGACACAAAACCTTTGATTTGCATAAAAGTTATGCAACCAAAATCACTACTATATAAAATTCTAGAGTCACTTTTTTAAAGCTTAATAAAAGTACATCCATGATTTTACTATTAAAAACAATACTTTCTATAAATTTTAGGTTGAACCAAACATACATCTTAGCATCTACAAATGATGAGAACATTTAGGAATTCACATACATTCAAATCTCTAAACATGACATTCTGAAGTGCTCGGTTCTTCGCTTCGTTCTTATGCTTTTGGTTCATGCGTTTTATGCTGTGAACAACATGATCAAATGCCAGTTTCTTTAACACTTTATCACCTAGTGTTTGAAGCTCCATGAACAACGACAGTGTTTCACCAATGTCTATAACCTGTGCAATTCAAACAAACAAAAATCACTAAATATTTTTCTCTCCTCAAATTTTCCTAAATGAAATTCCAATTTAAATTCACAGCAATCAACACCAAATTCAAATTCATATGCACAATTCACACATAAAATCAATCCATTCTTTTCTTTCATCAAACTTGCCTTAATACAAATTCACACAAAATAATCAATGCACTTTTTTTAACTCAAATTCTCCTTAATGATATTCAAATTCACTTCACAACTAACACCAAATTCAAATCCATATCCAAAATCCACAATTAAAGACCACTAAACTTCTTTTTTCCATCAAACTCACTTCACAGTGAATGCTAAACTCAAACACGAAATCCACAATTAATTAACAAAATCCAAATCAACGAAATTAAAATGCAAAACAATAACCTTCCGATTAAGGAGTAAGATGAGAGAGCGTGTGAGATCACATCGAAGCCCCGAAGGCAACGACCGCGCAGCATCACTAAGCAAATCCGCCAACTGCTTAGGAAAATCAGCAAGGTGTTGTGGATAAAACGGAGTAACATGAGAGAGAATCATAACTCTATCACTAAGGTCTTTAGCAACAGTAGAATCAAAACCAAAACCAGAGACGGAAGTGAAACTCATTTTAGCTTGTTCGCGAAAGAGTTCAAGTGAGGATTGGAATTGAGAACGGAGAAGGAGTAACTCAGATTCATAACCTTCGGGATCGCATTTCATTTTGGATTGGAGTGATGGAAGACTAAGCTTCTCGGAGCTGCGACCTGATGACGGTGGAAGAGACTCCGCCGCGGATGGAACGCCGCCGCCGTGAGAAGACATGGTGAGAATGGAATGGCGGTTGAGTTTGGTTCTAACAAAACCCTATTAGAAACTCTGTATATAAAAAGCTTTAGGTTTTCAAAGATGTTTGTTTTTTATTTCGATTTTAGTAGGATTTGAGGGAAAGTTATATTTTCAAAGATATTTTTAAAAGTTATGAAAAGCTTTAGGTTTTCTACTTAGGTTGTTTCTTAATATTAATATGATTATTTTATTGTATTTTATTTTAATATTTTTTAGCTTTAGTTATACAATATTCAAATTTTAAAAAATTAAAGTAAAAATATATGGTAAATATTAAAAAATAGTGTAAAATACAACCAAAATAATAATAACATAAACGGATAATATCATATTATTGTCTATAATTTATTATGTAAAAAACAAATTTTCTACTTTACTCAAACAAAACATATTAGTTTATCTTCATTTTTAGCTAAGGTACCCAAACATGAAGAGATTATAATTTTAACATATTATAACTTTTTACGGATTATAATATCACAGTTTATAATATTAACAGATTATAATTTCACAGTTTATAATCTTAATAGATCATAATCTCACAATTTACAATCTTAACCTATCATAATTTCATAGTTTATAATCTTAACATATCATATCTCATAGATTATAATCTTAACAAATTATAATCTCATAGTATGTAATCTTAAGATATTGTAATCTCAGTTTCTAAATTGAACCTAAAAATATAAGAGTAAATTACAATGATATCTCTTGAGTTTAAATAAAATTATACAAACCACCTAAACTTTTTTAAAACTTACATACATCACATCTAGCTATATATATACATTACACTAATCATCCATATAAGATAGATAAATATAATTTCTTAAATAAAAATGGTGACAAATATAATTGAGTCAAACAAAATATAGTATATTGTGAAGACAAATCCAAATAGTATAAAAGTCGATGTTTATTTTTTATTTTGGTTAGTTATAGTATAGTATGAGAGTAATTTAAACACTCCTTAGAATTATTGATGCAGTTTGTAACAAATAAAAATAATGAATATACATCAAGTTTTGTAGTATTAGGATTTTGGTTCACAATATATCATATTTTGTTTGACTTAATTACACTCGTAACTATTTTCGTTTAAGAAATTACACATATATCTTTTACAGAGGTATTCAGTGTAATATATATAATTAGGGATGACTTATATAGGTATTAAAAAGGTTTGGGTGGTTTGTATAATTTCACTAAAACTCAATGATCAGTGTAATTCACTCAAAATATAATTTATATCAATTAATTAACACAATCCAAATTCACTCATATTCCAGAGAGGAGTTGATGTCGTTTTGAAGATATTTATTTTAATTTTGGAAGTTGATTTTAGGAGAAAAAGTCATTTTTAAATTGAGAATTACATGACATTTTTAAGTAGATGGAACATTCCAATAGTGCTTCTTTGGGAGATGAATTTGTTTTTCTTGTGTTCCGTCAAATAGTGCCCCTTTTACCTCATCTGTTTTTCTTTTAAACTAATCCAACTTCCTCAAATGAAACAAAAAAAACATTTATAAAACACGATTTGACAAAATAGAGATACCCATCAATCACATCTTTTTACACCATGATGAACACTTACATCATCATATTTAACCAAAAACATATGAGAAAGATTCAAGCTGAGTTTTTTTTATAATGTCACTGCATCATTCACCATTCATATTTAATTATTATTGACTCTCTTAAATAAAAGTAACATTAATGAATGGTAATGGTGAAGTGATTGTGTATAAATTTTTACCATATATTACACTCACACCATATACCCATCTACCAAATATGAAAGAAAAACAATATTCACTGAAGCTTGATGACCACAAAAAGAAGCATTTTTAAACTAATAATAATATCAGAGCACATTGACAAAGTGTGAGATGAATAGCAATTTTTTCTCACACATTCATGGCTAAAGTCACTATTAATGACTAATGGCGAAAAAAAGAAGCTATATGATTAATATACTACTACTACAAGGCCACATGTGCATTGGCATAAGAAGATTGATGACAAACACTTTCTAGGGGAATATTTCTATATCTATATAAGTTATATAACCTACATCCAAAATAACATTTAGCAAAACATAACATACTTGAGGGTTCTCAGACAGCACACTAGGACACAATCTCTTCAGAGCATGAAGGCAAATCACAACTCTGTCCAAATATGTCAGGGATTTCGTCCCAGTTATTATTTTCTCGCGCTTCCCAGTAGCCACCTTTGTATCGGTAAGAACCATCCTCGTCCTTCTGAAACCATCTCGGCTTCCATCCCCTTTCCTGCATCTTTCTTGCCTGTATTGTGATGAATCAAATACAAGTTACAAACATTGCATAACAGCATAAATCTTGAGGAAAATGTTAGCTGATGTACTAAAGGCATTCAAGGAAACAAAGAAAGTTTGTGTTGGGAATGAGTGTGTTAAAGATATTAAAATTTGAAGTTATTTCCGATGCATGCTTTCATCCATTGACCTTAACATGACCCTAAACCTTAAGCCCCTATGTTCATTGCAGATGAAATAAAGAATGCGAAATATAGGACATCCAATTACAATAATGTGAGACTTACTTGCCAATAAATGGCAACTATATACCATGCCAAAACAAATATTGCCACTACAAATGAAATCCAATCCAAGGTCTAGAAATATTTTGATGTCATGCCACTATTATGAAAAAATTCGGCTACCGACACCCAGAAAACAGATAGAAAATAACTGACATACACAGCATATTCCAAGACACTAGATTCAATGGATCAAAGGGTCAGAGCACAGCTATTGGTGAATTACCTGTCTCTGCAACTGTTCAAGTCTTAGCTTCTCTGCATTTGCCAGCTCATACTCTCCATTTTCTAAATGTCTTTGATCTGGTCTCAACCTTGAGTCGGTTGGAGGCAACTTCTCTGATAAGCCAGGCACTATTTCATTTAAGGATATTGCAAAAGGAGAGAGGTTGTATCTTGTCTTGGTAGCACAGTTGCCCCTTTCCCACAATAATGCAGCTTCTGTCATTGGATCATAACCTTTTGGCTTTGTAGTTGGATCCCCGAGGACGTAGTACATTGCTTCATCCCACTTCCCTATTAACATTGCTACCTTCTCTCCAGTTCTGTTGTCTTGAACAAACCCATGTACCTAATATATATGATTGAAAGTTTATTCAGTCAAAACTCAACAAGAAAATCAGATTGAAATATGCAAGCTATTATTTGAGATGTCAAGGTTTCTAACATATGAGAGGGACAGAAAGTAATCTAAACGAACACATTCATGCTCTAATGGCTGATGCAATAAAAGGACTGTGAATTCTGACCAAGGAAATCTAAATGAATTGGAAAGTGCAGCAAGCAAGAGAATTATGCTAGCCTTGTGTTCTTTAGAGTGATAACTTGTATGGCTATTCTTTATTGGACAATTAATTTAAAAAAATGAATTTCAATAGCGAACTTGGTCAAAAGAAAAAGTTGGGATAAAAAAGAAAGAGGATCAAGATGACAAATTTTTTGTGAAGACAAAAAGGGAAAACACATTTTAAAAAAGAAAAAAAGATTGTTCATCCATCAAATGAATATAACAGTAAGCTTCTGAAGACTCTATGTGACTATCTCCTACTTGCGTTCAAAATCCTACCTGATGTGGGTTTCGGTCTATGATAGATTGCTCTTTGAACTTCAGTTTGCAGGAGTAGTTGCCACTTCCCTTGATGCACATGGTACCATAGTGGTCACAATAAATTTTACCTAGTATGATGTTGTATATGGAAGTGGTGACCTTGCTCCACTGAAATGTTTCACCATCCTCAAATTGTAGGGTGAGGACACCCACTGGATCTAACTGAATAGAACGTCCCCAGAATTTTCCTTTCAAATTGGAGTCTGCCCAGAACTTCCAACCTCTTCCCTCACAGTGACAAGCAACAACCATCGGATGATGACTAACCTGCAGCAAACTTCTTGTTAGATGAAAATTAGCGGCATAAAATAGACAAAAATCAGTTCATTTGAAGATATAATGAAACAGGCTGAGAGAACAGGTTTATGAGTTTCCTTTTTCTTGCGTTGGCATGTAAATGTTGACTCACTTCCATAAACCTTGAAAAGTTAAGGGAGAAAAGTCCCGATACCTTTTCAGAAAAAAACTTGAGCCCTTTATCTGGATAGTCGGCTTCATAGGTCTCTCCAAGTAAGGGATTGAAAGGTTTGCACTGTCGACCTTCAGTTGATGCATAGCCAGACACAGCAAAAGCTGCAATATTTAGAATTCTCATCAAATCATTCCCCTGCATCATGAAAAACCTGATTGAAGTTATAAGTTACAAACAATACTAAACCAATATATGCAACTTTAATAGATTAAAATATGTTGGTTTAATACAATTATCAAGCCATGCATAATGTTGAAATCTTTACAAGCAGCAAATCCCTCAAATTTAACCAAGCATGTTATCTACCTTGATTAAATGAAACTAGTAGATCATGCTTTTAAAACTGCTTTGTGACAAAAGAAAGCACAGCTGAGGACCTGACCTGCTTTCCCCACTCCAATGCTCTATCAACAAGGTATGAATACTCCAGGTCTTCGAAACACTTTTGCAATGAAGAGAGTGGTTCATTAAAATAAACAGGGAGACAAACTCCAGAAAGATCCTTCCCAATATTGTCTTTAATAATTGACCACAAGCCAAGAGGCTTCTCTTTCTCTTTCGGCTCTGGTAAGTTATCTCTTCTTTGAACATATGGATAACTTACATCTTTGATCTCCTTCTCAAACCCATATAAGCCATCATAAAGAATAAAATCTTTGTTGTAAATATTGGCATTTCCTGTACTTTCCCTACTTCGATAGGAAGCACTTCTTAAGGCATCTGAAGACAAGAACTCATTCGTATCAAAATATGCTCCATCTTCATCATCAGTTTCAACATCTGCTCCATCTTGACTTTCATTATCTGCTACAGAATCAGTAGCACTGCCCTCCGACATTACAGAATAGAAATCTGAGGCATGACAAGGTCAAGGAGTGAGTGGATTGCTACCATATGGAAACTTAAAAAACAAAAAGTTGCTAAAGCAAAATATATATAATTTGTTGACTTTATATTGCAAAGAAGCTTAATTGATTGGCAGTTTTCAATCAGTATAGCATAATGTTGGTAAGGAACTAATCCCTTTCGGATGTTCATAGTTGTCCCCTCCCAACAACTGTCGATCCCAGTAATCGAACCTATGACCTTTGGCCAGTATGATACTTCAGGATCCAGTGGGACCTTAAACCACTAGACCAACGCCTTGTTCGTACATTAATTTAAAAATAGGAGCAGAATAAATGCATATTGCATAATATGTAAAATGAAATTCATACGGACTTCTGTCCAAGTACATATTTTAATGGTAATTCAAGGCAAAAGACAGAGGAAGGCCAACAGCATGCTCACCGCTAAACCTTCTAGCTTGTCCACAATACGACTCGCGTTCCTTTGTTTCATCCACCACAGTAGTTTCCAACTCTATTTTCTCTGTCTGCATTAACGATTTTTAATGGAAAAAATCAAACTCTTGACTATTGAGAATGTCATCATTTAACACGGCACTGACAACATATGTAAGAGAAAAATCGGATGTAAATTGAAAAAACCCATTATAAATTCCAGAACACCAAAAGTATTTAAGTACTCATACAATAACAGAGCCACAGATGAGTGTGACATATTGCTAAAGGAAAGGTCTTCGAGTTTGCTTTACTATAAAGAGTATTGAATTACTTTTCGATGACAGAAATATAACTTTTCACAACTGAAGAAGGTTCAAACAACATACCCTAATCCTGCATTATGCTTTATGTGGCAAGTACATATTCCAAGAATCATAAAATATCAATATTGATCTTAAAAATCTTACACTTTTTGAATTACCAAGAACAATAGAAGGCTAAAGTAGTACTGAAAGCCATGTAAGTTTAAACATCTAAAGCCACCAGACTCAAAGCAGATAGGGGAACTTAAAAACCAAATACAAAAAAACTACTTCGACGGCCAGATTACCATTATCATGTTATAACCATCCTTAATGAAAATTGTAGTTTACTAACTAAGACAATGTTCCAAGACATATTTCAAAAGGAAAGATAGGTACCTCCAGCTGTTTTAAGGTGTTCAGCAACATATGATGTTTCTGATGAAGAAACTTCAACTTGCCTTGAAGATAAGAAACTTCTGAGAGCATAATAGACTCACAGTCACTAATAACAGTTTCACTTATGCCTTCCTGTGACAATCGTGATCGTAGCTTCTCTGTTGAAACTACAATATCTTCTGAGGTTGAAAGATCACTACTTGATAGAGCTCTAGGAAAAAGGTCTTTTGCCGACTGCAGAGCCTCAATCCACATGGCTCTGTCATCTCTGGATACACAACGCAAGTGAAGAGTTTTTGTTCCAGTAAAAATGGAAAGTCGCTTATCATCGGATTTACTTGCACGAATTGAAGAAACCTGTGAACAAGACTCGTTTAGATTTAGCTGTCAAGGGAGAAGAGAAGCACACAAAGTTGATAGAAAAAGCATACATCCATGGCACATTTTTATCTGTGACAAATGAAAGGATTAGTTCACAATCCCACAACTATTTCTGATGGTGTCAATTTCAGAGGCAGCCAAGTAAAAGACATGGTAGATGAATCTAATATTTCTAATCCATAACTGCCTAATACAATTTAACCAACATAAATTAAACACAAACAACGATATATATATATAAGCAAATAAGGAGAGTTTAATCACTATTTCAAGTGCATCATTGTCAATTGTGACTGAAAACATGAAAAGCCAGTCCCCATGAAACAACTTAGTTGTTGGAGCTGTACGGCATGCAAGGAGAGAGCACCGGTCCAAACCCTAGCAATCCACACTACCCCCTTTCTCCTACTCTCCCACTCCTTGTGTGGCACGCGTAGGGAGGATGTAATGATCCCCTGGGCCCACCCCACTGGTGGGTCCTCCCCTGGACCAGCAAACATGATAATCCAACCATTGAGGATACATACTTCAAACAAATTTCTAAACGGATTCACTTTTACAAGCAAATGCAAAACAAACTCGTGCGCCGGTTACAAGTGTTTTGTTTGATATCCTTGTGTTATTCCGCATTCCTAGCAATTAATATCCTCTTGGACCACACAACATAACCATTCATACAAACCCCTTACATGTAAATTTTCTAGCAAGTTGAGCCAATCAGCATCGAAAAAACCATAAAACTTCACTTCATACATCATACATATAATGATATAACTATAAGTCAATGATTTAGCCTTAGATCCAGTTCGACACACAACTCATAAAAATAAAAATAAAAAACAACTCAATAACACCAACCAACTTATATTACTCCAAGTGAAAGAGAATCAAATCCCAGAACACTTAACATATTAATATTTCACCTATTGCACAACACAAGTAGATTATAGTTACCAAATTCTCCCATGCTAGTGATCATACTTAACAAAATAACACGAGAAAAAGATGTATACACACTGACAGTATATAAGTTTTATACAATGTCAGTCCATCATTCACGGATAATATACCGACTATGTATAAATCTTCGGTATAGATATTACACTCAAATAACATTATATTATTCTGAAAATCTAAGCATCTGAAAAAACAATGAACACAAACCTTCAAATGTATCTCACCAAACGGTTTGCATTGCTTATTAACACTACTACCACCACCACTACCACCGCGATTCACACTATTCCAATTCGATTTCTTCAAAAACCTCACCGATTCATCACCAATCACTCTCATGCTCCGATCCTTGACCAAGATCTTATCAGGTCCATGAATCTTGTAATAAGAAAGAACACCATCTTCAAGCACGAACCACCTCGATCTCCATCCTTTACCATAGTTCACCCATTTATACAAAATCCCAGCCACACTCCCAGCAACACCGCCATTAACCTTCGAATCACGACCTTCCACGTCTTCTTCATCATCTAGAGATGAATCTTGAGCTGATAAGCTCGATTTTGAAGCGTAGCTAACGGTTCTTATCGATGAATCGAGACCTAACGGAAGCGGTTTAGCTACGACGGGGGTTGTACGGTCACGATCGATTGAAACTGGAGCAATGCAGCATAATGGATTCATCTTCTTTTACATGAAAGAAAATTGCTACGATGAAAATCGTCGCGAATGTGATAATAACAGAGTAGTAGACAAAACGGTAACGTTTTGAGAGAGAGTGAGAGAGTGTAAGGTACAGTTGCTATAAAGACAGATCCATTTAAGACGCTGCTACTACTCTGTGATGTTCAGTAAATTTCTTCATTACTTTACATCGCTATTCTATCGTTATTAATACATAATAAGTTTTCATTTTTAATACCAAATATATTATCTCGGGAGAAAGACTTACGTGAACACGAAATCATATAGAGATAACCAATACGATTTTGAAAACATATTAATATTTTAATTTTAATTAAATTCAATCTTAAATAATAGCATCAAAAGTCATAAAATGTACTTGTCTTCAA
This sequence comes from Lupinus angustifolius, assembly GCF_001865875.1. Taxonomy (NCBI): domain Eukaryota; kingdom Viridiplantae; phylum Streptophyta; class Magnoliopsida; order Fabales; family Fabaceae; genus Lupinus; species Lupinus angustifolius. Next base: position 26,099,885 of record NC_032011.1, on the reverse strand, counting down.
ATATGATATGTTGCATGTGTCTTTATACAAGTTTTTCTCTCAGATTTAAATGAGTGAATGTCATTCTCGATAAGTGTTACTTTTAGAGCACTCATGATGGTAACAAAAAAAAACGTTCTTAGCAAAATAAGTATGTTTTTCGTTCAAGTTTATCGCTGGAGAGAAATCGTTCTTATTTTTATTTCGTAATGGTAAGCTAAATAAACAACATTTGTGGGGGTCCAGGTAGAAATGAAATATAGTTGCACCATTAGAGTTAATTTTGATTTGAATTGTTTAACTTGTTCTAAAGTATAAATAAATATAAAATAATCAGTGAGACCTATTTAAGAACGAAAAAATATTATTACTCATAGGGTGGGGAATACTACGAAAATAGATAATAATGATTAGTACACTATACTCTTTCATCTTCCTTTTGGCTTTGATTCTCATTTCCCAATGTATTGTGTTTTTGAGCTAAATGCTACTATTGGTAGCTGGTAACTATGACTGAGCTATGTCATTAAATAAAAATTAAATGCATTAGGGTTTTCGTTTGATTTTTATTTCCATTTTTATTCCTTTTTATTTTCTTTGTGTTTTAGGAATATTGAATTCAATTATTTTTATTGTTTGTTATTAATATTCATTGTGAATAATAAATTTGATTCCAGCTGTCTCTGAAGATAGCATCATCACATTATCAACACTATTTATATTATATTTATTTTAATACATAATTGTGTGAAAATTATTATACAATTATATAAATTATTAGAATAACAATTTGAAAAATGCCTGGACAGTATTACTAAATTATCATTAATGTGTTAGACCAATTATTCATTTTAGACATTCTAAATCAACAACATTTAAACTTACTAATTGTCAGGGGAAAAAATGGGTGTAATGTTTATTTGTTATTATTATAAAGATTTATACACATTAATATATCATTTATCATTTATTTGTATTACTTTTTTAAAATATCGATGATAATTAAAAATGAATGATGGATGATAGACTGACATTGTACCCAAAAAAATCATTATCAATACATATATTCTTTTCTCAAAAAAATATATGTAATTCAAAATAAGTGTTGAAACATAAATATAATTTGGGTTTTGTGGTATGTGATTGTCTCTTCAAATAAGTGTTGTTCATATAAATCGAATCCTTAATATTTTAGTCTATATAAAGATTTAACGATTTCATACCTCTAGATTAATGTGTTATAAATAAATTCTTTTTTTTTATTCACAAAAGTTGAATCCACAAAGACTTAAGTCAAACACAAAAGATTTCCTTAACACTAACCAACATTTTTTTATAATACCAACACTATCCTCTCATATTTTTTATAAGAAACTAATATATTTTGAGATATATAATTGTTTCTTTCAACAGGTGTCGTTATCAAGAATCGAATATTTTGGTCATTTAGAAATCTAATGATGTCTTATACTATTAAACCAACACTTTATTGTTACATTTGATTAAAACATGAATGATATATATGATGTCCAATTTTTTCTATTTTTAAAGACGATGTATCACTCACAGTGAAGAGTTTCTTACACTGTCACTATATTATCAACCATTGATTTTTTAATCATTATTGACTTTTCGAAAAAAATAATCGTAATGAATGATGGATGATACACTGACTATGTATAATTCTTTACATATTCAATTATTCATTGCATAGATTTAAAACTGATTTTTAAAATAGAAATAAAAAATGGCACACATGACATATGATTGTAAAAGGGACAGCTAACGTGCGCACTTATGCACAGATAATGATTTTTGAAAAGGTGGGGAATGGCTTTGTCCGTTGGGTGAGGGGAAAACACCTTCTTCTTTTTATTTGGGCCAGGCCCATAGCCATAATACACATTTGAAATGACTTTTTTGCACTTTCATGTCTCTTCATTAATTCAATTGATAGCGATGTGGGAGAAGGGTGTATATGTAATTTCACTTGGTTGAAAGCGATTGTAGAGAGTATATACGTTATATGGTCAAAATGAGAGGGAACTTTTGCATCATCATCTTAATGCTATATTGTTATATTGCTGATGCTAATTTAATGTTCGGAAAAAATGTATACACTAACTGTCTAAGATATTTATATATTATATTTGTATTATTTATCATTTATATTTATTATTATTGATTTTTTTATAAAAATAATATAAATAAATGATAGATGATATACTAACTATTTATACATCTTTAAACCAACTATGTATAAATATTACATGTTTTAATATTTGTGGCCTGCAAAATGGTAAAGTATGTAATTTGATTATATACTTATTTTATTCTTTTATATTTTTCGATTTTATTAATTTAGTTATTCAAAAAGAGAATACCTAAAATGGTTCTTCGAAATTTCAAATGTTGGTCAAATTAATTCTTTTTGGGGTCAAATCAGTCTATACCAAGTGTTATAAAACATGTTAAAAATGACTAATTTGATTCACATTTAAAATTTTGGGACCATTTTAGGTCTTTTCTTTTTTGAATAACAAAATTAATAAAATCGAAAAATATAATAAAGTAAAATAAGTATTTATTTGGTTCAATCGGTTAATTGGAAGCATATTAATATGATATATTAAGTACACGAGAGATATGTTAAATTGGTTAAAATTTCCATAATTTTAAAATAAAATAAAATGCTTTGTTGGATAAACCATAATTAAATAATGCTTTGTTGGATAACCCAATAGCTTTGGTTAGTTAGAGTGTAGTATCACTTGTGGGGCTTGACTTGAAAAATATGTATTGAAAATTAGTTTAATTGGTGGGATGGATTTTATCTTATCTTATTTAAACAAAATTCCCGAGTCCTTAAAAGAATCTATAACACCCAAAGGAAATTGTATATTTTATTTTGGTATTATCAATGATATCTTCTTATCTTTTTTGGTATAAAACTAATTTCTTTCGGGTGTGTGACTGTCCCTCCCACTAAGTGTCGCTCACATGAATCGAACTCTTAACCTTATAGTGATGGATGATTAACTTGTTAGCATATTATTCATCAACTATTTGTATTACTTTTTTTTAGAATATGGATGATTGACTCACAGTGTAAAAAGCACTTACACTGTCATTGTATACATATTAAATCCTTTAATTAATTATTTTCGTTTGATTCCTTCAATTTTATTATTTGTGGTCTTTTAATTAGTTTTTTAATACGAACTTAAACTAGTATTAAGTGAGTTTTATACATTGTTATTATATTATGTGTTATTTTTTTGGGTAGAAATATTATGTGTTATTTATTTATAATTATATTTGAGTCTTCAAAAAGTAATTCAAATAAACAGTAAATGATATAATAGAACTAAATGAAATATGTGCATGTTGTTGTATATGGATATTTTTTTTTGTTACCACTAATTATAGGGGAACAAAACGCTTCCAAAAGGTTTAGAGTTGTACCACGTTTTTTATTTATAAAATATAGAAAATTCTCTTTATACTAATGCTTTGATTATTTATTTTATTAATTTATCATGAGACAAAAATATATTTTTTATTTTTGTGTATCATTTTATCTTGCTCATACTACCTTATTATGGGTATAATTTTTTAAATTCTTTGAGTATTTTACTTCTCAATATACTAACAATGCATTGGTCTAGTGATATAAGACTCACTAGATTCTCAAAGTCGAAAGTTTAATTCCTAGGTGCGACGCTTGTTAAGAGGAGCATTCATAAATCCCGAAAAGATTAGTTTTTTTATCAAATAAAATGAGAAAATATATTTGATAGTTCCAAAATAATACTCCTAGATATTTTAACCCGGTATATTAAATACTCCTCAATATTTTGTTCTCCTAATTGAAATCTCTCCCAACTTGAACCTATAATCTTAACTACTTACAATTATAGATTTTGTTAACTCTTTAAGCCTATGTAAGTCGTATTAAGATTAAACAACAAATTTTTTCAATGGAAAATATTTATCATATAAAAAAGTATAATAAAATTGTACTCCTTCAATAAATTCTAATATATTTTTTCTACTTTTCTATCCTTATCCAATAGAATCTGAATATATATTTTTAACACATGGTGAAGTAGGTAGTACATAAATTTTTATCACAACACATTAATGATCTCTTCAACTAAAATGTTGATGTAAGACAAATTTTACATTGTTTCATCATAACTTTGTAATCTTTTTTAAGGTGTATTCTCAAGTTATACTCTTTATTATCATTTATTCTCTATGGCAGAGTTAGGTACATTAATGTTCAATGATGTTTTTGGGTTACCAAACCATGTTCTTTTAGTTTGATTCTCTAGTTGCTTTTTTTGTTAGGCATAGCCATATACTTCTTATAATTCAACCCATTTATTTATGTGAGGCAAATTTTACATATTTTTATCATAACACTATAGTTAATCATACTCAAATCGGAAATATCCACAAATATGTGCGACTAATTCTTATAGTGAATAATTTTTTCATCCACAAGACTCGAACCTGAAACATTGCTTAAAAGGAATCAAACATGTATAACTTGAACTAACCACCATTGATAATTTCCTTTAACTTGAGAAGCAACAATAAGTCCTTTTCTAACATTTTTATATTTATATTCTCTATTTTTTTTGGATAAAAAATTAGTGAATGAGAGAGGGGAGTTCTTTTTTTATTTGGATTTTAAGGGTAAAACTCTATTCTTAATGCAACTAATAAGGATATAAGTATATTTTATTTTGTGTTTTCTTTGTTTTTTTCTTCACTAACCATTATTGGATAGGTGTCTCACTCAAATTGAGTAGGAATGGTAAAACCATGCTTCCAAAATATTCCTTGCTCATAAAATTGCAAAACAATATTTTTAAATTGTATATTTCATTTGCAAATTGTTTATGTTACATATACCATGATGCATAAAGTTCAACTTATAATATTGGGAGATTATATTTTCTTTCCTAAGATATATATCACTCTAAGTGTTGGCTAAAAAATATAAAATTAATGTATATTTAATCTATATTTTTCTTTTCTAACTAATAAAAAATGAATAATATATAAAGTGGTCTAAACTTAAAACAAGACATATGATTCACCAATCACACAAATGTAAACTCAATTTTTATTAAATTACTGACTAGTTCTTAGCCTCATTTTTGTTCATATTGTAATTTGTAATGAGTTAAATTTGAAACGAGTTAAATCCAATTTTATATCATTAATAAAATATATTAAAAATAACACATCCATCATAATAGAGAGTAAACTTTATGTTTCAAACAATATATATATTTTTTATCTATAAATATATAATTATATGTAAATGTAAAGTTTTATATAATTAATAATTATATATAATTATATTGAAGTAACATATTTTTATTTTTGTTGAACCAGAGTAAAACAAAATATTTGATTGGTGTTCCGTATTTTTAATTTTTTAATTGAACCATCCGGTTTACTTCCCGGGTTAACGCGGTTGAACCGAGTTTAACACAGTGGAACCAAAATTTCCCCGGTTCAAAGCAGATCAACCCTAACTCAATTAAGAATGCAAACCAAAGTCATTTTCAAGACTCCAGTCCGGTTCTCGTAACACTGATCTAAAGCCAGCTTAGACACAACATGTGTCTTCCATCTATAGGCCCATGATTTCTCAATAATAACTCCCCTTTTGAAGTTTTGTGTCTTGGGTTGATTATGTTTTATAATCAGCCCAAATTCAATTGGGCCCATCCTTTTACAGTCCAATAGTCCCATAATCAGTTATCAGGTAAAACGCTGCGTTTAATCTTCTTTCTTATTCCTCCTCCAAAACCCATCAGTGTTATCATCACTGTGAACACTGAACTCAATTTCAATTCTTGTTAGGGTTTCTCTTTTACTGTTATTGAATTGAATTTAAGCTATTTTTTTTATTGAAACATTTATTCATACTAATTTTGAAATTGAAATGAATTGTGTGATATTTGATAGGGTTTTTGATTGAAGAATTTGGTGATGTCAACGTCAGCATTTCCACCACCTCCACCTTATTATAGACTCTACAAAAATTACTCACAAGACCCTAATTCTGCTCCTGAGCCTCCACCACCTATTGAAGGAACCTATGTTTGTTTTGGAGCCACTTACACTGTAAGTTTTTTTTGTGTGTGATCACTCTATTACATTTTGATTTTGATCACTTTAATGTTGTATTATTACATGGTTTTAAATTATTGTTGTAGTGCATTTATGTTTTGTTTACCATAATTGCTGAAAGTTGGGGATATTGTGGTCCGTGCAGCCGTAGTTGTGGTCGATGTGACTATAACTGCGATAGCAATGTGGTTGAGATCGTAATTGTGAGTTTGCGACCTTTAACTGCAATGTTGGGTATTTAGTAGTTCATTCAAACCAATTTATTGGAAATTTTTATTGTTGTTATTATTCAAAATGTAACATAGATGAAGATTCTGCATTATATGATCGAACACACGGACGGGCATTCTATGGTTATGAATAAATGTATCGAGAGAAAGTTGAGGTAACATTTGTTGTAGAAAAGATAGTAGAATATCGCCTTAGGTGGCTCAAGTATGTGTGGAGAAGTCTTGTAGAAGCACTGATAAGGAGAGTATATCAGATGGAAGGTAGATTGTAATAGATTGAGGGAATCAAGAAAAACTACAAATAAACCATTAAGAAGGATTTGAAAGTAAACTATTTTTCTATAGATATGGTTTACGATAGGGTATTATGGCATCATTTGTTCCATGTAGTTGAGTTCCTCAGTGGGAAATGGCTTGGTTGTTGTTATATTATTATCTTTTGCAGAGGGTTATATTGTTTACGAGCTTTAAGTTTTTAGCTTATGAAAATAAGCCTAAAACAACTAATATGGGTCTCCAGAGGTGTTTTAATATGCTCTTCCAAACATGATTTGCATCTTCCTGGGACACTCACTTTTTAAGTTGTGATTGGTGACCATGCTAGCTTGCAATAAACACAAATATTTTCAGGATTGTTTCTAAGGATTTGTCTGCAATGTTTCCTTGAGTGGTCGTCATAAAAGTAAATATTAGTGAGTGGCTGCGTCAATGTTGTCAACAATGCAAGTTGTAGAATCCTATGGTTCTACAATCTTCTGGTGGCTGAACAATCCTGTTTTACAACCTTGGGGTAGGATAACTTTGCATGCTTGTAGAACTGGTGGGATTGTGTTTTCAATCTGTTTATGCTTGATCCCCATTTTCCAACTGGTGGGTGGTGTGTTTAATCCAAGACCGGTTGTAAACTGCGGCAGTGACAGAGTGTCTTAGGTTATGTCACAGTGTCTTTTTGTTGCTTCTGAAATATTCTCCTCCTGGTTATGTTTTGGGTTAGTGGTAAATGTCTGATTAGTGTTCTGTGTTTGTTCTGCTGCTTTGCTGCCTCTGGTTCTGTTTTTGTGCTGCAAAAATGTCTTATGGAGGAGGAGTCCAATGTGCTAAAATAGCCACTTCAATTAACTTTAACTTCAGTTGTGACTTGTGACCTTTGTTTTATTAAAGGGCTTGGCCTTGAATCTTCTTATTTTTACAATTCTGTCACAGTCTCTCACACTTTTATGTGTCTCCTCCCTTTTCAATCTTAGGTAGGATCTAAGCTTGACAACCTTAGGTTGAATATAGACTTGTCAAGCAAGGTTTCTTCTTGTAGGTTTGAAACACATATGCATCAGTGCCCCGCCTTCATGATATTAAGAGTGCATTTAACACAAAGTCCTTATTTGCATGTCTCTGGTTTCATAACATCTCATTATGCACTTATTAATATTTGTTTCTTTGTTTGTTTTTTACGTAGACAAGTGACAATCTACCAAGCTTAGAAGAGCAAGGGGTGCGCCAGCTCTATCCTAAGGGGGCGAATGTTGGTAGGCAATTTCTATGCTCAGTTTATGTTTGTTTGATGATGTTACGAAATCACCATATATGTTACAAATAAGTTTGGTTCTATTATGTATTTCCATATTATCCCTGCTTTGTTGGTTTGTTGTCTCGGATGGTCTTTGGGATGGTTATGCAACAATAACGTAGTCTTTTAGGTATTCATTAGTTTGATCTTACTGTGTATGAGTACTTTGTTGGTCGCAGAAGTCACTACATGCCTTCCCAGGTTTTTTTATCTGGGCCTCTGGGGGATACAAAGTTTCATTGTTCTCTTGTTTCTCATTCATTGGTGCAGGGGATTTTTGGTCGTGACATGTAATTCTAGTAACAAACTTATTTATTCAGTTGCCACGCTTTGAAGGGGGCACCTTTACATTTATCTCATAAGTGATATATAACAAATGGAATTTGTGATAGAGATTGGTCTGTGTTTAATGATCACTTTATTACTAAGCCAAACACTGTTAACTTTCCAAAAAAGAAATAGCAAGTGATATGATTTTTATTCCTGGTTTCATGAGGGCTAGTATTGTTATCAACTCTGCCTTAATCTTTGAATGCTTCTGTCGATTCCCTGCTTAGTAATGTAGGTAGCTCACTTTTAGTTTATCAATTTTGTTGTTGTCAGAGATAGTATATATTATATGGGTTTTTCTAGTGTGTTCCCCATGGCACATTTTATTACTACTCATACATGTTACTTACAACTTACAAGCATGTCATAAAGTGAGTGATTGTAAGGGTGGAATGAAGGGCTCATACTATATTTTCTCTTCATTTATAAGTTGCCACAGCATCAGTTACAACATACAAGATTCTTTATTTAATCCTTTTACCTTCAATCTTATAGTAACAAATTTTATTCTCCAATAGATTTCAAGAAAGAGTTGAAGTCACTTAATAGAGATTTGCAGCTACACACTTTAGAGCTTGCTGACATTCTTATTGAGAGACCGTCACAGTATGCTAGGAGAATTGAGGAAATTTCGACTGTATTCAAAAACTTACATCACCTTTTAAACGCACTGCGTCCTCATCAGGTATACATCTTCTATACAATATAACTGTAAAAATAATTGCCTTTGAGTGACCGACTCTTGTTCTTTTTTCCTTTTCTGGATTTTTCAACGTATTATGTATTTATTCTGTAGGCAAGATCAACATTAGTTCGCATCTTGGAACTTCAGATACTGAATCGCAAACGAGCAGTGGAGGATATAAAAAGGTAAATATATATTGTATTTTCTTGATATTTTTCTAATTTGCATAGGAAGCCTAAAGAACCATTTGATGTGGTACCACTACCAGTATAGTGAAATGTCCTTGTTCTATCATTTGAGACCCGTTAACAATTTAGTTGCTTTGCATTTTTACCACGCTTTACTATCATTCAAGTGTTTGGTGATACAATTGTCTGATTTAGTTCCTGCTGTGCTTGTCATTTTTACAGGTCTGCTTAACATGTAAATTAATTTTTTTGTTCTGGTATCCCCACAGCCTACACCAATTTTTTTAGCCCTCTCTAGTAGAGGGCAATCATGTCCTACATTTGAAGTTGCTGTAGGACACCGTTTCGTTCTAAATTAAAAACCATCTGCTTATTTTTTTTTAATTAATGGAGACAGCTCTTTGAAAAGTAGATTGATTTCCTTTCATAACATATCTGAGAGTCTAAGACACCTTACAAATATTCCATAATATGTGACAATCCCACCTAGTTGTGTGCACCCGTGCCCTCTTACTTACTAGGGCGTGTTTATCACGATCATGATAGCTTATGCTCGAATGAGTTTTAATATAAGTTTACAGCCTTGACATCTTATCCCTTTCAAGTTTCAGCAACATACACTAAATCCTCTTCAACCCTTGGAAGACAAAAAAAATGCTGAAATTGCCATTTTTTTACAAGGAACTACATAGTAATTTTCAATGTCCTGTATTCTGTTTTTACAACCAGAACTCATAGCATTTTACATCATTCTTGTCTATAACTGTCCTACTCCTACTTTCAAATTGAAATTTAAAAGACAATTCTCATTGTATCTTGGTAAAACTAAGTTCCATATCCTGAATCTGAAAAAAATATTGTAATGCTTTCAAGACTTAATCAGTCTAAATTGTTTTTGGTGCACTAAGCTTGACTGGGAAAAAAACTTCAAAGGGTATAATTTTTTTTAGTATTTGTAAGGTAGTGTTTCTGTTCATTTTGGTATTAAAAATTGGTACATAATGCTTCTCTTTATTAGTCTTTTCTAACTCCACTTTTTCTTTTCAGGAGGAGAGAAGAAGCACAGGGTATCCTTAATGAGTCCCTGGCAATACTTGATGGCCATTAGGGGCATTTATTCTCTATCTTTTCAGCTTTATACAAATGATGAAGATTAAAGATTTACACACCAAGTTTTGTGGTTCTTTGAAGTGGCCATGCTCTTAGGTAAAACTGTCTCATCATATTATGTAACTATTAATGGATATGATCTATTTCTGGGATCAACGTTTCTGTGTTTGTGATATTATAACAGTACATATTTGTTCTTTTTTCTCTTGTGGTGTTTTATTCATCAAACAGTCTTATATATGTTTTTTCTTTCGATAATGCACCAACAATGTATTGGTCTAATGGTATAAGGTCTGATTAGATTCATAGGATGACCAAAAGTCAATGATTTGATTCTTGATAGCGATACTTGTTGGAAGGATTAGTTCATTATCAAAAAGGTGAAGGATACTCTTGTTAATATAAAAAAAATATGGTAGAGATAAAGCCTTTAATAAAGAAAAAAAAAATAATTTCTTAGAAATTATAAAAAGAATGTTTTGGTAAATTATTTCTTCAAAAGTATATGAAATTGATGGATGATAAATTAAATATTTCCAACTTAAATAAGTTTATTATTTTCTTCGTTCCTAAGTTAGTGTCTTCTAAGATCGATTTTTTTCTTCTTTTTATTAGTCTCTTTTAAAAATTCAAGATAACATTAACGAGTATTTTTACAACTCCAATCTCACCTAGTTAATAAGAGAGATAATGAATAAAAAAAAATACTATTATTATTCTAGAGATGACGAGAAAGTTAGGAAAATACTTTATAAGTTTTATATTAGAAATATAAATGAGAGATCTCTTTACATTAAAATTAAATTATAATAGTTACACTGATTAGTACATCATCTTGTATTAATTTGTATTAACATATGAATGATGTATGATTTGCTGAGAGTGTAAAAAATATTTAAATTGTTGTATTCATATTTAATCATACTAAATTACTTATATATCCTTCCTTGTAATTATATTGTCTGAAAAAAGATGTATATAACCATGTAATAATTTTTTATACTATCATTATATCATCTACCATTTATTTTTAATTATTTTTTTACTCTAAAATAAAAGTAATATAAATAAATAGTATATGATGCAACTAATTATATACATTATTGAATTATCATAAGTATGATGCTTTAGGAATGGTGCATATGGTGCATAGATATTCCAATCTTATATACTTTACTTCATAGGCAAGGATTTTGAATCTTGAATTATCATTTGGCAGAAAATTTTATCTTTGGGTTAATTTCACAACTATTTTATGAATAGCAAGGGAAAGACAAAAAAACATTATAATTTTCATGATTATGTTAAAGAAAATTATGGTGTATTTTTTTTTATATTACTATCATTTGAACAAAAGACTACTTCTTAAGATATGGTACATGATACTCCCACATAATAAGGGTAGATGTACATGTACAAAATACAATATGAAAATAAAATCTATACATTGACAGTGTAAAGATTTATACACATACATCCCATTATTTATCATTCATTTGAATTATTTTAAAAAAAAAATCAACAATAATTAAGTATAATAATAAATGATACAATGACAGTATATAAAACTCATACACTGTTATACATCTTTTTCACTCTCTCTGTATATATAGAAAGGTTAATATGATTCATTAGAGCAGTTTATGACTTTCCTATAAATTATTTTAGCTTGTTTTAGTAAGTAAAAAAATAAGTTATTGAATAAACACTTGAAATCATTTGGTTCAAGCTAGGAACATCCACATGTATGTGTGGCTAATTCTCCCAGCGATATTTTTTCTATCAACAAGACTTAAACCCGAGACCTTATTTAAAAAGAATCAATCATGTATCACTTAAACTAACATTCGTTAGTTCTGACCAATCACATATATTAACACATAAAATGATACATTTTTGTGGAACAGAAAACATATATTGTTATAACTCTAGTGTGGGACATGTGAAGTGATAAGAAACCAAGGAATGTGAGGTCAAAAATTCACCAAATGACATAAACAAGATAAGAGAAGAATCCACACATCACAATTTTCATTGGATCTCATTTCTCCAACATCAATCTATATTCCAAAGTCTAGTCAATAAGCCAAAGTTCCCTATCCATTCTTTGAGAATTTGCACAACAATGGCATCAACTATAGCAACAATGGCAATGATCAACCCCATGAAGCTTCTTACAACACCATCATCAAAACCCATTTCCCTTCTTTCCATGCACACCATCCCAAAGGGTCTAGCCTCAACAAAACTCCATGCAAAAACCAACATGCAAACAACAACTTCATCAATTTCCATAGCAGGAAGTGCTATTGCTGGTGCAATTTTCTCATCACTTGGAAGCTGTGATGCTGCTTTTGCTACACAACAACTAGCTCAAATAGCAGAAGGTGGTGGTGGTGGTGATAACCGTGGCATAGCACTTTTGTTACCTATAATTCCAGCCATAGCATGGGTTCTGTTCAACATCTTTCAGCCAGCACTTAACCAAATCAACCGCATGAGGAGCATAAAGGGTGTTGTCATTGGTCTTGGTCTTGGTCTTGGTGGCTTGTTGGGTGCATCTGATGCATCAGCTAGTGAAATGGCTGTGATTGCTGATGCTGCTGCTGCTGCAACAGGAAGTGACAATAGGGGTCAGCTTCTGCTGTTTGTGGTTGCACCTGCTATTCTTTGGGTTCTATACAACATTTTGCAGCCTGCTTTGAACCAACTTAACAGGATGAGATCTCAGTAGTAGTGACTTTTTGATTCTTGTTATGAAGTTATATCAAGGGGTTCTTGTGGAGGTGCATGCAATATTTTATTGTATAACTTGGTTGCAACATGTTTCTGATGCTATATATATATATATCAAACTTTCCTTTTTCTTTCTTGGATTTTTCACTACTATTTCAAAGTACATCAATTCACATGAGTTTAGATATACATTACTGCATGTCTGCACAATTTATATGAAGGGGTGTGTTTTTAGAAAGGAAAATCAGCATTTTTCTTCTACTACTTCCTATTTACAATGATTTCTTTTTCACATGTTTTTTTATAATAATCTTCTGAGTAAATTACATTAATATTTTATTAATTGCAGTAAAATTATACAAATCACTCACCCGTTTTTTAAATATACACAAACTATTCCTAATTATATACATACATTAGTCTGACTAACCATGTAAGAGAGATAAATGTGTTTTCTTAAACAAAAAATGGTGATGAATGTAATTAAGTTAAACAAAATATGATATATTGTGAAGATAAATTCAAATAGTATAAAAGTCAATGTTTATTCATTATTTTTGACTTAATTACATTTGTCATCATTTTTTTGTTTAAGAAATTAATTTATATCTCTTAAATGGATGAATGATTTATATAATAATTTGACTAAAATTTATAGGTGTCTTTGTAATTTCCTCTATTTTTTTTCATATCATGTTTATAGCTTTGGAGAAGCATATGTAAATGCACACTTAAGAGTGTATTTTGTTTGGTTTATGTGAGCATGTGACAACAATTTGGGCTGCTACCCCTTTGTGGAGTTTTTCAGTTTAGTTTTCTCAGATTTTAGGACACTGATAAATGGCCAGTTTTATAACCAATGCATTATATTCTTGAATTTAAGTGTTCATGTAAAGAACATTAAACAGAGAGCATGGTGAATATAGGGTACATGCATTTGTCCTACCTTTCCTTAATTTGGTGTACAGAGAAAACAAGACAAAAACATAACTTCATGTTGTGTTCTATTTATTATAAGATGTTCTGAATACCAGGCATGTCTTCCAAATGCTACCTCAATCACACACTCTTCTTCAAATAAGAGAATCAGAAAAGTTGAAGTGAAACTAGTTTGTGCTGTAGGTATAATGTAATCACATAGACACTACCACTGGCTTGAAACATTTGAGGAGAAATTCAAATTATAATGCACCTTGTATATCACTAATGTATCAATATGCCAAAATTGTCATAAACTTGAATAGTGGCTTAATTCACCACATGATAGGTAAACAAAGTTTAAACACCAAACTAGCTTTCTGTTTGGAAAAAGGGAATAAAAACTCATGAAAAAGTAGCAACAAAATTTGTGGAGACACCAGCTCCAGATAGAACAAAAAATAATACCACAATGCTGTGTGATTAGAGTCATTTTTTTTCTGTTGAAACTTGTGATTACTAATCAGCAAGGCTATCTGGAACGAATTCGAGTTGGCTTTCAGTTTGAGATGCTATTATTTTAGCCTTCTTATACCTTCTTGAGCTTCTAAGAACATGATCAATTGCCACTTTTGTGCCTGATATGCTGCCCAAAAGAAAGGGTTCAGAACTTCACATACTGCTATAACACATAAATGATGAAACACAACATAGAGAAGCCGCTAAAACATATAAAAAGGGTGGCTCAGTGCACGAGGCTCCGACTTAGCGGGATTTGAGAATGGTAGATGTACGCAGTCTTACCCCGAAAGCCAGATTCTAAGAACAAAGCAATTTGGTTGTCATCCCCTCAACAAGGACAGATGTGAATGGCTCAATGCATTGAATAAACAGTCCATATGAAAGATTTCATTATCATAATAATAGAGTAACTAAACTTCGAAGTTTTAACATAAATTTATTCAATAAACTGGCCTTTAAATGAAAGAAATATATCTTTAAAGATACCCTTAACATGACTTATTTTATTTTGGCAAATACAAGTGCCAAAGAATTATACTCACAGTAAGTCCAGCTAGGTAATGATAAAGGGCGGTCCAATGCACGATGCTCCGACTCAGTGAGGTCTAGGTAATGATAATACGTGAAGTGAAGAATAATTTTATTGATCAACTACGAGTTCGGGTTAGGATTTAGTTTCAGGATTTTGTTCTTATGCAATGCTTGCCAAAAAGAAAATTCAAGGATGAAAAGTAAAACTGAAAATAGTAGCAGAAAGAGACACATATGAAACCATTTATCACAGAATATAGCCATTCAAACATGCAAACATCATATGAAAAAAGGATAAATAAATGGCAACAACTTTGCCAACTTGTAGCAGCAGAAATACAATTCATTAACTTACCCATCTTTTAAGGCACTTCTTCCACCACGCAACCCTGAAAATTTTGATCCAAAAAGAAAAAGAAATTGGTATCAAATTCTATCAACACCATTTTTTATGAAGAAACAAAATAAATTGCGAAACTAGCCATAAATCTTTGGTAAATCAAGCTTGTCATTCATGCCAACATCATGGTTCAAAAAGATATAATATATGGCATACTTATGACATAGTAGATATTAGTATTACCATAATGTTATGGTCTATGTGAGATAGCAAAACTTTACTAAGTAAGCATTAGATAAGAAAAAACATCTGATTCACCAGAGAGCCCAAACAATTCGACAGAAAATTAGTTTGCACAACTTAATCTTTAGGAAAGTGGTGAGCTACAAGTACACTTGGAATATGCTGAGTGCCTGCCTATAATTTCATGGAATAAGAATGATCATGCACCAACTAGAAAAATCGGAAGGAAAAAAAAAAATATATCCACTGACAGTGTAAGAGTTTTACACCGTCACTGAATCATCCACCATTCATATTTAAGAGTTTTACAAATGAATAATGAATGATGTACTGACTGTGTATAAATCTTCACAATGACAATGCATTGATATTACACTCAAATCTGAATTGCAATAAACCAATAATTTCATCGCTCTCCATGCATCTTCAAACATTGACGAAGTAACACCTTGAGAACAAACAAGCCTTTTCATCTAAACTTCTAAATTTTACAATATTTTCAACCATTACAAATGATCATGTAGATATTTCCACTTTCTAGCCGTTCAACAAAACATGTTAGGACTACATTGATTACAAAAGATCAGATCTCAGAAGATAAAAATTAATTCTTATTAGCACAACGTGAAACACATTCATTTACCAACAACATAGCCAAACAAACAGATTAAAAATTATTTATATGAAATGGATCAACTGATAGAAGGAAAGAAAGAAAAAAGGCACACTCCCCCAATTAAAATAAATTTTGTTACCACTTTGTTGTGAATCCAGGCCAGCATTGCTATCCACGTCTGAAAAATCAGACAGGAGCGAATTATCTGATGGAGTTCTAGTGCTGGCATCGGAATTATCAACCCCACGTTCATCTTCAGAGGTGCCACTACTAACTTCAGTGAAAATTGCTCCTTCTAACAGGCTCTTCTTCTGCTGTGTGCTACTTGGAACTCTAGCAGTGCGCCCAGATGCTCTTCTTGCTTTATTTTGAACCTTTTTCTTGGAAGCTTCTAGCTTCGAGTTTGATATAGGAATGGGTTCTTTCCGTTTCTCCAAATCAGTATTTTCCCCCGAAGCATTGGTATGAGGCTTTCTGTTCTCCCCGATGGAGGACATGGTATGGTTTGATATGCTCTTTGTAATAGAAGTTTCTTTGATGTTTGGTTTATTTGTCTGCCTCTTGTCTACATGTTTATCCACTTGTTCAGAATTATCCAAGGAACCGGCATTATCAGCACTAAGATCATCTTCCTTACCAGTAGATGAAATAACAGTGCCTTTCATTTCATCCTGCTGCTTTTTTTCCCCTTCTGTTTGATTTAAAGGGTTTTCCTCCATCTCAGTATTTCCAGAGATTGGATCACAATTTGTTGCTTTAAAAAATTGTTTGAAAAAATTTTCATTATCAGAAGCATCTACATGATCCGTACCCTCTATAAGTGATGTATCTCTACCTGAATCCTTAGCTTTTAAAATCCCATTTGATTTTCCGATGTTTGCAGACTGACCAACATCACTTTTATGGCAATGATCAATGACAATATTCACATTGTCCTCTGTCAACTCCTTGGACTCAATCACCTGAGCAGTGACCAATGACGATACATTAGAAGGGTGTATGTTAGATCCAATGTCTTCTTTGCATGCATCTGTTCCGATCTCCATGTTGTTAATAGTAGATTTGTTCATACTGAGATCTACCCAAAAAAGAGAGATCAGCAATAAAAAAAACCTTCTACTTATCTAAGAAAAATAGACATATCAAGTTAATATTAACATTATACAAGGTTACCACCTAAATACCGAAGTATTTTTCTAGTTTCATTTATTTCCTAAGTAGTATCACCTTTAGATAATATGCCAACTTCAGATATTTCCTCCTCAATGCCTCCTCCAATGCTGGAAGGATCTGCTTCATAACCTTTCCTGGAGGAAGTAACTACAGGTGTTTGAGGAGGATTCGACGAGTTTTTCTTTCCTTTCTTCCTCCTATCCGGCACACTGGTTTTTGGTGGTTCAGCATCTTTAATATGTTCACCTGTTTGTTCATTACTGCTGTTCTTAATCTTCTGTTGGTCCTCCAAAAGGTGGTCGGGAGCATTTTCTACATTGAAATCACTAACCATAGATGACTTTTCTTTTGACAAACTTTTATCTTCACTTCTATTTTTTCCCTTCCGCTTCTTCTTTGCAGGAGGTCTGGCATCGGAAAAATCTTCAGTTACTTCATTTTTCTTAGATCGAGCATCATCCCTAGATTTGTCATTATTATATTCAAGTTGATCCTTTGACCTTTTACTTTGCTTATGAGCTTCGTCAGGCTCCTGTGCTGCATCCTTCTGAGATGCTGCCTCTATCTCCAACATTTCTGTAGAATCAAGAGTCGAAGATCTCTTCCTTTTCTTATGTTTCTTATTCGCAGCAGGTCCAGCTGTTGAAGCCTCTTTCATTGACTCATCCCCGATTTCAACGTCTTCTTTCTCATCCTGTTTGCTCTCCAATTGTGGTGCTTGAAAAGTGTTCAAACTGGACACATCTTTGGATGGAACACTGAGAGGATTATCAGCAGAAGCAATATTTTCTTTTGAAGTATCATCTTGCACTATGCCTCCTTTTTTCCTTTTACTCCTCCATTTTTCTTTTACACTCGGCATAGGTGTTAGAGGATCCTCTTTATGAACATTATAATCACCCTTAGTAGTGCCTTTACTGGATCGATCTAACTTACTCCGAAGTTCCTTATTTACGCTGTCATGGTTCTCTGTCTCAGGAAATGAACCAAGTAATGGAATTCCAGTGTCATTATTGCTAGAAGATTTAACACCCTTCCCCGATTTTTTGACAACTTTTCCAGTATTTTCTGATTCACGAGGGCTAGCAAACTGACTTTTTTCTTTTTCATCCAGTTTGTTTTCCACTTGTGGCACCTTAAAATTGATGGACCTGGACACCCTTTTGGATGCAACACTGAGAACATTATCAACAGAAGCAATATCTTCTTTTGAAATATCATCCCGCTCTTTGTCATCTTTTTTCCTTTTACTCTTCCGTCGTTTCTTTACACTCGCAACAGATATTGAAGGAACCTCCTCATGAACTTTATAATCATCCTTAGGAGTGCTTTTACTGGTTCGATCCAACTCGCGTTCAATCTGTAAACTTGAAAGTTCATTATTTGCATGTCGATGGTCCTCTGTCTCAGGAATTAAAAGAGGTAAGGGTATTACGGTGTCATTATTGCCAGAGGATTTAACACCTGTCCCTAAATATTCGACAATTTCTTTTCCGGTATGTTCTGAAACAAGTGGGCTAACAAAAGGAACTTCTTTTTCATCCTGTTTGTTCTCCAACTGTAAACTTGAAAATTCATTATTTGCATGTCGATGGTCCTCTGTCTCAGGAATTGAAAGAGGTAAGGGTATTATGGTGTCATTATTGCCAGAGGATTTAACACCTGTCCCCGAATATTCGACAATTTCTTTTCCGGTATGTTCTGAAACAAGTGGGCTAACAAAAGGAACTTCTTTCTCATCCTGTTTGTTCTCCAACGGTGGCAGTGGGGAATAGTTGAAACCGGATATTGTCTCAGGTGAAACATCCACCAAAGCAGACGCATCAACACTAAGAAACCAGTCCTTGCTCACACCATTGAAGGCACTCTTGACTAACACGGAATCCGATAGGTGATAAAAGCACCCTTTGCGCTTTACCTAACCAAAACAAAAAATTGTCCTGTCAGCAAAATAATACGATTAAGGGAATTGAATCCTCGTGTTATATTTTTGTCACACGGTCATGCAGAAAATAGAGATAGACACAATAAATTTATCAGTGATCTCAGTCAAGATTTGGAAAATTTCTTTCATAGCTTCATGTCTATCTCCTTCGTATGATCACACGACAGAAAAAATGCAGACATAACCTAATCCGTTTCGGTTAACAATACAATAAAATGGGTTAAACAACATTGAAAACAACATGATAAAGTAATACAAGTATACCTTCACAGCATGAATCTCTATGTGCCCAATTTTTGGAAAGCATAACGGATGCTCCACAAGAATTCTCTCTACATAACAAATAAGCAAAATTCCATTATTCTCATTTCTCAATATAACAATAGCAATAACAAAACAACACATAATCATGAATTTAACCAATAACCCATTCATTACAAATTCACATCAAGTACTGATAAAAATTATATCTTTATATTAGAAATAGAGTTATATTCATAAAATCAAAAATGGGGTTTAGTATTTTTGAAAAAAAATGAAAAGTGGAAATACTTTTGAGGAGAGAGACAGTGTCGGAGAGAGAAACGAGGAGAGCGAGGTGAGTATGAATGTTTGTGTCGATGAAGACAACGTTGGTGTTGTTGCAATCTGCTTTAGAATCCAATGATTCAATCATCGTTTGAATTCAATAGTGAAGGAGGCATGTACCTCATTCGCTTCTTCAGGGTTTTGAGGTTTTACAACACAAACCCTTATTCTCAACAATTGAAAAATCAAGAATAAATTACAAGGTTTTAGCAAAATTATACAAACAATTAAAAAGATCAAATAAGATTCATCCTCCAAATTAATTTTTATTTATTTTATAGATTTTGTTGTATTACCAATATTTTATAATCTCATAGGCAATGAGATAATGAACTAAGGTCTTTCAGAATGTGTGATGTTCTCTTAACAAGTATTCAGATCATTATATAATGAAGTTTTATACTACTAAATCAATATATTATTGATATTTATTTTATAGATTCATATCAAAGCTTTTATATTGTAAATATATATTAAGCATCAACTATTAGCATATAAATAATATGTGAATAATGTTTTTAAACTCACTCTACCTTGAGGTTTATCATTGAGTTAATAATTATAATGGTCGATTCAGTTTATATTTAAAATTGTAAAAAAATAATAATATTAGTTAAATTATTTAATAACTTTATGTTTTAATTTTAAAAATATTTTCATATATAATTAAATAAGAAAGTTTCACCATCACAAATAGGGATGACAATAAATAGGAAATTATTTGGCATATAGTAAATTAATAAATAATAGAACATACACACATCAAATCACAATAATATAAAGCTAGATGCAAGTTCTCTTTTTTACATTTTATAATTGTAGAAGTTCCACTTTTTGAACAAAGTTAGTTTACCAAGTAAAGGAAAAAGGAGATGGAAGATGATTTCACCAAGAACATTCATGAATAATATATGTTTCAGGCGGGTTCCGGTCAAATTAGGTCGATGAAGTCAGAAATGGTAGTATTGTTTTCAACCGCATTGAGTTTGGGTTCGGGTTCTACTTGAAATTTCAAGTTTGGGGTTGGATAAACACAAACTCAAGCTCAATCCACCGTGTTGTCATTCCTAAATACAAGATATGTTAATGATATTCGGCCAATGCACATGTATCACACATACATCTATTTCAATGCTCTTGTGTCACACCTACATATACTCCGATGAGCATGTATTACACACCTTACATTTAATCAATTCAAATGTGTTACACATGCATTGAAGTTTGACAATGCACTCTACTAGATATGCACCAAAGTCAGTCAACTACCTTTTTCACTTCTGCATATATTCTAATACACCTTTGTTACACTTGCATCTTTACCAATATCAAGTGTCATACACTATGCTAGTGCATGTGTTATTGTGGATTCACCAAGAATAACTTACCCTTCTCCATGACGCCATAGAAAAACACCATTAAGATATAAAATTTCTCATCTAAGATAAGATCGTCCTCTAGGATAGCGAGAAAGACATTATCAATGGTCTTATGCTCCATCTAGTTCCTTATATCCATTCAGTCCTTAATCTAATACATGATTTTTTGGGTTCTAGATCCAACACGATCGTGGTCTCCACTACAGTCACACCATGTATCTTTCTCCTTCAACTCATATGGTATTATCATGTACTAAGTTTGACAAACTTTGTCCAACGAGCATGTCTCTTACTCTCCTTTGCAGTTACATGTTCCATTGAACTCAAATTCTTGTAACATTTTATTTTCCACCAAATAATACATAGTTTTCTTCCAATTGAAAGAAAGCAAGCTTTAACTTTGGTGATTATTCTTTAAAGCAACAACATGTCTCCTTAGTTCCAATTTCTCTAAGGAAGCATACTCCAAATGTGAAGCCTTGGTTCTTGCATCAGGAAGATATAAATCACCACAATAATGATTAGGACAAAACAAGGCCATACCTACAAAACATGGGTACTTTATATTGTAATAAAGAAAATTGAATAAAAAATATTGGAAGATAAATATTATATGCTATTTGGTTACATACCATGAGAGAATTGGAGAGTTATAATCATGAGTGGGAAGATAAGTTTAAGGAGAGTCATTGAGGAACTTGTGCAATTCATATAATGAGTCTAACCAAGCAGAATTGGTTTAAAATATTTGTAAAAAACAATTAGTAAAATAAACTTTATATTATTCTATGAGTTTAATAAATATATAATATCAATGTAAAGTTTTTTACATAGGCAATATATCATCTACTATTCATGTGTATTACTTTTATTCAAGTCTTAATAATGGATACAATGTAAATGATTAACCGACAATATAAAAAACTCTAACACAATTCGTTGATAGATATTAAACTCTTATTTTATTTACCATATTAAAATTCAATTTATATTATTTAATAAATAATTTGTGGTGCCCATATTCACAAATACCTCTACCCATGTGAGTATCAGCAAATAGGTGTAGACATGAACACATGAATCGAGATATGTTATCTCAGATCATGTTTCATATGTTGTTCCAGACCAGTAATAGTAAAATAATAATTAATGTTTAAATTTTTTAATTAAAATGATATAATTTTTTCCTTTTCAAAATGGTACAATGAATGATGAAAATATATTCAGGACCATTGTTTCTGATATTGTTTCTCCTTTGTTGCGCTCAATGATACAATATATGCTATGTGAAAAAGTACATTAGTCAACTCCTTTCTAAAATTAAAACCGGTCGAACATGACATACGATAAAGTTTTATGGCATCATTTGTAGTCGACTAATCTAGTGAGACTAAAGTTTGGTTCTTTCTTGTTGACCAAGGAATACCGTTCCGGTTAATTCATAAAACTCGGTTCATAGACTTAACCAAGTCACGAGTCAGTATCATTGCAACCAGAGTTCTTGAGAAGATGGTCATGCTGAAAAGGATCATCTGTAATATGCACAGAGCTCAACCTTGGAGAATAATTCCATCCTGTCATTTGCTCCAAATCATGGTCATTAGGTCTCGTTTCGGATTCTTCGCGAAACTTCATGAAGAACATCGATGACCAGTAATCTTTCGCGAGGTTCTGCAGAAGTGTAATATCGTATTTAGATGCAAATTATATTCAGTCATACCAAGAGTGTGTTTGGGTATGCAGCTTAATGGAATGCTTATCATATCAAAGCTTATCGCCTTCTGAGAAGCACATTTAGCTCAAACCCTCAACTTTTTGGTCATTTTGGGATCTAGACCACCTCAATCTTGACATGCGACTTCCCAGGCCCATGAATATACTGAGCGTGTCACCCACCAGCTTAAATACCCCTGCAGTATTTTATTCCCCATAAAGGGGAGCCTTCCGCGACTTGAACCCGTGGCCTCAAGGATAAATAGTCACTTTACCCATGAGTCGCTACCATTAAGCTACTATGGGTTTGAGTCGTGGAAGACTCCCCTTTATGGGGAATAAAATACTGCAGGGTATTTAAGCTGGTGGGTGACACGCTCAGTATATTCATAGGCGTGGGAGGTCGTATGTCAGGACTGGGGTGTTACAACTAACGCCGCCTTGTTGGTTGCTTATTGAAATAAACCATAAAGAGCTTATAGAAAAGTCATAAGTTATTTTCATATATTATTCCAAACACATGCTAGGTGCTTGTATCATAAGATAAGCCTAAATAAGCTTTCTATGCCCTTCCAAGTGCCCAGAAATTCTATGAGGGGAGTCCCTTGAAATTTATTTAAACCTAAGGAACTTACATACCATTTTCAAGAGCTGTATAATCTCATTAAGTGCATTACGGAAGAGATCACGGCGTGCGAGATCAGAAGTTGTCAAAATTTCTTCTCTGCTTCTATGAGAAATGTTTACCTCCATTGCCGCACCTGTAAATATACATTATAGCAATTATTCGCCAAAAATATTCCATGATCGGAAGAAAAGCTTGCAGCAACATAATTTTCTAGAGTTAAATGTCACTTTAGTGCCTGAAAGGTTCGCGGCCAACCAACTTAGTCCCTAAAACATTGTGTCCACTAAATAAATCCATGAAAGATTCAAATGACTAACACATTAGTCCTCCATCACACTCCGTTGATTACCTATTTAACGGATGCTGATGTGTCATGTTAAACAGCCAACATGGACCTATGTTGCCAAAACTACTGCATTTCGATTACTTGCAAAATGATTGCCTTTCGATCTATGATGTCAAATGCTTGCGTTTTGGTTGGGATTGTCAAAACAACTGTGTTTCGTTGGTTAGGATGTCTGGATACGTGTCATTAGTATTTCACCATAGTGGCGCTTAGATTTGATGCAAACCCTCCTTAAAGTGCATAAACGGGGAAGAATATGTATTTGAGGATTTTAACCGTGAATACCTATCCTTAATAACAATAGCTGAATTACTTTGATAACACAATAACCGGAGATTTTTGAACAAAAGAAAAGGAATATGAGACAAATGGCAGCATGTAGATCATATAGATATGCTTGTAAGCGAAACAAACAGAAAAAAACAACGGTCACGTAGTAGTAGTGGTGAGGAAGAATTTGAAGAAGATGATGATATTAGCAGAGGGACCAAACAACAAATGAAACATTATGTTGAAAAGTTTATGTATATGACAGATGAGCTGATAACTGCATCAAACTCATCGACAGTGAGGGACGAAAAGAAGAGTTATTTCCCGAATTTAACAACAATGCATAGTTAGGGCATGGTGTTTTCTTCCGCAAACAATGGAGCATTATTGGGTTTCTTCCAAAACCGCATCAGGATGGCCTCCCCTAGAACGTTGATGGCCGGCAGTAGTGAGTAGCAACACAAAGAGGCTTGACATTTCATAGACATGATAGCTCGGATTAGGAAAGAGAGGAGAGGGAATCGCTGTCAGGAAGAGAGAAATTAGAGACGATAGACAGAGAAAAAACGCCGGAGACAATAGAGAGGGCACCTTCTCTTCGATTATGGATTCAAGCTTTTTTAAAATGAACCGAAAAAGTGCAGTCGTTTTGATAAGCTCAACCAAAACACAGGCTTTTGACAGAGTGGACCAAAAGACAGTCATTTTACGAGTAACCGAAATGCAGTCGTTTTGACAACACAGATCCATGCTGGCAATTTAACTTGACACGTCAGCATCCATTACATAGGTAAATGACAGAGTGTGACAGTGGACTAACGTCGTAGCCATTTGAATCTTTCAAGGATTTATTTGGTGGACACGATCTTTTAGGGACTAAGTTGGCTAGCCACGAATCTTTCGGATACTAAAGTGACATTTTACTCTTTTTCTATTAAGTTAAAACTACAGATACTTCAACTTATCATTCACTGAAAAAGCTACCGATGAAACATGCAACTATATAGAAGACAAATGGAAATAGCTAGTCATAATGGATGAAAAAAGGGAGCCACCAAAAACTAAAATTACAAACCTGCAACTACGTACTTCTCAATAATATGTCTCGCCATATAGATCCTTCTAACACAGTCACCTTCAGGTATTTTACTGAGCTCGTGTACTTCATCAAAGAAGTGCACACTCTCCCCAGCCAAGCAACTGTAAATATATGAAAAGCTAAAACAATATTACATTTTTGTTTAAACCAAGATCATTACTAATTTCTTTTTTGAATTTCTTCTTTACTTCTATTTTGATATTTAGGTCGAAAACTCCCGGTCCTTGTGCGAAAAAAAGACAAAGGATTCATTTATCTCAACCAAAGCTCATTGGTGCAGATTTGAAGTCTTTTATCCCCTATCAATGTATTAATAAGATAACCCGTTTCACACGAATCACTTATCCTAAGTCATTTCTTAGTTTAGTGAGTCTTACATGAAACGACAAATATGTGTCAACATACTCGAGTACAGAGACAGATGTCTAACCTATCAGCAAACGCCATAAAGGACTGTCGGAATCTCTTATTCAGGAGAAGTTTATCAAATGGTTCATTAGGATCTATCCTTGAAATCGGCTCATTCATTGCTAATACGCCACTGTCAGGTATGCCTAGAGCCTGGCTCATCGAGCGAAACTCTCTGGATTCCTTTCTCCTCAAGCTGATTTGCGAGAGCAGTGGTTGTGAACTTGATATCGAAAAGAAAGCCAGCACAAGTATGCTAGCCTTTACATAAACCAACATAAGATAGGAAGTAAATAAAGGATCCAGAAAGTAGTAATGTTTACCATTCCATAGTTATGCAACGGAAGAAGCAGTAGGAAAGCATACCACGACTAAAAGCAGAAATCGGGAGGCAACTTGAAGCCATGAGATATCGTCATGAATTTCATTCAGTATGTATGCTGTAACCCACACAGCTGACAGAATAAAAAAAGCAAAAGTTCAACTATTGATTGCGAAAATATCCAAGCTCAATTATAACAATAGTTAGAAAATAAGTGGATACGAATATCAGTATCTATATTCCCGCAAGCCACTTTTATATTAGATTAAATATTTGTTGCCGAATAAAGGGACTACGTAGTATAGAATCACTTTTCAGAAAGCAAACAAGTTCCCCAAGAACATTGGTTAAAGAATATGCACCGAAGAGCTAACTTTGACTTTTGCATCAGTTTTTTTTAACTTGAATGTTACTCATTTTTATAGGAAAAACATTTTCTGAAAATCTAAATTAATTATTGAAATCAACGACCTTAATGGCCTTGGAGAATTTGTTAGTAGGAGACTAGGAGCTTCAAAATAAATAAGGAAATAACGGTCTCTTGTAGAAGAAAAAGTGAGTGTACCTATGGACAAGGTCGATACAAGTATTCCCCGCCAGAGATCCTTGAGTTCATCAAATCTGAACTCTATATGACGAACAGAACCCGTAACTCCAACCAAAATGGCCACATACAATGCATGGAGGAATACGGCTGGGATAGTCCACTCGGCTCTCATGTGACAGCGATCGCTTAGAGGCTTCTTCATATGGATAACTAGATCATGAATGAATAGTATTACTAAAAATACATAAAGAGTAAAGAACCAAACAAAAGAGACAGAGCTAGGGAAGCCAGGGAGTGAGAATTCTGGTAACCATTGCGAGAAATTCCACAATGAAAAGGAATAATCAACTAAAATTCATGAAGCCCAGCAAGATTTTGAAAAGAATACGAGAGATAGAACAATGCAGTTCTACATCAATCAGCAAACTCTATGTAATAAAAAGTAGAGCACTAAGTGCATTAAAATTCAGATTCTTACTAGCAGCAGCGGCAATCCAAGGAAGTAGAATAAGCGGAAGAAAGAAATATGATCTGATTATCGGCAAACGCCTCCTGAAATATCAATCGAGAAGTAAAATTCAATACAGAAATGATAATGTATGGCTGAGCAGTGCACTAAGTACTAAAATAAAAAATTACAAAAAAACCAAAAATAAAACGTATGGCCAATAATGCCGACAAATAATCACAACAGTTAGAAATTCACAAGCCTCCATGAGTTCATGTGAATCATATTTTCACCAGTCAAAACCAATCAAATAAAGACAATCCTAGAACAATATATTCAACAGGTTATTTGCTATGTGTAGCGAAAAATACAGAGCAACTGCTATGAACTACGGATGATAAACTTAAGCTATCTTCCTCTCTCGAAAAATAGGACGGTGCTAATAACTCAATATTAAGTTGTCAATTAATAGTATCATAACCATTTTTACTTACTTGACAAAGATAAAATATAATTGGTAGGCTTGTGTTATGCGAGAGGTCAAAAGCAAACCGAACCCGAGTGGACCTTCACCCCAGACTGAAAATATAGAGAAACAGCACGGTTATGCTAACAAGTATTCACATGTAGTATATGTACTATATAAAGTATAAACCGGTCAAAAAAATGCCGAAAAGGAGAATAACCTGCCCATATATAGCATGACTGCCACCAATCCCTCTTCTTAATTTTGAAGAAATTATTTGAAATCTGCGTAAAAAATAAGTATAGGATATCTAAGCGAGGAAACATTCACTGAACAACAAAAATGGAATTTCTGTTTCGTTTTACTTGTCGGAGATGACAAATAAACATAAGAACTTTGTTTTCTATACCACAAGTGATAGATGAAGAATGAGGCTGGCAACAACTTGTATTACTGGTATCCAGAATCCGCTTCCTTTGGTACGAGGAACCTTATGAAATAGGAATGGAAATACAGACCATAACAGAAGCCTGAAATATAGAAGCCAACCAAAAGCACAAACATCAGAAAAACCCGAATTATAAATACACAAACAGACACATATATATTTGAAACAAATGATAGTATAAAATTAAGATAAAAAACAAACTAAACCACTCTACAATGAAATTACATGAATCTTCAAATAGAGAGGCCATCATAGTCCATCCACTTAATTAAGCACTTAGTCAATAAAATAAAGCTAAAAATAGCTTATTTTCATAAACTTCTCTGACACCTTGTTGAAATAAGCTAAAAGTAGATTATAAGAAGGTCATAACCTTAGTTGCCTAAGATAATCACTAAACCCAAATCAAACACCCCTTTTGGTTAAGGATCCTTCTTTTACCCTCTCCCTTAACTCAATAAGCAACTTAGAGAGAAAGAACAGTTTTTGATTCATGGGCATGATTGAAAACTAACTTACAAAATCAAAGAGTTAAAAGGGTATACAAATATGGTTAGAAGTTTTAATTTTATGCAATATATGAATAAATGAGAGTATAAGTTGTTAATCAACCCTCAAAATTAAATAAAGCATAGATATGAAGTTTCAACTTTCAAAGATTAATTTGGAACAATAATTATGACCCATTAATCATTAACACTTAGATGAATGAAAAAGATATATATATATATATATAGAATGAAAGAGAGAATGGAAAGAGAAACAGCTATGTAGTCGGTGGGGCAACCTCCTTCAACGGCACATTGAGCCATTCTCTTGTTTTCATGTCAATATGTTAAGACTTATGCAGATTCAGTATTCAGTTTCCGACAATGTACCATGTGTTTTTTTTTTGTCGTAGGGAGGCAATCCTGTCCGAGCCTGGAGACACGTGAGGTTAACTCTATCCCAGTGGACATTTTTTTCATCCACAAGACTCGAACTCGACCTTGCTTAAGAGAATCAAGCATGTACCACTTGAACTAAAAAAACTCGTTGGTATTGTAGCATGAGTTTGTGTTCTGTTTCTCGTTTTTTTCGAACTCCACTTTAGTCTTCCATTTCCACGTGCTTTTTTTTTTCCACACAACAACGCTTAGATTAAAAAGAATATGTTTTTGCAATTTTTAAAGGCAATAATTTTATAAATTATATGGTTTTCTCAGTGGTAAAAATCAAGTAGAATTGATAAGGATTTGTTAAGATTAAAACTTGACTCCAGTTCCAAATGAATTATAGTATTGTTTGAATTTGATTAGATTGAAGTTTGCGAACTATTCCATTTTACTTGTCAACTTGAATTGGTTTGATCCGTCAAAAGTTTACGAATTTATTTCAACATATTAACTCAATTGATTCACCTAGTTAATTAGAATATGATTATTTATTGGATATATGTATAAAATTAAATAATGTTTATATATATATATGTATAGATATACTTATATATACATGTATTTACTTATATATATATATATAGGAAATAACTTGTATGAGAATAATTGTTATTGTGATAAATAAAAATAATTAATAGTGACCATTAGATCTTATTTGAACGATCAATGTTAGAAAATAATGCACATGACTTTTTTAAAGACTAATAACTAACTTTTAATCCTAACCATCCATGTATAATTGTAAGATCTATATTTATTTTTCTCACAATTTTTATATGAGAATTATTTGCTCATAAATTTAATCAATTCAAACTGTATTTGACTCAAGTTCAACTCGCTTATTTAATTCAATTATGAATTATAACTATGTTTTTAAATACACAATACATTTTGATAACTTTCTTTTATAATAAATGAAGTTATTTTCATCTCTCACTTTTCTTTTTATAAAGAAGAAAAGATGTAGGAAAAAAGCTGAAAACTTGTTGAAAACATAATTCTTATTATACTACCACAAAAAATTCCCACCAAAGACCTTTATTTGCAAAAGGATGTTACATTAATTCATATACATTATTATTATATCAGAATTGAATTAATGTTTTTTTATCAGCAATGAAAACTTTATTAATCTAAAGATAAAATATTAGGAGAATAAATAGTACTTTTATCAACTGAATCCTTGAAATTAATAAAGAGAAAGACAAGTAGAATTGAATTAATGTTAAGTGTTACAAGTTGCTAGATGCATGAAACAACTAGAACCTTCAACAACAATGATTTGATCATAGGCTTCACTATTTTCTTTTCTTCCCACATTCCATGGCTTCCAATGAAAACCATTCAGAATCATGACATAGATGCTGCCACCAGAATAACACATCCTAATCCTTTTGCCTAAGGGCCAAAGCAAAACCATTTTTTCTGCAACCAAAACCATGCATATATTCATCATTATCTGTCTATGTGTTTACCTGACTTGCGAAAAATTGTGAATAACATGGCCGATGTAGCGTAATTGCGACATGCATGGTTGTGAAAACTCGTAAAACCACAACAGTATAACCGCAATTACAATTACGGGATACAATTTAAAACACTGATCATCATAATCACAATATTACGGTTATAATGTTGTTATTATGCTATTATTTTATGTGTACATTTGTAAAGTTTGGAAAGAATAGTTAAGGTAATTAAGTTACCTTTGAGGATTGTTTATTCAAATTATTTTGACCCTTGGTGCTGCGAGAATCATATCTTCTTTGTGAAGGAAATCTTCCAGATGCTGATGCAATTTTCTTCTCATCTCTTGCTTTGTTGAATATAATAGTGAATCCTTCAGCTGAAGCTGGATCATTCACATCCCAATCTCCAAATTTTGGTAGAGGCTTTCCTCCATCCACATCATACTGCAATACAATTCATATACATACACATATATATACATATATATATATATATATGCATGCATGCATGTTAATCATAGTAATATATGCAGCTAAAGTTCATTTCTGCAACCATTCATATATATGTATATGTATATGTATATATATGCATGCATGCATGTTAATCAAAGATTCAAAGTTTATACTACATATACAAGTACCATCTATAAAATCTAAAACAAGACCAAGAATAATTGATGGAAAACATAGTAATATATGTAGGTAAAGTTCATTTCTGCAACCATAATTACTGCAACATTTCATTGCTATTATATCAACAAATTAAAAACATGACCATAGTTTAAAAAATTGGAATGTAACAAAAGAATATTTTTTTTTAAAAAGAGAGTATAAATATTTAGAATGGACATAATAAAAAGCATGCATGCATGCATGCATGATAGTTAATATTATTGAGAAGAAGATCTTACCGAAGAAGCCATGAGATTGGATTTCTTTTTGTGTGTGATTATTCCAATATGGAGAATGAATATATACCAAAGAAGAGAAACAAGTTATTAATAAAGGGTTTGATATGAAAAGAAACAAGGTTGCAACGCAAAATAGCTGTTATTTAGTTTTCTGTTACTCTATTTTTATAGTATCTGTTGCAATTAATCTTATCCAAATTCTTATTATAATCTTTAACTTAATTCATAAAAGTTGAAGAAATTATTTTACCTAACTTGGTGCTAGAAAATCTCATGTTATTATTTGATAATGTTTTAAATTTATTTGTCAATTATATTATTGTTTTGATGTTTGTTGCAAATTATATTGGAGGACTGAAAAAAAATTGTAAAATAATTGTTGAAAGCTATGCTGATAAATTTTGTTTGTAGAGCAAAATAATGCAACCAATACAAAATATGATTAGCAAAAGTTTGATAGTAATCAACAATAAGATGTTGGTCTAGTGGTATAAGACTCCGTTAGATCTTCAAAATGATCAAAAGATCAAGGGTTCGATTTTTGTTAACGACACTTATTGAAAGATGCAGTTACACACCCAAAAAGAATTAGTTATTTATCAAAATGTGAGAAAATATCATTGATAGTATCCAAAAAAGGTTTGATAGTAGAACGTTGGACAAAGTATAAAACTTGAAGCTCAATTAAACAAACAAGGAATATTTTACTAATCATAAAATTGTAAGTAGTTCAAAAATTCAAGCTTCCCTCTATGTAACTATAGTCTAGGAAATCTTTAACTAGATCTTGTAAGTTATTAAAGAAATGATTGATTTATTGGTTGGTTGAAGAGATTATAGTGGTGTATGTATCAAACTAATGCTTGGAATCTAAATATTTTAATGAACATTGGAAAAAAATAAGAGCTTTGTGGATGTCATGCATAGTAGTTTAAGATCACAAAGAATTGATTGTGCAAGAGAGTTTTTTCTTATGGAGAATCATTTGGTAACCTTTCTTAGATATATGATGATACTAATATATAATACTAATACACTTGAATCACTAACGGGTATTAGTTCAAGTGGTACATGTTTGATTCCCCTTAAGTAAGGTTTTGGGTTCGAGTCTTGTGAACGGAGAAAATACTCGCTGGGAGAGTTAATCCCATATACTTGTGAATATTTCCGGCTTGGACAGAATTACCTCGAGTGCGAGGATACATGTAGAAAACAAAAAAAATACACTTGAATCACAATGCCACTAAAATATGACTATAAATTATTCATGGCAATCATGATCCTACTATACATACTCAGTTTTTTATACATAATTTACTTGTTATTTTTAATTTTAATTTATTTTCCAAAATATTTATTTAGTTTCTTAAACGAATATTCTTTTAGAATCTGTCAATCTAGTTAATGATCAACAAATAAAATAAGATGGGGTGTAATTATTAAATAAGTTTTGTATGAAGTGTTTGATTTAATTTTTTTTATATAACCAATGATATCTCTTTATTCTTTGGGAAATAACTAATTCATTTTGGGATGCATGACCAACCCTCCTAACAAGCGTTCTCAAGAATCGAACTTTTAACTTTTTTAGTTTATTTGGGTTCAATAACCCCTTACATTACTAGATGAAGGCCGCTGAGATGGAGTGTGATTATACAAACTTAACCTTTAAAGTTTAATTTAATTGTAACAAACACCCTTTTATGTCAAAAGTTACACTCACCATTAGTGTAATATTAATATTTCACTTAAGGGAAGGTGGATATAATGAGGAGAGATTAATCAATTTCTAAAACAAACTATACTCACCATAATTAAATCAATAATAATACAGAATTTATAGATTGGTGTCTATATCATAAACTTAGAATCGTGCTACATTTTTATTATGCTAACAAATGACAAAATTTCATGTCCATATTTTCTACCTACCACACCCCTTCTATATTGAAACAGTTGAAGACCAATACAATGGAGGGAATTAGCTAAAAAAAAAAAACAAGAGTAATTACTCATTTTAGTCTCATGTTTTTCGACCTTACTAACGTGGTTCTTCAAAAATTGAAAAACCCAAAATGGTCCCTAAAAATTTTAAATGTAGGTCAAATTAGTCATTTTTGGGGTCAAATTAGTCTCTACCAAGTGTTTTAAAACATGCTAAAAATGACTAATTTGACCCACATTTGAAATTTTTGTAGATCATCTTGGATTTTTTCAATTTTTGAGGAACCAAACTGGTAAGGTCGAAAAACTTGAGGGGCTGAAATGGGTATTTACTCTAAAAATAATAATAATAATAATAAAGGCTATCAAAAAAATGAGCCCAAACATTGAGGACTAGAATCTCTGAATTCCTAATATGTGATTGCAGAGAAGACTAAAGAAAAGCAAAAAGAGTGCAATTTTGTAGCTATAATACAAGTTGTTGAAGATGCATGACATTTCAGATAGTAGAATTTGATCACAGCTTTTTTTCTATAAGATTGTTGCTAATAGCCATAGATGCAAGATGAGGAAATAACCAATGACTCCTAGTCTAGCTCTTGGAGCACTCATTAGAACTCTACCACCAGATACCCTGCACACAGAAATTCAACAACAATTTAAGAGAGTGTTCCATAAAGCTCAGAATTGTAATTGTAAAAAAGTTAGTGTTTTCAGTTTTTAATGATGAAAAAATAGACATTGAATTTAAAATACTCAAAAATATTTTCATTTGAAGTAGTGAAACTTAATTAAAGGAAACTATTAACATTAGTATGATAAACAAGCAAATACTAAATTTTCATCAAAAATATGATTGCTGTTGAATACATTAGTGACCTCTCAACAACAATAACAACAATCAAACCTTTATCATCCCACTAGGTGGGGCCGGTTACATGGATCGAACGATGCCATAATGCTCTATCATAAATCATGTTTATCGACAATTAGTGACCTCTCATGCTAAATATTTCCAGCAGTTGGGCACTAAATTTCATTTTTGACATATTAGTCAGTCAGTGTGAGTAATTCAGTGTTGAATCATTTTCATGCTAAAATGAATTTTGAAACAGTCTTTCAATCTGTTTACTCCTAGGAAGATGTCGGTATGAGTAAGTTGATATATTACTAGGACCTTATCATTTGTTCCCCCTAGCTGCACCATTTTCAATAGCGCTTTCATTTAAGGCTGTCCTAATCATGAATCTTAAGCATCTTCTAAGTGTTTAGTATAATGGGATATTTTCTTGAGCTTCTGTTTTGTGTTTATAGCCGACCCTACCTAAAGGGACTAAGACTTGGTTCTTGTTGTTTTTCTGTTTGGTTTGGGGGTAAACTAGGAGGAAATTTTGGGCACATGCTCACAGATCACCACATGTGACTAGCAAAAGCAATCAGTGCGGTAAGTAAGGCTGCTCTAACCTATTCGTTTCGCGTTTTACTTTCGTAATCGAGGAGGAAAGTCCCAGCACTAGAAAGATAAAGAAGAGCGTTTGATCTACTAATAGCGGTAGCGGCATAAGAACAGCAACTATACTGGCAATTGCTTCAACCTAAGCAAGACGCATTAACATTGGTCTACAGCCTTGGTTCGGTTTCATGGTATTGGATCACCGCTGGGAGAGATAGAAGGATATGGTGCAAGCTATTGTGTGACGGATTGTGATATAGAACAAGGATATGCAAGATGGGTACAATTTTCCAGGGCCAAATGAAAAATATAACTTTTAAATGAATGTTTAATCCATGGAAAGTCCTTCCTTAAATTTTAAGTATGTGCCCAACATAGCCAAAGTTGTACCAGTTAACAACATCATGGCATTGGTTAAGAACATGAGATTCTATGACAAAATATCATCTTAAGGATTTACATCTTATGCTTCACAAATTTCAATGTATAAGGCCATGTATTTTTACTACGTAAGTTTATGACTGCCATTTAATACACGTTAAAATGCGGAAACAAGCAATATTCCTTCTTTACCATTCTTATATATAATTATATATATATATATATATGGAGAGAGAGACAGTTGAAATAGCAAATTTACCAGATTCCATCAACCCGATCTGCAATGAGCTTTCCTTGTTTCGGTATAAATCCGGAAGTGTTTAGAGACTTGAATGCATGACCTGCAAAGTAATCTAGATTTAAGTCTTCAAGCTGTCAAATTAAGCAACTCACATTAATGAGGAACTTATATTTACCTTTATCATCATCATCAGTATATGCACTGTTAATTAAATGAGCAGACTCAACATTGATATCAAGTGCAAGATGATCGGCAGATCCTTTTCGCATACTTCGCGCATGGGCAGCTGATGGGACAGGAGGTACTGCTTTCTTGCCAAGTGGTGCCTGCACATAGAAGGAAAATATTTACATATATGCATTCCCCTTAGGAGAAGTATTTTAACTTTGACCATATAACATCGTAATAACAGATAAAACAAGAGCTGATGAACTAAAAAACAAGCCGAATTTCAATTACGTAGAAAGGAAAATAAACCCCTCAAACAAACTCCTAGTTCATCAGCTTTCAGTTCAAGAAAAAAAAATTAAAGCTCAGAAGCAGAAATGTCTATCTGTCGTATCTCCCAAAGCAATTACTTCACAAACACAAAGGCAAGTGTCAACTGTGAAAAGAACTTGAAACCATCAATATTACAACACACGACAACAACAATAACAACAACTACGAAGCCTTTTCATACTAGGTAGGGTTGGCTACATGGATCATATGATGCCATAATGTTTTGTTATAAATCATGTACATAAACAAACTGATTATCTTCAAATCCTTCTTAATAGTTTAGCCTGTAATTTTTCTTGGTATTCCCCCTTCCTTTGGTGATTGCGTTACCATCCATCTAGTCTACTACCCTTATCAGGTCTTCTACACGTCTTCCCACACATGCCCAAAACACCAAAGACTTTCTACAATTTTTCTACAATAGATGTTACAATAACTTTCTCTAATGCATTCATTCCTCATTCTATCAAGTCTAGTGTGTTAGTTCACCCAACACAATATTCTAAATTAAGAAAGAAAAAACACATGAATGTATGGATTTTAAAACCAGAAATCAGAACCCGGGGCAAAAATAGCACCCTACTTAGTGGAATAGAAACTGGACCGAAAACTTGAAGTAAAGAGACTTCAATTAGATACTCTTTCTGTTTACTGTAAACAATATCATATAATAGGCTGTACAGATATCTCTACCAAATTGTTAAAAATCTGTTCAGATGGAGCATGTTGAAGATCAATTTTCTTTTCATACGATAGGCTGTATAGATTAAGTGAGCAGTCATATGGTTAATCAGATAAAGCACCACAGGTGAACTTTTAGATTAAACTCGAGTGCACGCCAGAGTCAGAAACTTAGACAGTGAAAGTTCATTGTCTACTATAACGTTAAACCCTGGACTCGATGAGAACGTTTATGAATCATTGGCTAAACACTGAAACTTGAAATAACTTGCAGAGTCAACACTGATATCGAATCAAGTAAGGAACAATATTAGAAAACTATATTAAAATATATCACCTCTTCAACTTCCGTTATCTCAGACCCAGCAGGTAATAATGGTGCTTCAAATATACTCCTTTCCTGGACAATCTCTGGCTGAGACGCCCTTTCATGAAGTGAATCTTCAAGTAATTTAGCCTTGGTCATTAATTCATCAATCACCTTCTGTCTTCCAACTAACTCAACACCAAGTTCTTGGGCTTTAGATTTTGAATTTTCAGATTCTAAAAGAATGGTCATGATATGCTTTTCCAGTGCTGGTATTAGTTCCTTCATACCCATAGATTTTCTATCTACAACCCAATCACTGGCTCCTGCAACATCCATTACTTTTTTTAAAGCAAAGGTGAGTTCAGACAATTCATTCTTGACCATCTTTGACTCTTCCCAGTTTCTATTTAGTTGTTTCACTTCCTCCTTGAGATCCTGAATTACAAGAACATTAGTTTTGAGTGTCGATTGCAGCTTTTCTTTATCATGAGACAAAGAGTCGAGTGTTGATTGTAGCTCTTCTTTATCATGAGATAAAGAGTATATTTGATGTTGCAACCTAGTAACGCTATCAATAATATAAAAGAGCTTCTTTGCAGGGTTTGAAGTATGTGGCTCAATATCATCTCCAGACTCTGCAATAGGGGTTTTGATCCTATCTATCTTGTCAAAGAGATCTCTCGTCTGCGATGCTGAAAGAAGGAAACCTCCTGCCTCTGGAAAAAAAAAATCACTTCATAAACAAGCAAATCAACAAGTGCAAGTTAAACTGAATCGAATATGGTTAAATCAAGAAAAATTTCAACATTATTTTACCTTGATCTTTTGCCAACAAAGTACTGTGCAGTGATGAAACCTCCACCTCTTTCTCCTTCAATTTTTCCTCTAAGGCGTGATAACCCTCTAAGTTATTCCTAAGTTCACTGCAATCATTTTGCAGTAACTGAATATCAGACTCCAATTGCAAAACTCTGTTTTTATGTAAGTCTCTTTCATCCGTGACCAATTCAAAAGCATCTGTTGCTTCTTTCAATTTATTCCTAAGCTCACTGCAATCATTTTGCAGTAATTGAATATCAGACTCCAGTTGCAAAACTCTATTTTTATGCACGTCCCTTTCATCCGTGACCAATTCAAAAGCATCTGTTGTTTCTTTCAATTTATTCCTAATCTCACTGCAATCGTCTTGCAGTATTTGAATATCAGACTCCAGTTGCAAAACTCTACTTTTATTTAAGTCTCTTTCATCCGTGACCAATTCAAAAGCACCTGTTGTTTCTTTTAATTTACTCTGCAAATCTTCAATCGTTGCAGCTTCCTGCCCGCTTCTAGATTCGAACTGTCTAATCAAAGTCTGAGCTTTCTTAGAAGCAGTTTTCAACTTTTCTGTGGTTTCCACGTAGTTGCTGTTCTTTTGAAGCTCTGATTGTGCATCTACTTCCGGGTTTAATTTTTCAATCTGCAAGTCACTGGTAGCATCAGTGCATGCAGATAGCAACAAACTAATATTGTTCTCTAACGTGGCAATAACATTTTCCTTTTCTTCTTTTAACTTCTCTGAGATGCTTGTTTTATCTTTCATTACTTCTACATCCTCAACTATAGTCATTATGGTGGTCTCTGTTTCCAGTAGTTTTTCACGGAGAGGAGAAATAACCTCATCAAGAGAATCAGAAAATTCATCAAACTTATCTGCAATGTATTTGTTTCTCAACTGAAACCCTTTCACAACCTTTCCAACTGATGAGATTAAGGTGTTAATATCAGTGCCATCAATCTCTCTGTTGTCAAATTCAACTTCAAAATTTTCAAAGCCATCCAAGAATGCTTTTCTCACAAGTGCATCTTCCTGGAACAAACATCACATATCAAATTAAAGGCATACCCAAAAAGCACCAAAAGATAGCTGGATAGATAGAGATAGATAGATTATAGATACATAATATACAGAGATATATACATAGCTATATACAGATAGATATAAATATATAAATATTTACAGATAGAGCTAAGGTAGAGATATAGAGATAGAAAGGTGGGGTAGAGATAGCGATATAAGGAGATATAGAAAGAGATAGAGATGGAGATATATAGATATAGATATATATATGTAGATATATAGATATAGACATAAATATAAGTATAGAGATAAATATCTAGATATAGATATAAGAGATATATGTATACATAAAGAAATATAGAGATAGATAGATGGAGAGATAGAGATAGAGTTAAATAGAGAGATGGATAGAGATAGATGGAGATAGAGAGATAGAGATATAGATATAGATAACGATGGAGATAGATGATATATATATAGAAATAGATATAGATATAGATATAGATGATAGATAGAGAGATAAAAAGCAAGATTTAATCATGTTTCCAATTATATTATAAATGGATGCATATCTCTGACTGGTCAGAAGATTCAGGTGGCATATATATCAGTTTTGATTATTGAATGCACAACATGAGGAAATAATAAAGACCAAAAGAGAATAGTAACATCATTACCTTCATCATAGCGTCTCCTTCGGAACCCTTAGCAGTCATGGGAACAATGTGGTCTCCTATTTTGTTCAGAATAAGACTCATATCTTTCAGAGTCTCAAATTTCCTCTCAAAGCATTGTTTTACTCTGGGGAATAGGGCATTGTCTTCCATAACTACATGAAGATCAGTAAGGATCCCAATGAGCTCTACAGACTTATTTTCCAAGCTGCCATTCTTTCCAGCTAACTCATCCATGCATGATTTTAATTTAAAACCAAGTGAAGATATTTCCTCTTTCGCAATTTTATCTGCATCCTCTAGGGCAGAAATATCATCTTGTGCCTTCAGCAATGCATCTTCCAGTGATTGAACAGTTGCATTGGCCTCTTCCAATTTGGTAGCATGGCTCGCAGCTTCATCTTGCAGCTTCTTCAATTCAATTTCCATGTCGGTCTTGAAAACTTGGTCGGCGTTATGTTTTTCAGTCAATGAACTGACATTACTCTCAAGCTGTGATAGTTTATCTTCTAGATCCTTTATGGTCATGTTCGCCTCTGCAAGTTCGCTTGAATGTCTGGCTGCTTCTTCTTTAGCTCTCTCTAACTCTGTCTCTGCAGCAAGTCTACCAACTTGAGCCTGCTCTTTCTCATTGGAGAGAACAGAAATATCTTTTTCCGCCTGTGACAAGGCATCTTCAAGTAACTTGGTAGAACCATTAACTTCATCAAACTTTTCATTGACTTTCTGCAACTCTTCCTTGGCTCTTGCTTTCTCGTGTTCTAACTCTGTCTTTTCTTCAGAGAGTCGAGAAACACTGTCCTCTGAAGAAGATAATCCTTGTTCAAGGGATTTTACGGTTGCCTGGGCTTCTGCTAATTTGGATTCAAGTATACCAGCTTCCTCCGTTATCAACTGCAACTCTTGCTCTACATGTACCTTAGCATTCTGGCATTCACTGACAAAACCAGCAAGCCACTTTACCTTTTCTACAGGTTCACCAAAAACTGGATCAGAAGGAAGAACGATACCATCAACACACTCCACCACTCTTTGTAACATGTTATTGCTATCCATCAAGAACTGCTCAAACTGATTCCTTTCCTTTTCAATTTCCACAAGGTCAGCCTCCAATTTCGGGATGCTTTCAACATCATGAGATAATCTATCGATCTGGTCTCTGTATTCAGAAACTGCTGATTCTTGCTTCTGCAAATCAAACTTCAACTGCTTAATCTCTGTGTTCTTTTCGTTTATAAGACCTTTTAGATTGTCTCTATCTTGAACCAGCCCCTTCCCTTTCTTAACTGCCATGGACAACTTATCCCTCAGCATGGAAGACTTCTCTTCTGATCGTTCAAGATCTTTTAACAGAGAACTCCTTTCTTCTTTCAGTGCTATAACTTCCTCCGATACCACTTTCAACTCATTTGACAGCTTATTTACATCTCCTCTAATAAGCATATCTTCTTCATGTATATCCTCATATAGCATCAATCCAATATCTCTAACATACAACAGACTTTGGATCGTTTCAAACACCTCAGCATCAACATAAGATGCTCTAGAGAAGTGAGCACTCTGTCCTTTTATAGCTTGAGAGCATAAATCGATTATCATAGAAGTACTGGAAGGGGTTTGATCAATTCCTTCATCTTCCAGGTTTACGCCAGCAAGATCCACCAACGTTTTTATTATCTGATCCTTCTCCAAGGAAAGCTGATGGTTATTGCCAGAAAGCTCTTCAAAATCATACATCAAAACAGTTAATTCTGATTGAAGGTATTCCTTTTCCTGTAATTCCAACAAAAGCGAAATACTAAAGCGATCAATATAGTTGCGGGATGCTTCCTTGACTGCAGAAATTTCTTCCTGCAGACTATACATATTATCCCTGGCTGTATGAAAAGCATCCCTTAGCCAAATCATTTGTGATTCCAAATCTGATGATGAGATAGGTTCTGGTAAATCTGACAGAGATAGAGCATCCTTCAAGTTGCATAACACCAGGAAGGAACCCTTAAGCATATTTCTGTCCTCCAGAATCCATCTTAGTTTCTCTGGTATATCAGATATTTCAGGCTGATCAAGTTCAGTGTGAGACAATATCTCTTCTATTTGTTCTAAGTTTTTATTACTTTGCAGTAATGAACTCTGCAGGGATGCAACCATATTCTCACTCCGGGCCAACTCCTCTTTAGTAAGCTCAGCAGCTTCTAGTGCAACTTTCATCTCCTGTAATTCGGTCAAGCATTTCTCAAGCTCTCTGGATTTATCAGCCAGAAAATTCTTTAGCGAGTCTCGCTGTTGTACCAATGCCTTTCCTTTTGTCACAGCCATACTAAGCTTTTCTTTGGTATTAGTAGTTTTAACCTTTTCCTGCTCAAGTTCTGTTTTCATATTTCCAATTTCAGTATTTAATGACACTATCGTTGCGCTTTCCTTATCAAGCTCTTCCACAAGTTTCCGATTTTCATCTTCTAACCGAGCCAGCTTTTCAGCCAATTCTTCTTCCTTTCTTTTGAGCTCCAGTAACCCGCCACATGCATCAACAAGTATGTTTCCATTTCCATGCTCTCTAGTATCCAAACCAACCTCAGAGAAAGTTTGCCCAAGTTGATAAATATCAGAAAGAAACTGATTATACTTTTCAATTAAAAGCATTGTGCCTTCCTCAACAGAAACTACTTTCCCACGTAGAGTACTATCCAACAATTGCTCCTGATTAACAACTGTCGCAAGAGAGAAT
Source organism: Lupinus angustifolius (assembly GCF_001865875.1). NCBI lineage: Eukaryota > Viridiplantae > Streptophyta > Magnoliopsida > Fabales > Fabaceae > Lupinus > Lupinus angustifolius. Next base: position 26,057,889 of record NC_032011.1, on the reverse strand, counting down.
ATTGTCTTATCTATTGCAATCTCAATATTGCGATCCTTTTCAAGCTGAGCTTCTGATGAAATGTGAAAACTCTCATTGGATGCCGTCAACTGAGCAATTTTTGTATTAAGATCCTCTATCTCACGGTCCTTCATAGAAAGAAGTTCGTGAAGATTACCTATAGTAGCCTCACTCTTTGGCCGTTCTTCTGAAGCAGTTTTCACAAACTCCAAACATTCTTTTACCATCTTTAATGGAACATCAGCTACATCCCTAACTTCAGCTTCATCCAGCGATGACTGTTTACCAGTCAGAGCCTTTAGCTCACAATGAAGATCAAACACTCCTTGGGCAAATGCTCCTCTTTCTTCCTACACAACGAAACAAATTAAAAAATTCAGTAATTGATAATAAACTTGACCACAGCTAGCTGAAAAACTAGTCTTAGGGCTCACTTGTTTAGGCTTAAAAATGATTCTACAAAAGTGGTTTTGACCGGCCACTTAAGAGAAGTTGAAAATACACTGTAAGGAGTCCCACGTGGAATGAAAAAGAAATCTTAATGTGGCACTTAAACCAATGAAGCCACATTGAATGAAAAAGTATGTTCAATATGGTATAAGTCATGAGGCCACATTGAGTGAAAAAGTGAGCTCAATGTGATACTTAAGCCATAGGCTCTCGACTCTCCTACCTAATGGACTAGCCTTTTGAGTCGTCCTTTCATCAGGGTTGTAAGTCCTACTATATAGCTTTTTTAATCAAAATAATCACATTTATTTAAGTTGTATAAAAGTGATTCGGCAAAAGTGAATTTGGGAAGTCACCTGATACTTGTTTCTAGTTGGTACGGGTACGAAGTACGCAGTATGTTACCCTGTCAAATACCGGTAAGTTAGGGGTATACTTAGTTGAGTACATTTGGTAAGCTCTTTATACATATATTATTACCATTAACTATTAATTATAAATAATTAATATATTTTAAAATATCTTATTTAAATTTTCTTTGATCTAATTCCATGATGTTGATCACTAGGGTTTCTATAGCTCCTTACACAACGGTTTCTACTGCTTCTTCTAGTGAATTTTAAGATTTTTTTCTTCTATGTTGTAACTCATTCATGTAGGCGAGTGCGCATCACCAATTACTCTTCCTTTCTTTAACTTAAATTGTAACTGAAAATCTGGTTCGTTGATTATAGGAAACTAATTTGCAAAAGAACCACGAATTGGTATCCAAGAGTCAATTCACAGCTCTCTACCAAAGTTAGTTCTTTCTTTAACTTAAAATTCAGTTTTCTTCAGCTTAGGCTTTTTTTGTAAAAAAAAAGCCTAACCAAACAAATATGCAAGAGTCATAAGCGATTCTTTCATTAAAATAATCACTTTTATTGATGAAAAAAACCTAAGCAAATTGTTCCTTCAAAGTATAAACCACAACCTGATACTCCTGCACAATACTTTCTTTCTCAGCAACAACCTTCTCCAACATAAGGCGCAATTGTTCAAGCTCGCCATTGAAGAAAGTGAAACCATCTCCAACCCCTTCAAGCTGATGCATAACTTCATCATCACCTTCAACTTTGGCTTCTTCATTTTCTTCATTCTCTACCTCATCAGATGCATCCACAAACAAATTATCCTCTGTAGATTTTACATCTTCAGCAACAGCAACAGGGTCTTCCCAAACGGCATCGTTTTGATCAACATGCTCAATTATCTGAAACACTCACTCACATTAATCAATATAAATCAAAATCAAAATCAAAACTTGGCATTGACCCATTTTTCATTACAATTGGTAATTGTTAAGTACCTGATTCGTTGCAACATTAACGTCTTCTTCAATGGTAGATTCGGTAATAACCTCATTTGATTTGGTGTGCACAATTTCATGACCTGGATCCAAATCAGGCTCTGAAATCTGGTCTGTTACGTTACTCTCAGACATTAAACAGTATTCGGATCTGCAATTTCAATCAAATCACATTAAATCAATACAATCCAAAAAGAATAGAAAGGAATTGAAACCCTAAATCGAAAGATTTGATTTTTTGGGTTAGAGAGTGTGATGAACAAATCTGGAAACAAGAAAATGAATACCAAGTAACCTGAAAAAATTTCGTACCGTTATACGTGTGAAGTTGGGATGGTAAGAGAAAGGTAAAAAAAAAAAAGAAAATTAGAGAAAAAGATGTATGCAATTTTGTATCATACATTATTCATATTTAATTTTAGTATCGACTTTTCAACAAAATTTAATCTAATTGAATAATAAATGATATATATAAATATTTATATTCACAATCTACACTAACAATATTTGAGATTATTTAATTTTTCTAATAAAAATAAGAGAAAAATAGACAGTGTAAGGATGTTTTTTACATTATTACTATATTATCTACATTCATTTTGAACCAACGTTGACTTTTAAATAAAAGTAAACAATGCAAATGATTGATAGATTATACACTGAATATATATAAATTTTTATTATGTCAATTTATACATTTATACTCTAAAGAGTGAATTTTCAATTTTGTGATTATGAGTATTAAAAATAGGTAATATAAATGAAAATAGTTTTGGATATAAAAAGAAAGTGATCCATAATTTAGCTAAAAAAATAATTAATTTAACCCAATACCAGATAAATATATGTACACTTTTGAGAAGAAAGAAAATAGATTTTTATTAAAAAGAATACAGAAAAGGGAGATTTTTTTTAATGGATTGAGTTACTTATTGCTAAGGTAAAATGGTATACAGAAACATTATAACAACAAGTAGCCGTTGACTCTGTCTATAATGAAAGTGAAGATAGAGATCAGATATTCTAATTTTTTATTTCGAACCAATCAAATTTTAATAAATAATATAAAAATATCATTTTTAATTTTTAAATTTTTGTTATACATGTGTCAATATTTAATTAATATAGGATAAAAAATGTAATATATGTCAGAAAGAGAGATGATATTTGATTCCGAATAGTTAAACATGTGACCATGTTACACTTTGTTTGCATTAAATTGTATCTCACTTTTCATTTATACTTAGTTGTTATCTCACTTTCCTAAAGTGTCCCCCACGCAATTATGCATTAAATTAAGGGGAACATGTCTCTTCTATATCTTATTTATGGGTTTATTAGAAGAAAAAAATTTATTAATAAACTTTTAATTTAAATATATTTTTTCAATTTCCCATGAAGTGTATACCAAATGTGTTCTACAAATCAAGACAACATTGGAATTAGGTGCATTGATTCTATGAAATTTATACTTGATTCAATAATACATATGTATTATTAGTATAAATATTTATATAAAATCAGTATCATTCATTTGTATTACTTTTTAGAAAAGTAAATAATAATAAAAAATAGATGATTTATAATACATTGACATTATATAAAACTCTTATATTATCAAATATGAGTATATATATTTTTCTCAATACAGAAAAAAGGAAAAATAAAATAGAAAACCAAATCAAACGCTTTTCATAATATGAAAAATATAATTTTCCGAAAATATTCTCTTTTCTCTTTCCTGAATAATATTCTCACCACCCTTCTTATTATTCTCATTTCACAATTATGGTTGTCATTTTGAGGTACAACATTAAACAAGTGTTACAAACTTACAATCACTAACTATTGCCTAATCATCTTTAGTGTACCATCACTGCCAGTATTGTCACTATTATCGTCGTCATCGACTTTATAACCATCTCATAGTTTCCATTTGTTAGGAAAGACAATCACATACCTTAAAAGTGATTAGTTTCTTATCCAAAAAGTGATTAATGTACAATCACTTACATTGTCATCATCCTATTTGTACATTTTTTGTTACTTATTATTTGTTAAAAGATCGAGTCGAGGCTCCTACTTCAAGGACTCAATATACACACTCTTACCACTATTGTCGGAGAGGCTGTTTCCAGGATTAGTGAACCTGTCGTTGCGACTCGCCCTCCTTAAATTAGGTACTCGTAATACATTAGAAAAAGTGCATCTGGGTGATCTTTAGGTAGCTTGTTGATATAGAGGTAGAAACGCCACAAATCTTCCTTTGAAACTGTTTCAACATCAACAACATCTTCATCACAAGTTAGCACCCATAGATCCTCTGAGTTAACTCTCCTTAAGCTACCGCGGCAAAAAGGACAAGACTGCGATCGTGTGTTCCTACATGTTGAAAATACCATCACAACCGTGTTCGAATGATAAACCAATTGCATATAAATTTGTCAGGTTAAACTATACTTCACCAACAAGGCATTCGTCTAGTGGTATAAGGCTTCACTATATCCCCAGAAAGACCAAAAAGGTCAAGGGTTCGATTCCTGGGAACGATACTTGTTGGGAGGGCCCCGAAAAAGATTAGTTCCTTACCCATAGGATTTTCAGCAATGTGAATACTTACCACTTGCGGTAGCATCTGATACACATGTTATGACAGCAATTCGGCAAAACCATTTTGGTGCAAGGCTCTAAGCAAATACCACACTCATCTTCTCTTTGCAAATCAACATTGTTTAGTTTCACATCTCCTTCAATCATCATCATCATCTTCTTCTTCTTACCATGACTTGAACCTTCTTCTATGCTAGAGTGTTCTTCTTCGGAAATGTCGAACTTCTCCAAGCTACCATGAAGGCGCTGAAGAGATGGCAATATAACGGCTAAAGTTCAATTTTCGATGACATAAAACAACGTAAAAACAATCAGTCATGGCAACCATAAATGATTATACAAAAAATTTAAGGAAAAAAGTGATTTTTTGCAAGTGAAGCATTCACTCACCATAGAAGTCACCAATTGTAGCCTTTCTTCCATGAGTGCTTATTATTGATCTACCATCATTGTGTACCTTTGGTAAAAAATAAGAGACCAACAAAAGAAAAATATGTATCATTTATAAGTTCATGTGTTTGAAATAAGCTTTTTTGAGATAAGCTAAAAAAAGCTTATAGGAAGGTCATAAACTTATCTTATAAGCTTATTGAAATAAGCTCTCTATAAACTCTTCCAAAGGGCCCCTAAACAAATCATTTCCCAATACAAACTTGCTTTTCTTTATTCCTGAAGACACTAACCGACTTTGCCTATAATCCAATAGTCTAATATCTATGCATTGTCAGTTTAAAGATCTATACACAGTTAATACATCGTCCACTTAAACATGAATGGTGGACGATACAATGACAGTGTATAAAACCCATACACTGTCGGCGTATACAGTTTTTTCTCATAATTTATGAGCATTTGCCAATCTATTCAAAACAGAAAAGTAAAGTACAACACCAAAGTTCTTGAACCAAAATCTAACAATGAAATTGAACACTCTCACCTTGTATATCAATATGTGGAAGAGGTTGAGATATCTGTGTAGAAGAAAGCCTGCACAAGAACAATCCATCCATTGTAATAGTAATAGAAAGAAAGGAGCCAATTGATTGTAAACCAATTTCATTTGAAGAAGTGTGCCACCTTTTCCTCTTGGAATTGCAGCAGCCCTATAAAACAAAAACAAAAATATAATCAAATTGATACAGCTTTGACGCATCGTTAAGGTTGTTGTTTAGTGACCATGAGGTCACGTATTCAAATCCTGGAAACAACATCTTCACTTTTGGAGGTAAGGTTGCGTACATCTACCATCCACAGACCCCTACTAAATGGGAGACTCGTGCACTAGGCCGCCCTTTTTTTTATGACCTTTATTCCACTTATGAGTAACTAATTCAATGAACATGTATATATGTTGATTATGTCCCTATTAACAAATTATCTGACTTAGAAAACAACATAAGGTCAATTAATCAATAATTATCTGACTAGACAGTAGTATAAGGCTCCATTAAATTCTCGTAAAAGTCAATTATTCGATTCTAAAGAGCTACACTTCTTGTAAGAAGCAATCACGCAATCCGAAAATGTAGTAATTCGTTGTACCAAAAGAATCAATAATTATCACAAGACCCTTCATGAACAATTACCTATGTACTAAAAAATACATAAAAATCAACAATTAACTGAAGACCCTTTATTCCCATGTTTTCACAGAACCAAAAAAATTCATAAATATTAAAAAATAAAGTTACTAAATTGATAAGAGAAAATAAAAGGGCAATGAAAAAAAAACTGAAAACTCACAAAACATTAGCATGCTGTATATCATCTTCAAGTAGTTTAAGAGAATCCTGATAAGGTAACCTTGAAATTTGGCATGCCATCATTTCCATATATTTTTCACTCTTCTTTGTCTTATACACTTTATACAAAAGCTGAAGCACAAAAACTTTACAAAACAAAGAGAAAAATAATGAGATAACAGAAAAAAAATGTTCCTTTTATGAATAATTGAGTAAATGGGTATGATGGGGTTTGTAAAGTTGATAAATTTTTGAAGAAGGGTTATTATCCTAACTGATAAGGGAAGAAATGAAGAAGAGAAGAAAAAAGGGGTTAGCTTTTAGAATGTTTTTGTGTTCAAAGATTCAAACTTTGGGTTTTGGTTTAGGTGTTGAAGTGGGTGAGGTAAGGAATGGCTTATCATCATAATCAAATCATTATTATATTCATGTTTTTGGTTTCCGGTATGTATTCTCGCATTAGAGATAATCTTGTCCAAGCTGAGAACATCATGAATATCATATGTACGTAGGGTTAACTCTCTCAGTCAATATTTTTTCCATCCACAACACTCGAACTCAAGATGTTGCCTAAAAAAATCAATTATGTACCACTTCAACTAATGTCCGTTAATATTCATCTTATTATATATCTATCATTACAATCATTATTATTCCTATCTTTGGAAATCACCTAAGTGAATTTTAAGGTAATGTATCAATATTGCATCTCATTGTATATATTTTTTATCTAATAAGTTATGTGGTTATGTAAATAAAGTATCACAAATTTATCAACAAAGGCGTTACTCTTACCTGCTGGATTTTTAGGATGACCAAAATGTTAAATGTTTGATGTTTGAGAATGATACTTATTTAGAGAAATAATCACGTGTACCGAAAATGATTAGTTCTTTACCCAAAATGTGAAGAGATCGCTTTTCAATACAAATTTTTTTTTACCAAATTGTATTTGATAAGTCACTTGGAGGTAATATATGACTTATAGGTCAATTAATTTTTATTTTATGGTTATGGATTAGTTTATAAACTTATTTTATTAGGCAACTTTTTTCTATAAATTATCTTATAAATTGCTAATTGTAGGTTAATAACTTGAATGATTTATAATCTCTCCAATTTTGTATAATACACACATGCTCTACTTTTATTATATTTATAAAAAGAAAGTATATACAAATTAATGTCTATGTGGCAATTTTTATTGATAGTGTATTTTGGTTGTGAGTATTATTATTGTTTAATTTCTTTCCTTGTATTAATTAAAGGATTTAATTTGAATGTTTAAGTAATGTACTAAGATAAAATTATCATTGAATTATTCATTATAATGTGTGTGAGGGAGGCAAATGGTAGTTTTTAGGATTTGAATTCATTACTATTTTAAAAAAATAAATGAGTTGAGTTTTCTAAATAAAATAAATGAATATTTTATTTACCATATACTTAAGCATCAAATAGCTTTCCCCACTTCTTTGAATGGTAGTCTTTAAAAATAAATGGGTATAATCCTCTTATTATTAAAGAGAAAAATATTATTATTCAACATTAATTATTATCGACTTTTAAATATAAGTAACACAAATGAATAACTTATAGTATATTAAATATGTATAAATTTTTATACTGATATTACATTACATAGAAACACCCATTATTTAATGAGTTAAAATCTTACTATACTACATCAAAATAAAAAAGGGTACAATAACTAAACTTTCATTTTAAGTCTTTCTATGACTAAGTTAAGATACAATATTAGGTTTTATTATTCTATCATATTTTTTAATTAAGGTGTCCATTCCATTTTACTAACAAATACTTGACTAATTCCTCTAGCTTGTGGTTACTTCTCCAAGTATTTTTATATATTTTTTCTTTCTAACTTACTATTTAAATTATTAATGATTTTAAATTTTAAAAAAAATGATATTATTATTCAAAAGATTTCTTAAGAACTTTCTGCTGTAAGTTATTTCAAACACATAAATGAGATAATCCAACCACATATTAAATATCATACAAATTGTCAAGAGCTAGTTATGAAAATTTTAATGAAAATAATTGGTTTGGTAAAGAAGAGAAAATAAAGATCAGCTTCTTTGTGCATTAGATGAAAATTTGAATTATTAAGTCCATTAGGTATTAAATAGTGTCTAAGGTCAAGGAGGAGCTTTTGCAAATGGGTTGAATTTTTTTAACATTACCAAGAGTATCTCTTACCTTTTTGTGTAAGGAACTAATCTTTTTCATGATTTGTTGTTGTCCCTCCAATAAGTGTTACTTTTAGTAATCGAACTTTCGACCTTATAAATCTAGTGAGACCTTATACCACTAGATCAACGCATCGATGATAAATGAGTTGAATTTTAATATAAATATTCAATCTCTCTATTCATTTTCTCATGAGTTGGCTTTGCTCAATTAATAAACATTATGTTATGTGTTTGATGCAAATTGTTGAGTATTTTAGGTGAACCACTATTAATTATTGCATCATGTTATTGGCACTATAGTTTTTTATATTTAGGTGACCCAATAAGGTTTCTATGTTATAGATTACATTAAAATACGATCAAATCATATATATGAAATTTTTGGACTAGCATTCATGGCTTTTTCATAGATAAGGTCAAATCATAGAGTCAACGAAATTTTTGGTTAAATCTAAGGAGAAGCCCACTTTAAAAAGTTAATAAAAAATATTCCATAACAAAATATAATATGTAGACATTGTTAGTGTAAAGATTTATACACAATCAATATATCATTCGTCATTCATTTATATTATTCGTCTGAATCATTCACTAATCAATAATAATTGAATATGAATAAAAAATGGTACAATAATAATAAAAAACTCTTATATTATTAGTGCATATTTTTTCCGCTTTCTAAAATGAACAAAACATTAATATTAGGACTATGGTTTTGATATGAAGGTGTGAATTGTTATTTTTCTTACTTTTTATAATAAAAAAAATTGTAAAATATTGCCACATGTTTGAGCAAGAGTTTTTTCATTAATAAGATTTCTGAATATAATTAATTAATTAGCATCAACAGGTTCTCTAGTGAAAATTAATTAATTTTATTTCTAAAGAAACGCTTTGTCCTCTTAATATGTCTTCACAACTCTATTCAAATTAGTTGAGATTACCAACAAGTTATTAGTCTAGCAATATAAAATCAAAATGTCAAGAGTTTAATTCTTAAGAACGATACTTATTGGGGGAATCACACAGCCCGAAAGTGATTAGTTTCATACTCGTAAGATTAGAGATACCAAAAAAAATTAGTTGAGGCTCAATATGATAAGAAAATTACAATTTCAATGGTTCTAAGATTTGCACGTATATTTTATAAGAATAAAGTATCTGTCACTGAAAAAACATGACATATGTCATATTTCATCATTTTTTATAAAAATCTTTCTAAAACTAAACAAAATAGTACACATGTCATTTTTTTTACTAGCTGGAGGAGCTCATTGTACGAGGAGATACAATATTCTCATAGAGTGTCACTATAGTATAACCATATTAGTATTTAGCTGTTGTACTATGATTGATAATGAACCAAGAAAAAAAGTAAAAGTGAAATGATGATAAGTAATATACAAATTAAAATCCACCCTTATAAGCTATTATTTGATAAGCTGATACCATTATAGACAAAAAATTATCTTGCTGATGGAATGCAAGCATTTGATAAATCAGGACTCTCAATTTCAAGAAAACTTGTAAGCAAAGTTTTCCTTGAAGATTGTGGTTTTGAGGTACCTGAAGTTGATAATTTAAGCTGAGATTCTGATCCTTTTTCAATCTTAGAAGCATCTTGTATAGCCAAAATCACTTCTTGCATTCTTGGCCTAGAAGCACCATGTTGTTCTACACATTGCATGGCAATTTCAGCTACCCTCCAAATGGACTCAGTTTTCACATTCCCTATTAGGGAAGGGTCCATGATGCTTATAACATCTCCTTTTCTTATTAAGGATCTTGCCTGCAAAAAACATAACACAAATGTTTCATGTAGTATTTGAAACAAAATGGTACAAGTATTTTGATCCTTGGTTTACAATTTGGTCCCTATATGTAAAAAAAGAGTAATTATCCATTCGGGTACGTTGTGTTTTTTGTGGGCACCAACTTAGTCCCTAACAAATTTCAGTTACCATTTTGGTCACCAACTTTTAAAACATAGACCTAAGTTAGTCTCTCTATTATCTTGTATCTGTTAACGTTAACAGAATTGCTAACAAAACATGTTAACTGCATACATGACAATTTCACGCTGGAAAATTTTGTCAACTAGGTGAAATGACGTTGTTTCGAATTTTTTTAAAATTAAGACACAAAACGACGTCGTTTTGTGTTATCTTATTCCCCCTCGCCAGCTCCAAGAAAAAACACTCATTTTAGTCCCTCAAGATTTCCATAAGTATCATATTAGTCCCTATTGGTGTAGATGGTACTTACGGAAATCTTGAGTGAAAATCCGAGGTAAAGAAACCTAGTCCTCTTACATGGTAATCATTTTCACTTTGGTCCTTACATGTGACAATTATTTTCAATATGGTCCCTATACTTCAACTTTAGATTAATAAAAAGTACACATACCCAATGAACTATATTCATTTCAGGACCATAATCATCTGCTGAGACAGGTTTTCTACCAGATATCAGTTCCAGAAGAACAACTCCAAAACTATATAAATCACTCTTTTCAGTCAATTGTTGATTTGCATAGTACCTGTTCAGCAAAAACATTACAAACTAAGTTCAACATGTTAGGAATAAAAGTTATATTTGATCATGAACACATGAGTCGATTTGTCGCTTACTCGGGATCTAAGTAGCCTACAGTTCCTCTTGCAACACTTGATATGTGAGTTAAATCTTCTTCAGCAAGTCTTGAGAGTCCAAAATCTGATACTTTTGCTCTCATATTTATGTCTAAGAGAATATTACTTGTCTTTACATCTCTGTGTATGATACTAGGATTGCATCCAGTGTGTAAGTATTCAAGTCCTATAGGAATAGAATGTTACCTTATAACCACAAACTTGGAAGCAAAATACTAAAATGTTAAACTATACTTTTAGTTTAGTCCTTATAAGCCCAACTATTTTCAATTTAGTCCTTTTAGTTTATTGTTTCCATAACACAATTTGTTGGATTTAAGGTATAGGGACTGAAGTGAAAGTAATTGTCTAATAGAAGGACCAAACAATAAAAAAGTAGAGTAAATAGACATTTTAGTCTCTCATGTTTTTCGACCTTATCAGTTTGATCCCTCGAAAATTGAAAAACTCAAAATGGTCCCGAAAAACTTCAAATGTGGGTCAAATTAGTCCTATTTAGCATGTTTTACAACACCTGATAAGGACTAATTTGACTATAAAAATGACTAATTTGACCCACATTTGAAATTTTTGGGGACCATTTTGGGATTTTCAAATTTGTCGAAAAACACGAGGAACTAAAATAAGTATTTACTCAAAAAAGTATACTTTTTTTACCACATAAACATGGTAGCCATACTCACTTTGGTCCTTAAATCCGAAAATCATTTTCAATTTGGTCAGTATACTTTTCAAATTGTGTTATAACAACAATAAATACAAGGATCAAATTGAAAATAATTGTATATATAGGGGGCTGAATTGAACTTTTTACATATATGGATCAAGTTCAAAACAAGCCTCATAGATATGCACCGAAAATATAGTTTATGGAGCTAGAAGATAGTTAGTAATCAACCTTTAGCTGCATCTTCGGCGATACGAAGACGAGTTAACCAGTCTAATTTCTTCTGATTTGAAGATTCTGTCAAAACATTAGAACTTATATATATCATGACACATTTTTTACTATTAAGTAAGTTGGTTAGTACAAGGGTGAGGATTTAGACCATGAACATGAATATGATCCCTTAATGTGCCATTATGCATATACTCATAAACCAGAATATGCTGATATTCTTCTTCACAATATCCAATTAAAGGAACCAAGTTTCTGTGATGAATTCTTGAAAGCAAAGCTACCTGCATTGTGATTCTATAATCAATGAGCAGAAAACTAAGATTTTCATATTCTTATAGCTAGCTATATTAGAAATTCATGTGAAAATCTAAGTCTATGCAGAAAATTGGATATATGTAACACTAGTTTTTAACTTGTTCCTTATACATAAAAAATTTCAATTTTATTTTGGTCCTTATCGATTATTATCGTTACAACATTGTTTGTTGGTTGGAGTTAAAATATAGAGACCAAATAGGAAATGAATTTCACTAGAAAGGTCGAAACATACTTTTTCGGCCTCTATATATGATAATCATTTTCACTTCGGTCGTGACAATCATTTTCAATTTGGTCTCTATATTTTAACTCCGAAAAGTGGTGTTAAAACAACAATAACCATCAAGGACCAAATAAAAAATAATTGTACATATAGGGACTAAACTGAAAACTTTTTACCGATCAAGTTAAAAACAAAATAAAGTTTATGGTAGACTGATTCAACTATGAAAACTCTACCTCATTCACAAATTGCTGGTTCCCATGGCTTGATGGATCAGTCATAGTCTTAACTGCAACTTCTTTTCCATCACTCATTTTTCCGTAGTACACAGATCCAAAGCTTCCTTTGCCGATTTTCTTTTCAAAGTTACTAGTAGCTTCTTTCAACTCGGACAGTGATATATAGTAAGCAGTACCTTCATCCCTTAAACTCCCTCCTCTATATCCTGTTAAAGGTTTCGTGCTACTTCGCCCGGAAATACCTGCAGGGTAGTACAAAGAATGAATTTGATGGAAGAACTCGATATTTGCCAACTTAAAAGTACTACATTTTTAACTTTTTTGAGTAACCTTTTCCATCATGTTTCTGTTGAGAAGTTTTTCTCCTTAGTTTATGTAATAGTACTAAACTTGCTAGGAACAATACTAGTATAATTACTAGTACTCCAATTGAAATTCCGAGTATCAACTTCGAATGCTTCTTTGTCCCTCTATGTAGTCCAGGATTGTTATCATAGCTGGAAGAGAAAATAAATGTAACTATTACTTAAATCTTGGTACCGATTTTAATTGATCTAATACAAGAAAAATTATGCTGTTTCTGAGCATATACTTACTTGAAAATGATTTTTTGAGATACTAATCCTGATGGTATTTCGCCACTAAATGAGTTATTCTGTATGAACCTGTCACATATTTACAAATGCTGCATGATTAATATATATATCATAGGGGTAACAATTATGTTCATTTATACAAATGTTGTTCTGAAAGTAGAGATGAATCATGATTAACATTGGCGATTAAGTGCTATACATACAGTGCTTGTAAATTCGGCAAAGTACCCAAGTAAGATGGAAGTGAACCACTCAATTTGTTGTTCTCTAGATGCCTGCATTTTATTAGCCGAAAAATGAAAAAAAAGAAACTTAGGACTTGTTTGGTTTACAAATATGTTTACTATTTTATTTTTCACTTTTTATTATTAAATGCAAAAATGTCGCATTGTTTACGTTTTTAAAAGATTTGTACATGAAACAATGAAGTTTTTCACTGTTTTCTGTACAAATCTTTGAAAACAAGGTAAATTTTTTGCAATTATTGATGAAAAGTGAAAATGGAAATATAAACCAATTTCGGTTTTCGCTAACCAAGCAAACGAGAAGTGTGTTTTCAACCACCTCAGTCCCTCCAAAAAGGGTATGTAAGAAACTATAGAACTTACAAAATCTTTAGATTGATAAGATTGCTCATGTCAGGTAATGAACCTGTAAGAAAGTTTCCATCTAACCACCTAAGAAAACAAGAATGAATCACTAAAGAAACCACATTAGACGAAAAACGATATTAAAACCAATTTTGTTCTTAAGGATGTTTGATTCACTTACAACTCTGTCAATGCTTCCATGTTGTTGAGCTCATGTGGAATTTCACCCTTCACATTCCTTTTTGACAGGTTTCTAATACAAGATGACAGCAAATTCGGTCAATTTTATGGATAACTATACTTTTTGTAACGCAAACTAAATCAATGTTGTCCGTAAGTTGTCGAGAATAGTTGTTCACAAAATATGTTCGTTTCCATCATGCTTCTGCAGTTCTGCCAAAAAATTTCTCAAAACATAATTATATAGCAGTATCTCACATTCTATAGCATCAACTTTTGGAATTCAATAATATCGTATGCTTATATACTTCCGTAAAGACAACTAATTCATAGAATGGTAATTCACTAGACTAGAAATTTGCATGAAACAGAAGTGTCAACAAAAGGGTATAGAGATGTTACATCTTTGTAATTCTTGGAGGTGTAGTGGTACTACAATTTATCCACTCCCAAGGTGTTGGTACACAAGGATCACCTTCATTCATCAGGACACTTTCGGCAGACAAGGAGCTAAATGTATTCACCGCATTTGCTGTAAATGAAAGTATGATTAGTACTTAGAAATAATCTCATTTATATAACGATGTAACTGTTTAAACTGAATCATGTGATTTGATCTAGATAAGTAGTAAATATCCATCGATATAGTCTATGGTAGCATATATAGACATGGTAGAACGGGACAACACGGAAAATATGGTTCTGTTCTGTGTTTGTTGAATTGTATAAATAGAACAGAACAGAATAAAAGTAGAATATTTTGGTGCCACCGGAAGGGGCGAAACCGAAAAGAGCTGAACAAAACATCATGCTATGTCCCTATTAAGTCCGCGCACCAAATGCTACCTATGTTACACATGCACCAAAAGATCTATTTCACAAAAAAATATTCTAACATTATAAGAACTTACAATCTTGTCTTTCGGTCTTCAATGCTATCGGCAAATATTTGCTTATTTCCATTGCATTTAGAAGAGGTCCTCGAGTAGAATCCGGGGTCTTAACAAAGGAGAAAGAAAGAACAAAGTTCAAACTCACATTCATGTAACTTGGTTCATAAAGAGTGTAACTTCCATTAGCATTCTCAGCTATGTTAACAATTGCATTGCTATAGTCAGCTATATAAGGTTGCTCCAACTTGAACTTTCTTGTCTCGTTCTTCGGCAAATCTTCAATCTCAGCTAAATAAGCATAAGCTCTAGCATTGGCAGGGAAGTCTTCAAGGTTTAATCTGTAGCTGAGTACTCCTTTTGTGCCAATAACTGCAGTTTGCATCACTTTCATAGGTGGATATTCTCTTCTCTCGATTTCTATGTTCATAGTTGTGTTGATTCTTTCTGTGCCCGGTGCAACACCAACAAGATAATTTTGTCTTCTAATAAGATCAGAATCCCAAATTCTATCATATGGATCATCTGGATACCTGATATATTTGTTAAATAAAAATAAACAAATGATGTTAATGGCATGAAACATATGAATTTTCCCCCGAGTCGAGCAACATAACATTCAATTCAGCCTCTTCACTTAAGACTGTGTATATCTACCCTCCCCATACATCACTAGGTGGGAGCCTCGCACTGAGGCCTCCGATTAAAACTTTAGAAAGCTTTTTTGTCACCAATTAAGTCCTTGAAATTTTAAAATAGTGTTGATTTGAAGGACTTAAATTGTTGACTAAAGTTCTTATAAGAACCAATGTGGTAAACTGATATGTATTACAACTTTCAAGGACGTGATTGGTAACAAACGATTCCTGTGAGCGACACTTGTTAGGAGAGGCTGCCAAAACCCCCGAAAGGGATTAGTTCCTTACATCAAATTTTGGCAACTCTCCATTTCTGTGCCAAAAAAGATAAGAGATGCTAAAAAGAAAGTATTAAGGTAGAGCTTCCAAACCTGACAGGATCCTCACTAGGAGCACCAAAGTTAATCCTTGCAGCCACTTTCAAGAAGAAATTGTCCTCAAAATCTGTGGCATACATAGAAAGATTCAAAGGCCTTAACTCCAAGGTAGATATGAAAGGAGAACCTGTTGTAGCACAACACATGCAAACATTAACAGAATCTGAGGGTGCCATAAAGATCATTTCCTCAACATATACTCTTGATGCATCATATATTGACACTGTGGCCCATTTTGTTGCATCCAAGTAGATCTGAAACTGAGGGTATGTGTCACCATTTTGCAAACTTCCATACTGAAAAGTTGCTCTCACCAAATACCTTCTTCTCTCTGCAGTTTTCAGTGTATAACAATATTTTCTACTATCTGTAGGAAAATCTCTTCTCCTTTGATATTGAACCTTGTTTCCATTAGCACTTTCTACTTTTACTGACATGCCATGTTTCATTATCATAGAGTCTGAAAACCATGACAAAGTTGTTGTTCTATCAGTGTAGTTACTTGTTGAACCTCCACAATCAATGCTGATAAATTCTGCATCAAAGTTTCAATTTTCTTATAGATTTAGAACACCCATCATGGTTTTTTTTCTGCTATATGTAATAAAAAGACATGATTTTTCAGTTTATAAACAAGTTCTACTATGGAATTCACTGCATGCATGATTTGAAAACTATTTTCCTAAGCTTTTGTATAGTAAAGAAAACATGGAAGAACATACCTTGAAGTTGAGAAATTGCTGAAGATGTTAACAAAGGGAGTATAACAAGAAAAAAAGGAAATAAATCCATTGAAGTTAGGAAGAAAAGGTAATAATTTGCATCAAGAATTTTTGTGTAGTTGATGAAAATAAGTGATTGTTTTAGTTCAGCATCTAAAACCAGCTTTTTTCCACTTAAACTTTAACTTTTTTTTGGTGATTGATGAGTTTGTTAACTGTTCATTCATGTTTGTGTCTTTAGTTGATGTTGGAATCTTCTTTTTCCTTTAAGAAAATAACATTTCAGGTTCACTTTTTTCCTTTTTCTCTTTACTCTCACAATAAAAGTAACAAACAAGTCACAAGATCAATAGTGAGGAAATTAAAATAAAAATTGTAATTGTGAACTAGGGTTGAAAGTATGACGTTTTATTTTGGTTTCTCACGGGTATCCTCGCATTTGAGACAATCCTGTCCGAGCTGGGAATATCCACAGTTACGTTGGGCTAACTCTGCAGCGGGTATTTTTTCCATCCACAAGACTCGAACCCGAGACCTTACTTAAGGGGAATCAAGCATGTATCACTTGTACCAACGCCTCAAATTATGAACTGGGGTTGAAAGTAGGACTTTGATTGTTTAAGTTTGACATTTGTTTTAAATTCATGGCTCAAATCTGTCTTAATAGCCCACCATAACCAAATTTTAGGCATGATCTAAGGTGTCTCAAATACCAATAAGATCTATAAGGAATATTAGGATATTCGATATAGAAATCGAATTAGAAGAAATCTTGTATAAGTATAACTCGGTTAAAGAATTCAGTTAAATTGGATGATATCATATACATTATATAATTATAAAATACGTATGAATGCTAAGCTAATTGTGAATGAGAGTCCAGATGCGATATGATTTTACATTTAATTGTTTTTTTTTGCTTTTTTGTATGAACAAAATGATCAGTCTAGTCACCCGATTTAAAGCGATTCGACCAACTTTCCAGTGATTTGAAAAAAAGCCTAAAGCTAGCATGAGTATACCATTGGCCAAGTCTTATGAACAATAACATTCTTGAAATACAGCACAAGTTTAAGTAGATCCTCTCCAACAATGTTATTTACATATAGAAAGAACCCAATCCACATACATAAAAGATGAATATGAAGACTTAAGCCACTTTTGCTTGAAGAAATTTAGATTTTAGCCAATTCATTTGTTTTTTCCTATGAGAAGCTCCAAAAATAAAAAGACTATATAACAATTTGTATTGGGAGCTATAAAACAACATGAACATATATAAATACTTTGTCATGTTATTTGTCTCTATCAATCGAGTTAAAATTCTCTTTATTAATAAAAATATAAAGTGTTTCAAAAAATAAAGAAAAATATAATTTTCAATCATATTATAGTTAAATACTCAATTTTAATCTCTTTTTCTTTCTGTATTGATAATATTTTACACAATATGAAACTTAACTTTTAATATAGACATAAGTTGTGGATGATATATAAATACTATAATAGATACATCCTTAAGTACTAAATTAAAATGAGTTTAAAATTTGTGTCCTACTGTGTAAAGTTTTTAGACTGTCAATATATTATTCATCATTGATTTGTATTACTTTTGTTTGATAGTCAAGTGTGGTTAATAAATCAATGATGAATGATTTGTTGAGAGCATAAAAAACACTTACTCTGTCAGTGTATACATATTAAATCCTATTAAAATAAGTGGTATAGCAAAATGATGGGAAAAAGAGGTAAAGGGTAAAATAGTAAATTAAATAAAGTAGTGTTAATTTGTGCTTTTGCAGACAGCATAATCTGTAAGATGGTGCAAGTTTGGACCAATGTTGTTGTCTTTATGCTTTTTTGAAGTTTGAAAAAGTATGCAGATAATATTATTCTGACACAGTACCTATACTGTGGAACAACGTGTATTGATTCAATGGTACATACTTGATTCTCCTTAAGTAAGGTTTTGGGTTTAAGTGTTGTAGATGAAAAAATGTTCACTATGGGAGTTAGCCCCACAAACCTGTGAATATTCTTGACTCGAACAAGATTGCCTCAAGTACGAGGATAAATGTGAGAAGTACCTACACTGTGGTGGTCCCTTCCCTAATCTTAGTGCAATAAATGTAATGTAGTGGTCCAACATGCACAGTTTCACTCTATTTTGATATTTTTTTGCTTCAATTCCAACTTGGTTCTTTTTTCTTCGAGGGAGGTGATTTTTGCTTCTGATTTCTGAATAATGTTTTATTTTCGTAAGTTAATTAAAATGTTACTTTTTATTTTAAATTTTTTATTTATTTATGTGACAATATCTAATTGGTCCAAGACAAAGAATGAGCCATCCTTGAACACCCATGATCTGTTTTTGCAAATACAAATATAAAATTTTAACTTAAGCAACCAAAATTGAATAGAAATAAAAATAAAAGGCTTCCAAATCATTTTACATGTGTGTTTCATGTTTCATAAGTCTTCTCTTCCTTTTTTCTTACCCTATAAAATCTAATTCCCAAACGTATTATATGCTAATATAATCCTTTTCTTTTTCTTTGTTGGGATGAATAAAATGAGAATAATTATACTTCCCATAAAGTTTATTCTTCAAGTTCAATGTGAACTCAAGTGAGACATTTTTAGATGTGTGGACCAAAGTGCTATATAATAGTTTTCATGTGAATCTCATGGATTTGTTGGGATGAAAAATAGTGCACGTAACAGCATCCATAAAAGACTAAGGATTCAATTGTAATATACAATTAGTATAAATGTTTTTCATACTTTAAAATCTACAATATGATTATATATGATATGACTCAAGGGAGTGACGTGTAAGAGATTGCGAATCGGGATTCTCTGTCCCAAATGTTCTTATCTTCATGTCTCACTCAATTAAATTCTATTAAATAACCTAAAAAAATTATTTTTTGATATTTATTTTAAGTATGTTTGAGCTTTTAATTGGCTTGAGACATAATGAGACACGAAAAATGGGACATGTGATCTCCATTCATGTTGTAGCATCCCATCAACATGGGATAGACACCACAATTGATGATAAGTAGCTAAGGTGGGCATTGTAGAGGTTTAGTTTGCCAAAGTGATTGATTTATGGTCATGAGTGAAAGTCGTCGGGAGTATAGCAAAATCATAGATTACCGGACCTAATGTACTTAACTATTTAATAAGCAAAACTACTTCTGCTTCATGGATGGGTAGAAGGTAGAATAGAATATGAAATATCAGTTGTTGCGAACTGATAGGTGTCTCTTTGTATGATCTTATGCATTAGATTTGTTCACCATTACCTACCATCACAGAAAACTTGAATGTGGGTGAAATAGGCAACTATATAAAGTGTATAACGCAAGATCGGATAGCATTAAGAGAGTTGTCGGTACAATCAAAATAGTAACTTTAATGCCATAATTAGTATCATTTATTATTTATGTTTAATAATTATTAACTTCAAATAAAAAAAACATATATTAATAGTGGAAGACTACAAGGTTAGTATGTAAATATTAAATTTTATTAAAATATTTCAACCTGTGTCACCATTTATTTATTTATTGTGATTAAGGATAGAAATAAGTTATGACATATTAGATTTTGTCTTAAACAAACTGAACGTATATAACATATATGAATTTAAGTCGACATGTCTGCATCTAAATAGACTAATAGTTGTATTTTTAGCTAGATCCTTCTAACCATAACAATTGAGTTATTTTTATATACAATTTTATATTAAAATTAAACACATATATAATATACTTGTATTAAAATAATATAATTAAATATATTATATAATATAATTAAATATATTATATAATATAATTAAATAGGTCAACTTGGTAAGTTTATTATGTATTTTAGTTGACATAAAGTTTAATATGTTAAGTTAAATAGACTTTTTAAAGAGTTTGACATTTTACAAAAAATGTTTGGTCTGATTTAACCGGTTAGGTTTAGGATAGAAGCAATTATTACTCATTTTATGAAGAATGGTCTCAATCACATAAATTCTAAAATGATAAAAATTGATCAAACTAAAATATGAGTAATCCAAATACTTTATTATATGGATAAAAGTTGTTATAAACGATATGATAATAATAATCAAAACAATAACTAGCAATATAAATATAAACTATAGATAAATTTAAATAGAATGAAACTAACTAAATTATAAATAAGATCATGTTCTATCTGTCTAAATATATTTAATACTTCGAATAAATTCATATATTTTCTATTATTAATGCATTATTGATTGTGAAGATTTGGTTGGAATTATTGGTGAAGTGCCATATAAGTGTAACTCATCAACCACAACATTGCAAATAACCTTTTCAAATCTTATGTATACAAGAACACGTCTTTTTTTGCTACACGTAAAAACCTAACCCCGTCATTCTTAAGTAACCCTTAGATGCGACCTCTCTGACCTATAAATATATTGCATGTGCCACTCATTAAGCTTAAATACTCCCTACAGTATTTATTCCCCTTTAATGGAAACTTTCCGTGCCTCAAACCCGTGACCTCAGGATAAATAATCACTATACTACTGAGTCACTACTATTAAACTAGACTTAAGTCAAGATACATGCCAAGTTAGTGTCAACTTGTGATTAATTTATTTCTTTTGTTGAATTGAAGGTACATAGTATCCAACATTATATTTTTATTTTTTTGGTACATACTTATTTATAAAAATAAATTTAATTTTCATATTGAATTGGTAGTGACATGCCATATGGATTGTTGTGTTTTTGAATGTAGGAATATTTTTTTGTTACTACCAACTTTATGGTTAATGAACTAATTATAATTTATCTTGGAATATGTGTTTGTTCCTCCCAATAAATATCGTTCATAAGAATCGAACTCTTGACTTTTTAGTTTTTTTGGAATCTAGCATAACCTTACATCATTAGATTAATGTTGGACTATATAGGGATTTGCATGAACTAGTTAGTATTAAAAATAGGTACATTTTATATAGAAGAAGCTAAGGTGGTATTAAAAATAGGTACACATAACATGGAAGAAGGGCTAGGACTCATAAAGATTAGATATTGGGTTTGGATAAAGAAATTATGTAAACAGAAATTCATGTTTTTTTATGAATGGAAATTTTTGTGCAAGATGAAATAATTTTGAAGTACTTCGATTTCATTCTAAAATAAAATTATTTGTTCTATAAAAAAACCCATTTCAATGTTTAATTTAATTTGAAGTATATCATAGTATTTAGCTTCATCACGATTTCATTCCCTTAATTACAGTAATTAAGTTATGATATTTATACAACAAAATTGAAACATACACACGCATACAAGGGGAAAAAAACATGGTATATCCAATTGTATAATAAACATTTTCTTTATTAATTGAATTCGGTGTTGTATTTTCATAAAATACAAGTATCACCGATCCCATGTAGTATAATTAGTATTTTCAAACTCGCATGCATGCACAAGCACGCATATCCTTTTTTTACTCTAATTAAAAACTTATATTTTTTGTCCTTAAAATTCCTACGTGTAATAAATTTGATATATTAAATATGGGTCAAATTAATCTCTTTTAATATATTTATTTTATGATTTTTGATAGAGATTATTTTGATTTATATTTATGATCATTGAGTACTAATTTCGATTTTTATTCTTTAGAAAATAAATTTGTAATGCAAAAACTTACGAGGATTAAAATGAATATTCAATTATTAATATGTGTTGGTGTTCTTAAGAAACAGATTTCGTACGATATAACTAACATCTCAACATACACACATAAACCTTACTTATGATTTGTTCTTAATCAATCATATTATGTCATGTTAATTAAAAAATTAAATACTTATGATTTTATCAATTTTTATTTTATTGTGATCGGTTAGGGACAACAAATCTCTATCCCTAATAAGAATAACATTAATGATTCATTTGTCATTGTACACATAAATCTTACTAATGTTATGTTCTGATAAGAATAACATTAATGATTTATTTGTCTTTTATTCCAACATTAATTGCTCCATTATTTATGTTTCCTTGTTTTTTACTTTGGCTCCACCAACATCAATTTATGAATAAAATCAATATATGGTCACCCATAACTTCTTCTATATATATATCAATATCACATGCAACATCAAAATCACACAACACAAAAGAAAAACTCAACAAAAACGCCATTAATTGCACTCAACAATTGCAAGAAAATGAAGAAGATAGAATTAGAAATAATCTCCAAAGAAATCATAAAACCTTCTTCTCCAACACCAAACAATCTTAGCCATTACCAACTCTCTTTTCTTGACCAAGTTTCTCCTATGGTCTATAACCCATGGGTTCTCTTTTACTCTTCCAATGGTTGCCCTAAATTCAACACAACAACCATATCCAACAACCTTAAAAGATCTTTGTCACATGTCTTAACCTATTACTACCCTCTTGTGGGTAGAATCAATGGAAGAGATTTCATAGATTGCAATGATGAGGGTATTCCTTATATAGAAACAAAAGTTAAGTGCAAAATTGTTGATGTTATTAATAATCCAATGCCAAGAGAACTTAACCATTTGGTTCCATTTGAACTTGATGATGTCAATGATGTTACATTTGGTGTTCAATTTAATGTTTTTGAGTGTGGTGGTGTTGCAATTGGTGCTTGTCTTTCACATCAAATTGGAGATGGTCTTTCATTGTTCACATTCCTAAATACTTGGGCAAATATTGCTAATGGTGCAAAACAAGATGTGTTACCAAATCCACAATTAATTTCAGCCGAGCTCTTTCCACCTAAAAATGTATCAGGGTTTGATACAAAATGTGGTATTGTTTATTTTTCATTGTGATTTTACAATCTTTAGAACATGTTTGATTTGCAAAAAAATCTTTAATTCCATTTTTTTATTAAAAATTGCAAAAATGTGATATTGTTTTCATGATCATACAATTTTTTTAAAGATTTATTCTGCAATTGTATTTTCACATCTATATATCTTGATATTCATTTTATCTTGTATTTTCCCTTTTAAACATATTCTAATCTTTATTCAAGTTTAATAAAATTTGTCTTTTGCAGATAAAAAAAGAGTAAAATAAGGATAGTAACATTTTATTGTTTTTATTGTACAAATATTTGAAAATAAGAAGAAGAAAAATGAAATCAAAGTAATATTTTTGCAATTGTTAATAAAATTAAACTGAAAATAGAAATGGAATATATTTTTAGCTTTTCTCAAACCAAACATATACCATTAATTTTTACCCTTTTCACATAAACTTGATGATTTAGTGAAAATATTATTTCTAAATAACTATGAAACTCCATAAAATAACCTTTTAATTAATCATTTGAATTATAGTGCATATCTTTATTCAAATAAAATCATGCATTATTTTTCACCATATACATGCAGGTATCATAAAAGAGAACATAACATGCAAGAGATTTGTGTTTAAAGCCTCAGTTATTGAAGAACTTAGGGCAAAATATAATAATGATACACAAAATGAGAAAGCACCAACTAGAGTTGAAGCCTTATCTGCATTCATTTGGAATCGTTATGTTGCTGTAACTAGAGAACAAAGTGAGAGTGATGAAAAGAAAAAACTACATGTTATTGTTCATGCAGTGAATCTGAGACAAAAAATGGAACCACCATTGCCTTCAAATTCATTTGGAAACTATTACAGATTTAGTATGACAATTATTCCATCATTCAACAATGAAGATCATGAGTGTCATGGTTTTGTGAACAAGGTATATAATGTTGGAAACTTAAACTAGTTTATTATATGCACTTGATTAATTCTTTTCATATGTCAAATATCTATTTAATTTATTGACAAGATTTTTGTTGCTGTGTGAATTGGATCTTGAAGACTAAGTAATTATGTATATCACCATTATATTTATTTGGGTGTTTATAGATTGTATATGACGAGTTTGACGCAATAATAAATTTATTCTTAATGATTATGAGGTCTCGATTTTAAATCCTCGAAATGGGTATTTTAATTTTTTTTAAATTACTACACACATGCACATATGTTTGCTTGGACTTTTGAAAAAAATTAAAACTACAAAAAAGCTAAAATTGGATTTTTTTTAAAACAAACTATATATTTCAGCTTATAAAAAATCACAATTTTCATAATCACTTATAAAATGAACACTTCTTTCTCTATCATTTCCTTCAGGTAAGAGAAGAGATAAAGAAGATTGACAAGGATTATATAAGGAAGCTCAAAGATGGGAAAGAGCATTTGGAATTTCTGAAGAATAGTTCAAATAGAGTGCTTGTGAAGAGAGAATTAGTTTCATTTCAATTCACTAGTTTGTGTAAGTTTCCTCTATATGATGCTGATTTTGGTTTTGGAAAACCAACATGGGTTGGTTCACCTTCTTTGACTTTTAAGAATCTTGTTGTGTTTGTGGATACTAAGAATGATGGTGGCATTGAAGCATATGTTCATTTAATGGTGGAAGATATGGCAAAGTTTGAAGTAGATAAGGAATTGGTTCAATGTGTGGACAAAATTACATGACTTGTATTTGAGTGGGAGCAAAACCGTTGTCTTACAAGTTGTGTCACTATATGTACTATCAGCCTGTGATTGGTTAAAAAATATATATTTAATTAAAAAATTAATAATTAACTAATTTTCTGACCAATCATAGCTGATGATACATATAACAACATAACTTATGAGATAACTGATTGTCCTAATTGAGTGATGATTGTGATGAAATTAATTTATGTTTATAATAAAGTCTATTAGTTCAAGAGAGATTCTAAGGATGTGCAATAATGAAGGAAATTGTTTACCATATTCTCAATATATTTGTACCTTTAATTGTTTGCAATATTGTTCATGTCATGTTCAATGGAGTATACTTTATTATTAATTTTGATAATGCTATTTGTATAACTAGGCTTAACTCTCATTTCACAATTCCTTATTCATTCAAATTTTATATAAATTAAAATAGTATTTAATTTCATCTGAGTTTCACTCTTCTAATTATATTACAGCTCATTATACAATAAAGGTAATGTATTCACATTACACAATATTATATGATTTATGATAAAATATCATGACATCGTTCGATCCATGTAGTCAACTCTACCAAATAAGATAAAAGTTTGGTTGTTATTATCGATGATGTATTGCCACAAAGCACCAATATTTTGCTGATTCCTTATGAAATGAATGTGATGATGCACAAAACACCAATATTTTGTCAATTCCTTATTAATTTCATTCGGTGGTAGTGTATATTCTCACAAAACATCAATATTTTACCAACCCCATGTCATATAATACTATAGTCTTGTAATTATATACAATAAAATTTGATGTATTTATATATTTACTTATGAAGGAATAGGAAACAGTTACTTGGAACCAAGTACAATTCCATTGGAATACCAAACATGTAATGAATATAAGCAACTTTATGATATAAGAGGTTGCATTGTATACCAGCTACTTAGAGGCTGGTATCGCTAACCTCGTAGTTACCAGATTCTCTCATTAACCTTGTATACTGGATTCTCTCATTAACCTTATATACCGCATAATGAACTTGTTGCTTCATATGCCATGCATCAGGTTCGCTTTAAAGAAAGTATGTCGTTAACCTTACCCAACATGTAATGAACTTGTTTTAGATGCCATGAACCAGTTTATCTAAATGAACCAAGTGTGTGTACCCGTAAAGCGTTTCGGGTAGCTATGGTATAGCTTGTTCTCATCATCTTTCTCCTCTGAACAATTGTCGTTTCCCATTTTTCTTTCGCCATATTTATCAAATTTCTAGTCTTAATGAAGAAATGTTCATAGAAAAATCATTAAAAAGAAAAGTGCCCAAAGTGCAAAAGTGGCAAGTCTAGGTACAATTTACAAAAGTACAAGTCTTATACTAGTTAAGGTTTGGATGTTGCCTTTTGCACATGTGATATGTGCTATTAACCATAGCAAGGTGAAAAAGAAAACATTCAACTTAACCCCTCTTCCCCAACCCATCATCACATCCAAAAAAATAATATAAATTCGTTCCGGAAAAAAAAAATGAAGTTATTGAAGCACAACACATATTCGAGTTCTATCTAACCTGCAGAGTTGTGAGTGAGTACTCTCCCGATAAGCACAGCTTCGCTATTTGCAGCTCTCTTTGTGGCAAGCTCCTCTAAGCGCTTCCAAGTGGCTTCACGATCTTCGTTTATTTCATCTTTCTTTGATTCATTTTCCTCAAACTTTAGCAAGCATTCCTTGGATAGATCGGGATCCAAATCGTTGAAAATCTTCTGCACATTTAAAGTCAAACTATGGACAGCCTGGTTCCAATGACTTCTAGTATTTTTCTCCAAAGCAGGAAAGATTATCGGCAGTACCACTTTGCAATTTTGTCTGATTAAGTTCACAATGTGATCATTGTTCCACAAGAACAAAGCTCTTTCTGCAACCTGGGAAAATAGAGACACGAAATTCATATTTGTGGACAGTCACAAGAAAATACTATCTAGCAACAGAAATTCCATACTTAAAATAGAAAAAATCATTGATGAGATTTGTTGGTCCGACTTTAGCACTTTCACAACGCACTATAAACATAATTGTATCCATATCATCATTCGTCACTCGTCCAGTGTAGACGAACTCTAGCAAATTGCAATAGAGACAATTTAATAGCAATTCAAAAAAGCGGGTCTACCCGTTGAAAGGTAACATTACAATTGCACAAATACGCACTCAACTTAAAAGTACGAGTAATGAAATCTTTGGAGCATTTCTCATTCAAGCAAGCACTTCCAAAATGAATAAGAACCATCTAAACAATACACATTTGCGTTCTTCTTTTCTCTGTAAGAGCCCAGCTCTGTGGCAGTACACATTCCACTGTAATTAACTTACCTATTCTGAGATGATACACATTCTCCTTCTCCATTGTTGAGTGTTTACTGTTTTGATTTTCTTGTGTGGAGTTCTGGTTAATATCACTATTACTATGGATCACAAAACTTTTAAAGTGGACTATGGAATGAATTAACTAAAAGTGCCATCATTAAATCATTAACATCAAAGTCAAGCCTAACAGTACAATTATTGATAGAATATATATATATATATATATAGGAGGGATCCGTTTACGCTCAAGTTAAGTTACACTACTTACACTCAATCTCAGTCATTCATTTTCTTAAATCTAACGGACCAAATGGGTGAGTGAAATACATGTTGAGAGAGAAAAAGAGAAATGTTAAATAACTTTTAAGTTTCACCTAATTGGTTCGTTGGATTTAAGAAAATGAATGACTGAGATTAAATGAACTAGTGTAACTTAACTGGGTGTAACGGATACCTCTCATATAATATCACATAATATGTTCTTTAAAATTGTAGGTAGCTCCAAATTGCAAATGAGTAAACAAAGATAATGGTATGTTTGTCTCTTGGATAGAAACATCAACATTCAAAATTGACTAATAAAATAGAAGACGATTTGCATTTAAATGTAGTCCAGCTAACCAAAAATGGCAGCCCAGTGCACGAGGCTCCCACCTAGTGGGGACTAGGGAGGGTAGATGAATGCAGCCTTACCCTCACAAGCAAAGCAGCTGTTTCCAGGATTTGAACTCATGACCTCCAGGTAATGGGGAAAACAATTGTACCGTTGCATTGAGGGCATGCCCATAAGAGGAGAGTTACCGAAAGCATCTGCTATCATTCCAGTTTAATAGGCATCCCATATTGAACAGAAAGTTATAAAAAAATATAAAACAAAGAGGTTTTGCATTACATGGCTAACAAAACCTATCTCCTCTCAAGGATATTGAACTGGCAAAATTATCTTTTAAGACATAGGCTTACATTTCAAAACACGAGAAAAAACCTTAAGGAATTATGAAAGGAAGTACTCTAAACAGTGAGTGACATGTTAGAGGTGACACTAAATCTGTTAAGAGATATTAATAAAAATCATAACTCAGGCCTTCTGGCTTCTACTAACAGCATAAGCTTTTGGATATTTGTCAAGTAAACATGGTACCGAAGCCTCTCCAACCAAGTGGTCAAGAGCTGAACTTTTGCTACACCCTTTCTCTCAAATCTCAATTAAAACTAATTTAGCATAAGATTTTGGTGGGCATATGCTTCTTCCAAGCTTAGCTTTCTCGTGAGAGGGCACATGAGAGAAATTTAATATATGAACCTATACTTCAGCCTTCTTCTAACAGCGTAGACTTCTACCATAGTTTTTTTAATAAAAGACGGGTTTTTAGTTTTACCATACTCAATTACTTGACAGAATATAAGTTAATTACACGAGAGGGAGAGAGAGGAGGGTGTCAATGGAAATATCTCCAACTAAATACAATATTAGTATACAACATGAAGGTTATAAACTTGCAGCATGATCAAAATCTGCAATAGTGAAAATCACAGACCACAGTTATTGCTTTTTATTTCTCAAGACATTTCGCAGGCAGGGTTTGGAGTAGAATATGAGTATACACTTAATCATGATCTGCATGTTTTAGCTGTTTTTTTTTGGCTCTGTCAAACAAAGCAATGACAATTGACATAAAACTAATATTTATTGCAAGCTAGCTGTACCCCTAAATTATTTACGACTATGCAATATTCTTGCGTATTGGAATGGAAAAACATCGGAGAAAAGTAAGGGTATTAGCCTATTAGGTAACCATCTCAGTTAGTTTGTTGAGGACTTGAGGTTGTTTAGTTATTTAATAGTTGAGGGCTGGGATTTATTGGCTATATATAAGATAAGAGGATGAGTTGAGAGAGAGATCCATTTTGGATTTTGAAAAGATTTAGGAGTCAATTTGAGTAGGAAAGTGTAGGATCTCTCGAATACCCAAGGTAAGAGGCCAGGCTCTCGAATTACTGGGAATTGTGTTCAGTCGATAAAATCTCAGCATTGACTGCAATTCTGATCCAGCACCTATAGGAGGTCTTAACCACACAAACACATTCATGATACTATGATTATTTACCACGTACAATTGAAGTCCAAGTCATTAGAGAACAGAGATTTGAATGATTTCAATGTTTTAAGAGGACATATCAGCAATTCAGCATATGGCTTCAGAAAACAAAAAGATTGAAGTTTCTTTACGGGAGAGGTTTGCAAAAGTCATTGTACACGATTCATCATTCATATACTCAACCGATGTGGGGCATACACTTAAAATACACGCCCCACGCCTAGGACTGAACATATGGAGCATGAAATTTGTAGGACTAAACATTTGCGGGTGATCCAACATCATGATAGACTCTGACACCATGTTAGAATAATTAGACTTAACTACACCGTAAAAGCTAGCTTATAGGGGAGGGTTACCCATGTCATTATAATAGTTTATTAGCTCATCTATTGCACTACACAAGCACTTATGTTTAAAACAAAATATGAATTAAGCAATTTGGTGATGCAAAACTTTTTTTTTAGATTTCTTGGTAGCTAAATGGCTTTTCAACTAGACGAAGTGAACTGATAAGGTATAATATTCAGTATCAATGAGGTTGCAACCGAGAACCAATTCGAAAGTCAGGTGCAACTTCCACATGAAATCAAGTAGAGGGCAAACAAAAAAAGAGAAAACGGAAAGCACTGAAATTTTCATACCTGAAAATGGGGGCTATTCAAACAATGTGCAATTCGGCGAAATAATGGCATCATACAACGCTGGAATTCTGGAGGTTGAGTTGCTTCTAAGACTTCTTCCAACTCACCCAAGAACATAACTTCCTTTGAACTATTCGTTATCGGCCAGTACTTCAATAATCCCCTAATAATGGTATCAGCAAGCTTGCAGTCTTTCTCGACAAACTGAGTAATGCAATAAGATAACTGATGATGATACATTGCCAAGCTCTTTGGTTTGTGAAGGGGAATCAACACACGGACAAGAAACAGTTTATGCTCTTCTTTCAAAGGCAGTGCAAAACCATTAATGATGCTCCCCAGAAATTCAAGGAATTCAGCAATACCATTATACTTCTCAGTCTCGAAAATAAAATTAAAAAATATGTTATTGACTGCTTTCCTGATAAAAGGGCGATGCGCCATAAACTTCCCATAGATTCGGTGAAGGGTCATTTTCAAGTACTCCCTTTCTCTAGGATCTTCAGAGTCAAACAAATCAAGCAGCCTCAAAACAAAGGATTGATCAATAAACCTCTTAGCTACCTTCACGTCCAGCTCGGGCGAGGCCACAAATCGCAGAAAAAGCTCGTACACAATCTGCAAATGAGGCCACGCAGGATCCATCGAAGGCTCCTCCTCATCCAACTCAACGCCATCAATAGGCTTGTTCTCGCGCAGCTGAGGACTAAGCATCCTAAATATATTCGCGGACACCGTTCTCACAACTTGCTGTATCACACTCTCTGAGAATTTCGCATTAGCCGAAGTCACGTGATCCACGAGCTCCACCAAAGTCTGCCTCTTAATCTCCTTCTCCTTTAGGTTCTTCGTAGCATCAATGAAGTCAAACACAACACTACACATCTTCAGCTTGTTGATAAACAACGCATTCTTCTCGGAATTCGGAACAGCCCTGAATGCAGGCAATGCTTCATAAGAACTGAAACTCAAATTCCCATTGGGGTTTTGATTTTCATTCACACCAATTGGTAATTGAGCTCTATTGTTGTTAATATTACCATGATTGGGTTGCGAAACAGAAGCCGAACCCAAACCCGCCAATTTTGTAGCAAGATCATTGCTTTTAACACCACCATGGCTTCTTCCACTATTAGTATCAGAAGAACCACCTTTTGATGAAGATTTTCTAGGAAGTTTACTAAATATTTGTTTGAACATAATTCATGAAACAAAAAACAACACTGAACAAAGTAGTATAACAATTAACAAACAACCTTAAATACAACGAATAAACCTTAAAGTTTGTTTTTTTATTATAAATAACAGAAATTAAGAACAATTATTGAACTGGGTTCAGTAACAGTAACATGTTTAACACTTATCTGGGTAGAAGAAGAAAACCCATTTCTCTTTTAAGTGAAGAAGACCCAAATTGGTTCGATTTTGATTCGATGATTGAGAAAAATATGAAGATGAAAACAAGGGTTAAGGGAAAATAATTGAAAAAAGAAACAGTGATGGTTGAAATCAGAAATGAAAGGTTGAGAAATTCAGAAATTGAAAATGAGAGAGACTGAAAAATCTTTGAAACGCAAAAGGTAAAGACGACGAAGGAGAATGTTCTTCGGATTTATCTTTATCCTTTTTTGTTTTCATTTATTTATATTCTTCGTGTAATAAATAAAACAACTTTAATATCTAAAATTTCTTATCTATCATTCTTTTATTATATTTAGATTATAATTTTTTACTCAATATATTGTCCAATATTTATTTATATTTTTTGAAATAGTCAATAATGTAGAAGTATTCATTATTTTTTAGTTAAGAAACTAATCTTTTTTTAGGGGTTTGTGGTTGTTCTCCCAACAAATGTTATTTTTCAAGAATCAAACCTTTAATATTAGGAATTTAGTAGGATTTTACGTCACTAAATCAATATTTTGTTAGTATTTTAATTTATGTTATCATCATATACATATCAAACTCATTAAATAAAAGTGGATTTTAAATTACAAACAGATAATATTTTATCATTTATTTGATACATTTTGACCACGTTAGTTGAACTTTTTTTCAAAATAGTACATATACATTATAGGTATGGTAAGATTTTTTATACTTATAAAATACCATTCACCATTAATATAATAATTTTCATTAAGTTTTAAATAAAAATAGAATAATGAATTATATATTAACTGTATAAAAAATTTAATGGTATAAATATTAACTTTTTTTCATCAAATATATGTATGGTTAGAATTTCAGATTGATATTTTTTATATATTAAATTATTAAAGTGAACTTTGCTTCTAATTTTTTTCCACATATTGTATCTATTTTATATCTTTTGATATTTTTAAAAATTTCTAAATTTTAGATGCTTTAAAAAACAATATATCTTTTCATTTTTTATTTACAAATATATTTTTATTCATAACTCATTTTAGTGCCTCTATTTCTTCATTTATCTTTAATGTAATTTTTGGTATGTATTAAGTAATGTTATTTTAATCGAATGGAAATTTAGTAAATTCTTAACTCATATATATACCATAAACATCAAAGTTTATCAAATATAGTAAACATATAATATGTAACAATTTTATAATATTTATAATAAAGGAATAATCTCAATATCCAAATCTATAATAAACTTTTTTTACTTTTTCAATAGTTAGGTACAACATTTTCAATTGAATTCACAATCCATTATATTCTCAGTATGACCAAAATATCAATGGTTTGATTCATAAGAATAAAATGTGTTGAGAGAAATAAACACGTACCCCGAAATAGATTAGTGTTTTATCCTAGGAACAATGAATACTCTTGTTAGTACAAAAAAAAATTGGATTAAAGGTCAAAATATTTGTTTTAAGATCACAATTTCCTTTCACCATGATCAATCAAAGTTGGGTAGACTTAAAATTAAAGCATGGCACAAATGAATTGAATATTGATGGAGAAATGGGAAAAACACATGCGATAGAAGAGATATTGTAATAATAAAAAATAAAATATTGATTAGGTTTTTTTGTTTCCCACGTGTGTCCTCGCAAGTATTTGAGACAATCTTGTCCGAGCTGGGAACATCCACAGGTATGTGAGACTAACTCTTCCAGCAAGTATTTTTTTCATCCACAAGACTCGAACCCGAC
This sequence comes from Lupinus angustifolius, assembly GCF_001865875.1. Taxonomy (NCBI): domain Eukaryota; kingdom Viridiplantae; phylum Streptophyta; class Magnoliopsida; order Fabales; family Fabaceae; genus Lupinus; species Lupinus angustifolius. Next base: position 26,024,369 of record NC_032011.1, on the reverse strand, counting down.
ACCGTACATGAACCAACACATGATTATGATATATTGATTAGGTTTAATACACAAAGCAAACATGGTATGACTATTTCTTTTGGGTGTTGTTGTTTATTGACTTGGAAATTGTGTTTTAATGTTTGGTTCTATAATTCTATTTCTACCATTCTTCTAGAGAAATAGTCAAGTCAGTAGTGTTTGATTTTCAACCAATTTGAACTTTGAAGTCAACACAAAAACACGAATGGAATCGGCACCCAAAACTACAAGATGCAATATATAATTACAAGATCATAACCAATAGAAAAAAGACACAAAAAATGTAACACTCACATCGTCCGAATATTATTCATTATTTATTTTTAGTCGTAATTGACTTTTCAAAAAGTAAACAAATGTTAAACAGTTATAATTATATACAATCATTATATTATTTATTATTTATTTAAATTATTTTTAAAAGTCAATAATGATTAGATATAGTGACAGAATATAAAATTTACGGAAAATACATTTTTTTTATTTTATAAAGTCCGTTAAGCACGTAAATAAAATACTCCTAAATCCCTTGAAATATTCTTTCATTAGTTTGATAAATAGTATTATCTTTAAACTAACTATATGAGATTTGGATAGTCTAATCTAATCCCTCTAACCACTAATCGGGCTTATAAACAATATTAGTTTACACTCTTAATCATATAAAAAGTGGGTCATTTTGGAACATGAAAATTTTGATCCAATCAAATTAAATTGAGTTTCTTCAAAATAATTTAGAAACTAACTCGACAGTCCATTTTAATAAAAAGAAAAAAGAAATTACTTCAACGTTCTACTTTATTCTTATCCAAAAAATGGTACTCAAATACAATACTCATCATTATTAATTATATATACACATTTATTTATAATCAAATATTTATAAATACTTACTAATCTATGATATATTTTTGTTGGAACAAACAACTTAACCCTAAAGTATATATTGAATGAAATAAGATATGTGGCTATGATTAGAGGGGAAATGGGAGAGATTTCTTTATCTTGACCATAATTATATTCGAAGTAAGTCTATTTATGTTTTTGGTGTTATCATTTAGGATTAAATTTAAATTAGAAATAATTTTTTAATATTTTATGAAAAGTCCATAACAGTGAACCCCTTTTGTATTTATTTTTTGAGATTTATGTAAAAATAAAAGATAAAGAATAAGTGAGAAAATAAATATATTTTTATTTGTTGTATGAAAAAATATCAAATTATATAACATAAAATGTTCAGTGATATATCCCTCAATTACCTAGTACTTTGGAAAATATTTAGGTAAAGTTTTAATATTGTGGTAGGGTTTTTAACTTTTTATAAGTGCTTCACCAAAAATTTGAAATGATGGTAAAGGAAAGAATTGGGGTGATGGTTGATGTAACTAATCTATGTTTGGAAATGAGGAGAATTAATATTTGTGTGATGACATATCTATATAGAGATAACCAATAGATTATTGATAACACACTACAAAAATCAATTTATTTAAAATTTATTATTAAATGATAACACTTACAAACATAAATGTATGTGTCTCCAAATTTGACGTGTCGGTTACGTTTCCATACAAGTTTTTCTCTATCAACCATCAAGAGATGGGGGAAGTGACTATTTGTCCCTGAGATTACGAATTCGAGTTACGAGAGGCTCCCCTTTGTAGTGAATAAAATGCTAGAGGGAGTATTTAAGGTGATGGGTGACACGCTCAATATATTCATGGGTTGAGGAGATCACATGTCAGAATTGAGGTGATACCGGTGACACGCTCAATATATTTATGTGCTCAATGAATTGCATGTCAAAATTTAGGTATTATACTTTCTCCACCGGGTCTCAAATAAGATAGACTATTTCCAAAACTATCATATTCCTTCATTGTCCTCCACAAGACTCCCAAATAAATCATTAACATTATCAAAAACTTACTCATTCACTTCAAAATTAAATTCATCTCAAAATGTTTAAATGAAAAGAGACAAATAAATTGTAGTATTAAGACATAGCAAAAAGAAATAATTTCTACATATGATATATTGTTTGTGGGCATATAGTGACAAAGTATAATAACATTAGGATTAATGTTCAAGAGTATTGGCACATGGAAATATAAAGTATTAAAGGTTTAGAATTACAAATACCATAAAAATACAAAGTTAAATGTGCCAATAAAGAAAATGACAAAACAATATGAATGTGACTCTCATTTCATTTCCTTTCATTTGTCCTCTTCACTTTTTGTAATATTCCATTTCATCATCCCAAAGCAAAAGCATAAATTAATACATACTTAAGAAAGTTTTGAAATAAATAGTTACTCATTATATAATAATAATTATAATTATTACTAAATAAATTTATCAAAGATATAAAAATACACAAGAACCCTAGTTATGAGGTATTTTTCATTCTCATGCCATGAAAAAACGTTCATGATAATAAAAATAAATTTAACTTATTTATATCAATAAAAAAAGTCCAACCAAGATGACATTGTTTTTTATCCACGATTTGATAAGAACATGGTTGATGATGGTAACTGCAAAGTTGTGATGAAAATATAACATTTTCATTTTCATACAAAAAATATTCATCTAGTTTAATTAATTAATCAAAATGTTAAAATATAATGTATAAAGATTATTGTATATTTGTAGTAAGTTATGTGGTTAAATCTCATAATCCAAACGAAATAAGTATGATCACAGATACGTTATGTGAACACATAATATTTTCTGGAAACAATAATATGAATTTTGGTTTAACACCCTACCAAACTAATGATAATGTACCAATAAGACATTGGTCTAGTGATATATGTAAGAACGAGGTTGCAACTAAGAGAGGGGGTGAATTAGTTGACTTAAAAATTATTGCCACTTTTTCTGCAAAAACAAGAGTTAACGTGCAGCAGAAAATATATGCAAAAAATAAAAAAGAATAAATCAAAGAGACAAGGGAGAAGAAAGTACACAAAGATTTTATACTGGTTCACATTCTTGTCCACCGAAGGCTACGTCCAGTACTCTTGTATCACAAGAGATTTTTTCACTAAGAATTATGAGTTGTAATTACAATATCTCACCCCGAGATTTCTATGTACCTTACACACTCCCTAATTCTTATTTACTCTTGGAAAACACATTTCCAAGTGATTCTAATCTCTTTTCTTTTCAGACAACGTGAAAGAAAGTATTCTGCAACAATATTGAAGAATGTACAACAATGGCAGATTGCCTTTACAAGTATAAAAGTAGTATAACTTGCAATCCAATCAACTCTTTAAGTATACTAAATAATAATGCTCTTTTAGAAAACTTTGAAACACTTCTAAGCAACTTCAGAAAAATAACTTTTGAAAGTTTGAGTGCTAGTTGCAAAAAGTGTAAAGAAATAACTCCAGAATAAGTTTAAGAGCTTTTGAAAATTTTATAAGAGTTGTGTATTGTTGTGTATTTGTGTTGTGAGAGTTAGAGTCTTTATATAGACTTTCCAAACACTCATTGTGCCTTTCTGAAGTGTAGGAGTTGTTTGAAGTGAAGAGATTTTGTTTGGAGTGAAAACATTTCATTTTGAAATTTGAAATCTCTTGCAATAACTCTCAGTACTCGATTATTGATAGTGGGTAATCGATTACCCAAACTCTCTGTCCACTGTTCTTTTAAAAACGAATTAGAGTAATCGATTACACCATTTAGGTAATCAGTTACTCAACTTTTTCAAAATTGGTAATTTGTTACTCAAAGGCAGTAATAGATTACTCTGAACAGTTTTAAGTTGAATAACTCTTTTTCTCACACACGTAACTTGTTAGTTAGATGAAGTAACCCGTCACGCACTATTTTTGAAAAATGTTTTAAGTATTTTTGAAGTGTTTCATTTTTCTTTAAAAATAGTTTGAGCATTACTACTTTGTATATTTAAGAGTTGTAGGATAGAAGTACCTATAGAGACTTAATCTAATTTTCTTGCAGCTTTAATCTTTTTTGTCTTCATAAGTATTCTTCCTTTTCTTTTTTTTGGTGATGTTGGTGTCTTCATCAAAACCTTGCCAAGGTCAGGAGCAAAGATCTTCTTCACAATATAAGATTTTGATAGATTATCAGGAAGACCAAGGTTAATAGTTCGATTCTTATAAGCAATATTTATTGAAAAAGTTAGTCACAAACCCCAAAATTGATTAATTCTTTACCTAAAAGTGAGAAGATATGATTTGTACTAGAAAAAAGTAATGAAGATGTGGGGTCATAAGAAAACTATTAAACTAATGAACATGGAATTTATTTTAGTTAAACATGGCATTTTCAGAAAAGTACAACCATAATTACATATTCTTTAGGTACAAAGAGACAAAGACATCTTAAAAAGTAAACACAACAATATCAAACCATGTTTTCATCATTTCTGATTTTTCTTTCTAAGATCTTTCATCCATTGAAGGGTCATCACATTCTTCAATTTGCTAGCACTAGAACCATCCTTTCCCTTCTTCTTGTCTTTGTCCAATGAAGGAGGAGGGTCGGGATTATTGTCCCATTGATCAGCCCAAGACATACCTGAATCCATATTCTTTCTGTTGTTTCGATTTAGAGAGAAAAATTAGACGAACAATGCAATTCTAAGAAATATTTTATACTTGACATTTACTTATATAATAAATAACCTTGTAGCTAGATGTGGTGGATCCTTTTCTTTCATCTCAATCAATGAATAATTTGGCAAAGAGTTAGTTAAGCTAGATTGTCTCATTTTAGAAAAAACCATGTCTAAATAAAAAATGATGTCTATTTAAATAGATTTTGTCCTAAATTTTGGTAATCTATTTCTTTGTTGTTGTGGATAGAGGTAGGGTTATAGATGCTTTTGTCACAACCAAGCAATTTAAAAAACCTAATTTTGATCATATTTTATGGGTTAGTTTAGTTTACTTGGTTGATTTGATATTATTTTTTAAGAATCCAAATCATATATTTTGTAGGAACTAAATCAATCCAAAAAAATAATAAATTTGTGTCATTTTAATAGTTGTGGGGTGTATACCTTTACTTTAGGTTATTATAGTCTACATGTGAGATATGAGATCACATCTGATGTTCTATAAAAGTGTGTCACTTCATATATCTTGAAAAAATATATATTTAAATTAAAATTTTAATATTAAAGTATTTTTATAACCAATTGACACACTTTTTGATACAGAAAATATGTTTTTTAATTTAGAACGATGGTAGCTTATTGTTTTTTATTTTGAAAGATTAACATTGACCTTAATTGATTATTTTAGAATAACATTTATAACTTCTCCTTGTCTAATTTTTTTAGTTTCTAGATACAACTTTAGGTATTAAAACTAATAGATTTACAAAAGTGAAACAAATCAATTATGAGATAAGTTAATTCCGTTTGGGTTAATGTTTATCCAATGTAACTAACTTTATTTAATTCAATTTTATTTGTATGATTTTCAAAAATTAAATTGGATTAAAGTAATTAAAAATGAAAAGTATAAAAAAATGAGATTAAATGATTTGATCGGGTTGTGAGAAAAATTTGTTTGAAAACATATTTAACACATTGTATTTGAAGACTTTGAGATTATTATACTTTTATTTTAACCAAAATAATTATTTATGTGTTGTGAATGTTTTGTTTGTTATATATTTACTCTAAGTAAAAAACTAATAAATAAAGCACCTCATTTATATTATCACCTTGTCTAAGTAGAAACCTCAAAGTGGCTAGGACATGTAGCATTTTATTTTGTTTTTTATGTATTTGTTATTTGATTTACTAAACTCAATTAGGTTAACTAACTTAATCATGACTAATTAATTAACTATGGTTAACTAACTCTAGTTAACTAATCTTACTATGCTTAGGGGTGAGCGTGACACGGGTTGGGTTGGATTAAACATGTCTGTCACCCGTCCCTAAATATTGGTGAGATCAATTTTTGAAATAGAACTCGTCCCTAATTAAGATGGGACACATGAGAGACAAGTCCAAAATAAGACGGATCAAGATAGGGACGAATTCGAGTTGGAAAAGGACAAAATGACAAACGTAGATTTTTTTCTCAAATCGTTAAGCATGCAAAATCAAAATTGTCATAAATTGTATATAAAATTAACTAAACCCTGCATCCCACATACGTTAGTATATAAACTACAAAAGTTCGTACAAAAATGAATACAATAACTAGCTATTAACTAACTCTTAAGCGCCACAATGTTCTTCACTTTCGTCGCAACAGTCCTTTACTATCCCAGAAGAATTACACAATGAAAAAATGGCAAGGAATAAAGATTTATGATAAGTGGTGTGAATATGTTGTGTGAGCTTGTAGGTATTTGAGTTATGTGAGCTAAATATAATGTGCATTGATATTTACTTATTCAACTATTCTTGATATATAACTATAAGGGATATGTCAGGTGGCCCGAACATAGATCTGAACCCGTGTTTTTTGACAACGAGTCTATCACTTTTAATCGAGTATTTCTTTTTTTTATTTATTTGGACAGGTCAGACCTGTTCCTAAGTTGTCGTATTAAGACAGATCTACGAGTCGGGTCTTGCTCACTCCTAACTATACTTATTAACAAACAGTAGTTCACCATTTTAACCATGGCTAGCTTACTCTAGATAACTAACCTTATTAAGGTTAATTAATTAACCACGATTGACTATGTGGCAATGGTTAACTAACCATAGTACCAATGTTACCATGATAAACTAACTAATAGTAACATTTAATATTTTTTATCTTTTAACTAATCATTGTTTAAGAGGAGTATTGATGAATTCACATCATCACTAATACTTGAGAGCTTAATACTAAATAAAGATCATGACACATATACAAAAAAAAATATCTAATGAACCTGATTTTAAATTATTTTCTAATAAATTAAATTTAAAAATTAGCAAAATCCACTTAGACTCTCCAATACTAGACTCTGAGTAGGGGAGAGGATCTACACTCAATTTTGGTATTAACATGCTTTCCGAGTCAATCATATTTTATGAATATACAATTGAGATTGTTAATAACTTTATCACAATTAGGTTGTCTTTGATTGAAGAGAATTAACAAAGAAAGAGAAAGAATGAGTGAGTTGAAGGAGAATGATAATATTTCTCTCATTTGGTAAGAGAGTATGGAGAGAAAGAAAATAAAGGTGGTTGGACCCACCAACTTTTAGTTTCTTCTCTCATGCGAGAAGAAATGGTAAGAATGAGAGTTTTTTTGTATTTACGATAATGCCCTTAGCTTTATCAAGTCCTCATTATTTTATAAGAGTAAAATTGTCTATTTTGAAAAACTAATTTCCTCTCCCTTCTAAATCTTTCATACCAAACAACTCTTACAATCAACTCATTTCATTCTATTTTATTCTCTGAACTAAACAAAACATTAGAGTATTTGTCTTATAAAATTCTATGATGTCAAATAGGTCAATTCTACACAAATTTATATTACATCTTTATTTCAAAATTTTAGATACTTATTTGACATCATTTTCCATAATATTTCTAAACTTATTCATTCAATACATTGTTAAGAATATATAAAAAGAGCTATATTTGATGTCGTAAAATGTATGTCATTTATGTAGTAGTAATTTTTATTGTTGAGAAAAATAAAATATAAATTAAATATACAATAATTTTATATTTTCTAACCAATAAGAAAAAATTTACAAAGGATTTGTTTAAATAAAAGAGAAATTATGATTTAGAAAATCTCGCCAAATGGGTTCAACGAATCCAAAATTTGATATTTTAATGTGTTGAAATTGAAACCTAAAACATTTAATTTGTGTCCAATAACTTGTATTTACTAAAACATTTAATTTTTGTCCAATAACTTGTATTTACTAAAACAACAATATTAATATAAATCCTTTTATTTGAGAATCTAGTCAAGTATTATATTATGCATTTAATAGGTATATATTCACAATATAAATGTTTTTACTCCATCATTCATATGTTATTTATTATTGTCTTTCAAACAAAAATATTACAATCAATAGAGAATGATGTTCTCACGGTGTAAAAAACTTTACACTATCAATACATAGATTTTAAACTCTTATATTATTATACTAACTTCAATGGTTTATAGATGAGAGTATAATAGAAAGCATATTATTATTTTAGTATAATCAAGAATATCCTTCACCTTATGAGTAATGAACTAATCTTAGTATGCGTAATTGTCCATTCCAACAAGTTTGTTCCTAGGAATAGAGCCCTTGAGATTTTGGTCTATCAAATAATTCATTGAGACCTTATATCACTAGACCAAGTTGTTGTTGATGCTATGAGTGAGCATGACTCGACCCTACTCGCTCGCTCGACTTGGTATGATCATGATCGTGCCCAAATAAGGCCGCATCTCATCAGATCTAAGACCGAGTTTGATTTTAAAAATTAGACTCAATTAATATTTAGGGTCGGGTATGAGACATGTATGACCCGACCCGTACCCGCTCTATGGTTGCTAACTCTTCATGTTTGTATATATCTCTATTCAATTATGTACAAAGTAATGACATCTCTTTGGTCAAAATATCATTAATCTACTAATTTTTCATCATATATACATAATTAACAATATATATATATACACATATATACTTTCAATCCATAATAATAAATAATATTGGTAAAACTTTATATAAAAAATGTATATATTATATATAATCAGGTTTATGGTCAAATCCATAGACCGACTCAATCAACATTTATAATTAGGCTAACTTCGAATCTAAGATAGGTTCGAGTTCAAAAAATAACTTGATCAACTTTTAGAGTCGAGTAAGGAAAAAATCTTACCGAATTGATTTTGAGACATGCAACATATTATTTTATTTGAAAGTACATAAATACAAAGCACATGTTTTCCTCAACACACTCTAAAATCAAAAAGCATGTATTCACTACAAAATCCACGTCCCTTCCATTTCTATAAACAACAACAACAACAAACACCTGAAATTATGATCCAACTAACCGCCACCGATAACAACCACCACCACCACCACCTCCTCCATCCACCGCCGCCACCTTCTCTAATCCTCACCGAGAGCAGCGGCGACGACCCAGAACTCGACCAATTCAAAGCCCCCAAGAAACGCGCGGAGACATGGGTTCACGACGAGACTCGAAACCTAATCGCATTGAGGCGTGAGATGGACGCGCTTTTCAACACTTCCAAATCGAACAAGCACCTCTGGGACCAGATTTCTGCGAAGATGAGGGAAAACGGGTTCGATCGGTCTCCGGCTATGTGCACTGATAAGTGGAGGAATTTGCTTAAGGAGTTCAAGAAAGCGAAGCACCAAGATAATTGTGGGAATGTTAAGATGAGTTGTTATAAAGAGATTGATGAGATTTTGAGAGAGAGGGTTAAGAATTTGCAGTATAAGACACCTAAAGTTGACACCTTTATGCACTTTCTTGATAAAGGTACTTTTTTTCATACTTTCATTCGTTAAATTATGTTCTTGCTAATGTTACTTTACTTTATTTGTTCATATCATATTATAGAAATACCAACTATGCGCCTGTTAGATCCCTAGGTAGACTTGAAATGTCAAAAGTTCGATTGACAACACTTTTTTGGAGGAGCAACCACACAAACCGAAAGAGATTAGTTCCTTACCCATAAGTTGAGGGATACCTTTGGTTATATCGAAAAAATCATATCATATAGATTCTGAACAAACAAAGTTTTACGTTAATTGTCGACTATTTAACACAAACTTCACCATTTATCCGGGCTTATAGGATCGGCTAGCAAAGATAGATGTGTTTAGCTTAGTTTATTTGTTATGTTAGAATAATTGAGGGTGTATTAGGGTGAAAAAGGTTTTAACTAAGGGCTCGTTTGATATGAGTTTTTGTGAATTAAGCTAAAAATAACGTATGAATCTGCATCATAAGTTGGGCAGATAGTAGGAACACTTGAAATAGGACACAAATGTGTGGACAGTTTGTGAAAAAGAAAAAAATATGTCTCTCAAGTTACAATTCTTTACTCTCATATTTCGGTACAGGTTTTGAGGATACTAGCATCTCTTTTGGGCCTGTTGAAGGTATGTCATTGTAACATATTACACTGTCAAGTTCTTATGTTCTACCTTATATTGTGTCCACTTGTTTCCTTGATTATTTCATATTTGGTAGTTCATGAATCATTTAGCACCAATGCATCATTAAAACTGCATGTAACATTTGGTGTAGTACTACTAGATAGTTGTAATGGTAGGTAGCAAATTGAAGTCACTTGAGACATGCATGTGGAATGTCTACACTATTTATAAGGAATAAACATGCTGATGCACTCATATTAGTCATGTACATTGCATGAAAGTTTAGCCATTACTATGAACAGTTTTTTAGAATTCTGGTATACTCTTTTTCGTGGTAAAATTTTCATTCAATGATGGGAATATTGGGATAAATGATGAAATGTTGTTACTTTGAAGGGCTTGTTGAAATGACAAATGAGAGTTTAGAATCCTTCGTGTAGAATGGATAGTCCTGGTTATCATATTTTACCTGGAGCTCATTAGAAAGGTTTTCAAAATCAAGATCCTACCTAAAATCGGGAGGGATAAAAAGTCGTAAATGTGAGATCGCAACGCAGATCTTAGGACCCTACCAGAAATATAATAATATAAATAACTAATATGTATAATAAATATCACTAATATTCAAATGAGAATTTAAATAGTTATTCATTTTTAAAATTGTATTTATCATATTCTAATTATCTATTTCATATTTGATAGTAATTATGAAAGCGAAAGAAACAGAAAGATAATAAGAAAAAGAAGCTTAAGATACAAGGGATATGTTATATTTCAAATTAAGGCATATATCTATGATCTCATTTGAATGTTTACCCATTCATTTTTTGCATAGTACTAGTTGCCATTCCATGTTTATCATAATTCTCAAACAATTGTCATTTAGCTACCGGAAGACCAACACTCAACCTTGAGAGAAGTTTGGATCATGATGGGCATCCTCTTGCCATTACCTCAGCTGATGCTGTTGCAGCAAGTGGAATCCCTCCTTGGAATTGGAGAGAAACTCCTGAGAATGGTAAGCTATGTAAAATTTTGTAGCTTGATATGTACTTGCTCTCAATGAAAGAGAAAAATGGCAAAGAATATAAAAGTTAATAATTGTGTCTTAATGATATAGGCACTGTTTACTGTTATAATATATGTACTGCAATTGTGGATAGGTTAATGTTTTTGAAGCAAGTTTTGTAGAACCTGAAAAATTTAGGACCCTCTTTTGTTGGAAAAGTCTCTGTGCTTGTGAGGGTAAGGTTGCATACATCTACCCTCTCCAAACCCACTAGGTAGGAGCCTCGTGCACTAGGCCACCATTTTTTTCTCTAGATACTAGAGGGTGAGCCTCGGCGCAATGGTACGGTTGTTTGCCTTGTGATCTGAAGCTTGGAGGTCATGGGTTCAGATCTCTTTGCTTGCGAGGGTAAGACCATATACATCTACCCTCCCCATATCTCATTAGGTGGGAGCCTTGTGCATTGGGCTGCCCTTTTTAAACTAAGGGATAGTCGTTATACTTTCTTATTTCTGTTTCCGATTCTTCCCATTTTGGCAGGTGGGGAAAGTCAGCCATGTTGTGGCAGGGTTATATCTGTGAAATGGGGTGATTATACAAGGCGGATAGGTATTGATGGTACTGCGGGAGCCATCAAGGAGGCAATCAAGGCTGCTTTTAGATTGAGAACTCGACGTGCATTTTGGTTGGAGGATGAAGAGCAAATTATCCGAAGTATTGACCGTGACATGCCTTTAGGAAATTACACTCTTCACCTTGATGAAGGTATTTAACTTAGAGACTGTTTATTATTCTAATTATTTCTTTTTCAAAGGGGCAGTTTATTATTCTAGAAATTGTTGCCACTTTGCAAGACATTGTGAGACAAATGAAGCCATTAAATTTGCAAAAATCATTAGTTTAGTTTAGAAGTTTCTGTTTGAGTTTATGCTACCCCATAGATTCAGGGCTAAACTGCAATTTTTTCGATAGGGACCAAGTTGAAAATGGGTGACATTACATATAGCTACCAACAGTATAGTTTATCAACATTACAATTACTTCCCTTCATCCCTTTCTTTTGGACTTGTATGATTGCTGTAACACTAAACTATCATTTGCAGGAATGGCTGTTAAAATATGCCTCTATGATGAGTCTGACCATATCTCTGTGCATACTGAAGAGAAGATCTTCTACACTGAAGATGATTACCGGGATTTTCTGTCGCGCCGAGGTTGGACATGTCTAAGGGAGTTTAATGGCTATAGAAATATTGACAATATGGATGATCTTCGACCTGGTGCCATATATCGCGGTGTGAGTTGAGAGTGCAGGTTCATGGTATAAGCTGCATGTAGAACTTTGGAGGATACTATTTAATGTTAGTAACATGTTAGAATGCTGCTTATCTAGCATATTATTGGAATATGCACAGATTCGGTTCCAATCATTGGTCTTAACATGTTCTGTAAATATGCATTTGCTGTTCAAACATGTTACTGTTTTGTGATGATTTTATATAATGATACTTTTCATCATCTGTTATGGCATGACATGGATATTTTGGTATGAAATAAACTATAAGATACTTTTTTCAGAAAAATGAAATTCATATACTGAGAAGGTACCAGCATTACCAGAAAATACAAAAGAAAATGCCCAAGTTTGAACCCTCTGATACAAAAAACATTGATTCATGTGAAGCAATCATATGGTTGCACTATTCACAATGCTCCAAGACATTTCTACTTACTCACACAACTATAATCCTCGATCGAGATCACTTGTTCCAATTTGGTGTCGTCAATCCTGTCCTGTCCACTTATATCTAAACATGTGGAGTAAATATATTATTTTTGTCAAAAAATTAAAATAAAATGTTATTTTTATTTGTTGACAAATACTGATTAGTTGGGAACAAAGACACAAAAAGTTTATGGACCATTCCTATAATCATAAGGACTCAACCAAATGTAGTGAAGTTTTTGCTGATAATTACTTGAATATAGTGAAGTTTTTTCTCCAAATAAAATTCTATATAACACATACTTAAATTGTAAATTAAACTCAAAAGACATAAAGTAAATCATTTGTTGAGAAATGTGAGGGAGGACCCTTTTTTGTATACAATGTATATAAATTTTCAGATAACATCATATCCAAAAAAGAAAACATATCAACACCATTTGCAAATGTAAAGTATAAAACTTTATTATTAGACAAATATAATGTCATCCATCAACACAAATATCATAATCTTCATATACCCTTAATATGAAAAATCAAATTCCTTTGTTCTACTTCTCAATTGACAATACCAGAAAACCAAAAAAAATAGTCCCAAATAATCACTTTTTCTAGAAGAGAGTTTGGCATATGATTTTATTCCAAATTTGGATCAGAGAAAAACTTGTTGAGGGATGGCATAATCTGAGCACTCTTGCCACGTACAAACTTCCTTACAAAGTGCTGTGAATATTTCTCACCCTCTGCTTGATTATCAAGTATCCCTGCTGTTCTATGCTCCTTGGTTACCCTGCAAATTTACAAGTGTCGTGGTTGTCAACACGTTAGTATATATAGAAGGGATCCGTTTACGTTTAAATTGAATTATACTAGTGTAAATCAATTTATTTATATATATAGGTGACCCTTCCACTCACCTTTGTGGTCTGTTGTATTTGAAAAAAATAAATGGATGAGATTAAGTATAATAACTACGTACGCTGGTATAAAAGATAAAAATTCATATATAACCATTACATCATTTACCATTTATTTGAATTATTTTTTATTGAATAGTCGATGATTAAATATAATGACAGATGATGCATTGACAATATATAAAATTCTTACATTATTGATTACTCCACATGAACACATGATTAGAAGAACATTTTCACACCAATTTTTTCTGTAATACAATTTTCTATACCTACCAACTTTATGACTATTATTATCTATTTTTGATGAATGATTACAAAATAAATGTAAAATAGGTTTGGAGAAGAGTGATACTTTGTTCATAGAGAAAGCACATGACACAGCTTTTACAGGCTGTCTCATAATTCATTCATGTGGACTTTTAATTTGAAAAATTAGAAACCTTTGAATCTGAACAATGAGTGTGAATCAAAAGAAATCCAAACCCAGAAATTCGACAAAATTTTATATCATCTATCGACTGCCTAATACAACTTTCATCTTTTATACAGATTTAAGAACGACTATGTATAACGAAGTCGAAACCAAACAAAAAGTACCTGACTTCAGGATTGGTGCTAATGTTCCTTACAAGTTGCATTCCACAGATCCCAACAGCAAGACCAACTGAAGCAAAAAGCGGGTATACCTATTTCATGTGACCATACAATAAAACTCATTAAAAATATCATCTTTTTTTAGATCCATGTTATACCATAGTATATGAATCACAAATTTGTATTTTGATAATAACAGATCCATGTTATACCATAGTATATAACATATATATGCATATAAAGGTAATGGAAAAATAAAAACAAAGCCAGAACTGGATCAATGAAATATTTATGGCAACACAACCAATCTATAAAAAACCAAAGTAGGGGCCAAAACATATAAGAACATTTATATATATATATATATATGGATATTTAGGAAGGTATTTCTTAAAGATGTTATAACTGATAGAACAAAAGATGAATTTTTCTGTTGTTGTATATTTGACATAACATTTAAGATTAAAGATATAACATTTTAGTGTGATATATTGAAAACCAAAGAGAAAGAGAATATGAAATATGAAAAAGTAAGAAGGGTATTAGAATAATATACCTCAGGTCTCAACCATCTATTAGCAGCCATGTTGAGAAGTTATGAAAGGATGAGAAAGTAGAAGAAGAAAGTTTATATGTTAGTTATTCCCTGTTCTTGCTTCAAAAGAAACTTATTATTATTACTTGTAAAACAAGAACAAGGAACAAAACTGAAGAATAAAACTTGTGAGACAAGTATATTTATATATATAAATATTGATGCTAATATTAAAGGGTTAAATGTGATAGTGAATGATTGGTTTTCCTAGTTGCTAGCCTTTAAATATGGGCCATTGCTTTTTTTTTGGACTTTTCTTTTCTTTTCTTTTTTTAGTATGGCTAAATAAACATTACTTATTTTTTTCCAATGATAATTTTGTTTCTATTTTAATTAATCTCATTGTTTTGGTAAATATGCATAGTAATTGCTACTTCTTTTATTTGGGTACTTAATTACTATTTTTATTTTGAATAAAAAGGCAATGATATACTCCTTTTTTTTCACCCAAAAATAAAAGTTATTATTTTTTAATTTATATCGTTTTAGGGGTAATTTGTGAATTTTTTTATTATTTTAGAAAATTATGAAGTTATTAGTTTTTTTGTGTCTTCGTGATGATAACTCTATTAAATAGAATAAAAAACATAATCGTGTGTAAGAGGGTTTTTGATGTTGTTTTTTAATTAAATATATCTAATAGAATATTCTAATGTTATTTTTTTATACTACTAAAAATATTTTTCACTCTTCTCGGGCCACGAATCAATTCTTTTTGGAGTATGTGACTTACCCTCCTAACAAATATCGTTATTAAAAATCGAACTTTTGACTGAGATTTGACGAAGCTTTAGACAACTAGACCAACATTAATATTTTTCTGTTATTTTTTTTTGTTTCCTACATGTATTCTTGGACTAGAGACAATTATATCCAAACCGAAAGCATCTACATGTAAGTAATGCTAACTCTTTCAGTAAGTGTTTTTCCATCCATAAAATTCGAACATAAAACATTGCTTAAAAGGAATCAAACATGTACTTGAACCGATTTTTTTGTTATTCTTTTGAGATAATTGTTGCTATTATTTTATCTCTAAAGCATGAAAGAGTCCTTTATTATTCTGCGTGAAGACTAAGAAGGAAGAATGGTCCAAATTGAACAGCCTGTCTCTACCAACAACCATGTGTGTTTGAAATGTTAGTCAATATATTTTCCCCATTAAAAAAAACAAAGGCTTTGTTATCATATTGCATATTACTATAAAAAAATATTCCTCCAAAACATGTTTATGTTTTTATAATATTTCACACATTATATTATGTGATTATTTGTTTAATTCATATGACATTTTTTTTCCGATGCATTTCACCGTATTATAACATTTATTACTCATCATTTGTCAGCTCATGGAGAATCTCACCCAAAAACATCCATCATGTGTGATGACTCCATTAATTTTTTCTTAATACACATGATATTGACATAAGTCACTTTTCCAACCCAAACATATTAAACATTTCATTTTCTAGAGTTTCTCATTTTTAAAAATTGATTAAAAAAATCTTTCTAATATTTCAACTTATTCAACCTACCAAAAAGTTTCATTTCAAATTTTATTATTTTATAGAAAAAACTGACCCGTACCTTTCTTTTTCACCAAAATCTATTTAGTATTTATTATTATTTTTCTATTCTATCTATTACCTATATATAAGAAATTAATATAAATTATTTGTAATAAGTATTTATTAGTTTTCTAGATAATAACATATTTGTTAGGTTTGAATCATGCAAATATACAAGTAGCATGTATATTCTTAACCATGTGAATGCATAGAATAATATGTATGCTCTTAAACATATTAATGCACGAATAACATATATGTTTAAGAAAAATCCTCTAATTTGTTTTCCCCCTTCTCTCCCTTGTGTATTTGTTTTCGTGAGTTCTATCCCTAATAAAAAATCCTCTAATTTGTTTTCTCCATATCACAACTTAACATTATCCTAAATGTACACTTATGAGTGAGATTCCTCTCCATTATATGCTGTAAAAAAGGAAAGGAAAAACAAAATACATTAACATTTATATCCTTTTTATTTAAAATGATATTACATTTTTACTCTTAAAATACAAAGGAAAAAATCATTTTTCTCTCCATTACTTGAGAGGATTTTGACACTACACTTATTAGTTCAAAAACAAATTAGAGGGTTACCAACCATTTACCATGATCTAATGGCTATTTTATGGTTTAGATAACTAGCCATGGCCCAATAAGTTTCGGCTTTGAAACTGCATCATCACCTTCAAGGATAGTTGAAATATAATATCTACACATTGTCAATATAAATATTTATACACAATTATTATATTATTCAATATTTATTTTACTTACTTTTTTTGAAGAGTTAATGACATTATATATAAATGGTAATAATACAATATTAATATATAAAACACATTCATTGTCAATATATACATTTTTCCTCTAATATTATAGTCCCATAAGGCTCTCACCTAGTATCCGGTAAATACATGTAGTCTCGTTCTCGTAATAGAAGATATCTAAACTCACAAGATAACCATTAACATTGCAATGAGTTTATGATCTAATAAGCACAATATTAATTTAATTAAAATAATATGGATTCTCAACAATGAGTTCATGTTGCATGCCTTGCATAAACCATTAATACTAAACTAAAGCTTATTTAATTAGAAAGGCTTGATCCTTGTCATGGTGTTCCTAACATTTACGTAAATTAAGGAACATCATTATAAATAAACAAAACTTGAAGAGTGATGTCAAGTTTCACGCTCAACCCTCACCATTTCAATATATATATATATATATATATATAATAAAAATGATGACATATTATATATACTACTTAATAAATAAATAGAAAATACAAAATAATCATCTCACTATGGTGTAATTTATGATTCTCTATTTTATCTCCATTATTTTCTTATTTCTACATAAAAAACTCATATAACATCATCTTCTTATTTTGAAAGTTTATTTAAAAAAATTAAATATTACACCAAAAAAGTATTTGATACCACTCGAATAAAATCAATTATAAATCACAAATATCTGATACCAAAAAAATAAAAATATGTCTGGCAGATACAAAATGTTTATCGCCACGCTAGTGTGAATAATGGAAAAGACTCAGCTACACAAAGAATTACTATTTGGGAAAAAAATCGTCAGGTGTTATTTATTATGATTAAAAAGCACTATTTTTTTCAAGTTTAAACTTTAGGTCTTTTATGTAGAATTATTTACTGTTACAATCAAGATTTTTTTTAATTAAAATCAAAATAGAATGCTTGTGCAAAACAAATAAAAAATGATTATATATTGTTTCTGTTGTGCATATAATTACCAACTAATAATTATCATAGATGAAGACATTGGATTATAAGTGTATAAAGTCAAACCCTCTTGGTATTCTCCAACATTTATATATTTATTTATGCTCTCTACCAATGTAATACTTTTATAGTCTCTCATATTAAAAAAAACGAGATCTACTTACATTAAAAATAAGTTTTTAAGACTTATTTTCCATTCTAACCATCAATTTTATGGACATCTAATGATTTAGATCTACACAGTAATTCAAATCATTAGATTTCCTTAAAATTAATGGCTAGAATGAAGAGTAAGTTTAAAAGACTTACTTTTGGAGTAAGTAGATCTCTACCCGAAAAAATAGGAATCTAAATAGTTTAGACACCTAACTTAATATTTTTTGTCTACTTTAACTATTTGGCAAGCAAGTCATATTTAGAATTTTTGAAAGGCATATTTATAAAACTTCATTTCACATAGACATATAGAATTAATATTTTGTTGTAGATTATTTCAAGTTAAAAAACGAGTTTAAATTATTTTTACCGTGATAATATCATCACTCATGTAAAAAAAAATTATAATTTAAGTGGTCAATCTATTTCCTCATAAAGTTTGATAAACTTTAACAATCATTTTGGGTTTAAAGTTTTTTCGCTTTGTTTGTACAATAAAGTTGACTTTATTGTCAAGTACAAATATAATAAACATGAACTTAAAAATCCGAAGACTTTTTGTTTGTTAAATATTGAGCTATTATGCTTATTTTATATCTGCTTACATCT
The DNA here is from genome assembly GCF_001865875.1 of Lupinus angustifolius. NCBI lineage: Eukaryota > Viridiplantae > Streptophyta > Magnoliopsida > Fabales > Fabaceae > Lupinus > Lupinus angustifolius. The sequence continues at coordinate 26,005,301 of NC_032011.1, read as the reverse complement.
CCCAATAATTTAAGAATATTCACATAAACATATACTACCAACAATAATTTAAGAATATTCACATAAACATATACTACCAACAATGAGTTCTTGATAAGGTGTTGATATAACGACATAAAGTCTCGCTAAATTTTCAGGATGATCAAATGGTCAAATGTTCAATTCTGAAAAACGGTATTTGTTGGGAGGAACAGTCATATATCTTAAAATAGATTAACTAATTACCTAAAAAGAATAAGGAAATACCTTGATAGTACCGAAAAAAATAAGAAAATATATTACAATGGTGAACATTAAAACCATAAGAAAAAACATTGTTACTAAATATTCACTCAGTACATTTATTTTATATTTGTTTATATTTCTCAATAAACTAAGAATGGTGTTAAAATATTTAAAACCATCATTTTCTCCCATATATGACATTCTATATGTTATAAAATTTGATTGATAAAAATAATAATCAATAAGCATATTTCAATTTAAACATTTTTTTTAAGTAATTACAATTTATAACATATAAAATAATATTATGAGATAGAATATGAACTCATATTACAAAAGTTTACTTGATTTGACCATACAAAATCTAACTAATTTTCACCTTGCAAATTTGGTTTTCTTCTCTTTGTAATAGAATGGGATGACATTAGATGTTCCACATTTTGTGTTACTCCATGTGTCATATGTTTGTAATTGGCAGAAAAATACTTAATAATTAAATTTTAACTTAAATATATATTTTATGATCAATTACAAATTCATGACACATGGAGTGACACAAAGTGTGGGATAGTGGATAGATGTGTACCCGTGATAGAATAATATAGAACTTCGTGGTCATTGTTTTCCAATTTTTTTACTACCATTGGGTCCCACAAATACAATTCAACACTGTACGGCTTTCCCTCTTCAGTTTTGACACGTCGATGACCAAAAACACCTCCAAACTCGAATATTCCTTTTCTTATGCTTTCCAATAACTTTTTTTTTGAAAGAAAATGTTAATATTTTATGGTCGATAAAATTTAAACTTTCAACCTTTTTATTATTCTATTTTCTAACGTTATTTATCCTTATCACTTTATCATCTTATGAATTCACAGGCTTTCCATGAAATATTATATCAAGAGTTGTTATATGTTTCTTACATGTGATTTATCACTTTCTTAAAGGTACAAATTAGTAATAAATTGTATCATTTTCTTTATTATAATAATAAAATATAAGAAACTACTATATAAATAAATCTGTTAATTATATTTCCCATTTTGTGTGTTGAAGTCTAAAAAGAAAGCAGTTAAATAAAAGGAAAGTAATAAAAGACAACTCATGATACCCATAATATTCTAATTTGTTTTCTAAAACCAGTTGTGATTATGCCACTTGTTTGACATATATTATAATTATAGTGTTGAGAAGCACTTTGTATTTATTGGTCCACATTTTTATTTTATACTATTAAATGTTCAATTTTCATATATATTTTATTTTGGAGAATTAAGATGTTGTTTTTTAATTTAATGTATTATATATTGTAATTTTTTATTGGATGTACTTTATATTATAATTTTTGTCATTTTTAAAATGTACAATTTAAGGTGAGAGGTGAGTTTAACTTGTCATTAGTTTCTAGGGGTGACTATCTAGGATTATATGTTTTTTTATAGAAATTAAAAATATGAAGGGCATAATAGAAAAATATAGATTATGATAATTACACCATATTTTGACTTTATATATAGTAAAAAGTATAAATAAGTATAGATAATAAAAAGATTATAATCAATGAGATTATAAATCATAACAAATGGAACTTGAATATATTACTATTTGATTATTTTTTAGCTATATTTTTTTTATAAATTAAAGAAATAAAAATAATATATTATTATATAAATCCGAAAAAGGTCACATGTTTATTTATTAATGATAGGTACATTAACAAAAAATTGTATACTCTTAACAAAAATAACATGGACTAAACTTGGTATGAATGGTTCTTGAGTTAAAATTTGTAATTTACACATTGGTCCGAGACAAGACATGAAATATCATATATTTGTTCAATTTGAAAAGAGATCTGTTGTTTCATATCTGTCTCATATATTATCTTGGACCAATGACAATGAAGCAAAAATAAATATAGCAATGAATGTTTAAAATTTGTAATCTTATATGATATGTTTTTAGTGGTATTAGATAAGTCAGACAACATATATGACATCAGATCTTTGTTCGAGTTGAAAAGAGATTTATTGTATCAGATCGTGTCTCATACTGTTTCGAACCAATGACGGTGAAACAAAAATAACAATAATAATAAATATTTAAAATTTGTACTTGACATAATATATTTTTATTGGTCTTGCACAACATATAGTACATCAGATCTTTGTTCAAGTTGATGCAAAGAGATTCGTTATCCCAAATAGTATTTCATATACTATCCTTAACCAAACTAATAAATGATTAAAACTTGTAATTGATATGTTTTTATTTACTCGACACAACATATGGAATAAGATTTGAAAGATTATATCTTTTTCGAGTTGAAAAGAAATTTGTTGTCTCAAATCGTGTCTCATATATTTCGGACAAAATGTCAGACATCATATATTTCTTCCGTTGAGTTTGGTTTGTTCTAGAAGTACAAAACCGCGGCTTAAGGTTGGTTTCTTTTTCCCCAAGCTAAAACTGTGATATTACTCTCACACACAATCCCTTTAAATACCCACTAACTAATCCTTTTCTTCCTCACTCTTAATTTCATTCACACACTAATCTATTCTAAAAAAAATCACTTTTTTCATCATGGGTATTCTTTCTTCTTTTCCTACTTTTTCTCTCATTATACTTTCAAATATATGTCCTTTTCTAATGTGTTTCTTATGTTCCTCTTATCAGCTTCAGACAAGAAGATTAAGATTGGAATCAATGGTAATTACTTTTTTTTCCAACATACAATACTATATAGAGTTATAGACATTTCTTTTGTATTAGAACCATTAATTTTCATAAGCTCATAAAATCAATTAATTGTCACAAGTTTATGAATACCTTAGGACATTTTTATAAGCTTTTTAATTAGTTTAATTCAATAAACTCACCCATACTATAAAAATAAATTGTAGCTATGAAAAAATACATGACTAAAGTTGCTATAATTGTAATCATGATATTTCATAAACCGCCAATATCACAATATTGCGGTTTCGATGACCAGATATCATAATCACAATTGTGGCTAACAATTTACAAAACATAAGTTTGTAAGACAAGCTTATGAAAATAATTTGTTTATTATTACTAAATTAAGTTATCAAATAAATGATTAATTATTACAAACTTTATGAATCCAGGATTTGGAAGAATTGGTCGTTTGGTAGCTAGAGTTGCACTTCAAAGGGATGATGTTGAGCTTGTTGCTGTTAATGATCCTTTCATCACCACAGATTATATGGTAAATAGATTATATTCAATTGAGTTTGTGATTTTTTTTCTGATAATAAGCTTTTTTGATTGATTATTGTGGCAGTCATACATGTTCAAGTATGATACTGTTCATGGGCAATGGAAGAAATTTGACATCACGGTTAAGGACTCTAAGACCCTTCTCTTTGGTGACAAGCCTGTTACTGTTTTTGGATTCAGGTGAATTTCCTCCTATATAAATATTATTTTTATTTAATTATTATATATATGTTATTTTTTAGAGTAAATACTTATTTTTTGTCCTCAAAATTTTCACAAGTTCATCAAATTAAAAAACCTAAAGTGAACCCCTAAGAAATCAAATGTTAGTCAAATTAGTCAGTTTTAGCATGTTTTATGCACTAATGGACTAATTTGACTTATATTTACGATAACTGAATACTAATTTGGATTTTTATTTTTTCGGGATCAAATTGGTACACACGAAAATCTTTACGGACGAAAATGGGTACACTTCATTTTTTATTATTATAGATACTATGGTTTGATTCATATCCTTTGTTATGTATAATTCATTAGGAACCCAGAGGAGATTCCATGGGGTGAGCATGGTGCTGACTTTGTTGTTGAATCAACTGGTGTTTTCACTGACAAGGCTAAAGCTGCTGCTCACTTGAAGGTTCCTTATGATCACTCATTCTTAATTCTCCTATTGGTTGTTACTATTTCTGATTCATCTTATCCTGGAGTGACCCACACGAGAACAATGCGCTATTTTGAGAAATGAGAACAATTAATATGAACTATTAAATCTTATTTGAATGATCAAGATTAAAAGATACATGCACACGACTTCTTTTTTAAGTGATCATGTGACTAATAACCAACTTTTAATCTTAACCATCAATCAGATCTATTGTTATCACAGTTTTTATATGAGAATTGTTCTCACTTGAGTTACTATCGATCTTGTCTTTTGGTTAAGTTAATGAAATTCTATATGCTATGGTGTTTGATTTCATTTTGAATTTGGATTTTGGTGTTGAATAGGGTGGTGCTAAGAAGGTTGTGATTTCTGCTCCAAGCAAAGATGCACCAATGTTTGTTGTTGGTGTTAATGAGAAAAAATACACACCAGACCTTGATGTTGTTTCCAATGCTAGTTGCACTACTAATTGCCTTGCTCCTCTAGCCAAGGTTCTTATTATATATAAATCTTATCATTTTCATTCTATATCCCTATCATATATAATGTTATTTAATTTTGAATCTTAATGTTTCACAGGTTATCAATGACAAATTTGGAATTGTTGAGGGTCTTATGACCACTGTTCATGCCATCACTGGTTAGTAATTCGGCTATATTACTTTTCTACGAATTTATCTAATGTCATGTTTTTCAATTTCTCGGAAATAGTCTCTCTGCTAGCAAGGGTAAGGTTGCGTACATTTGCACTAAGTAGGAGGCTGGTGCATTAGGCTAGACTTTTATTACGTGTTTTCGACTTGGAAACGATGATGGTATTCGATGTCGATATTTTTGTGATGTAATAGCTACACAGAAAACTGTGGATGGTCCATCAAACAAGGATTGGAGAGGTGGAAGAGCTGCTTCATTCAATATAATTCCTAGCAGCACTGGAGCTGCTAAGGTACCTATCAATTAATGTATGAATTGTGACACATTGTATTGAATGATATGATTTTTAATCTAAAGTTTGATTGAACTTTGAACACATAGGCTGTGGGAAAAGTCCTTCCAGAACTGAATGGCAAATTGACCGGAATGTCTTTCCGAGTTCCGACCGTTGATGTTTCCGTCGTCGATCTCACTGTCAGGTTGGAGAAGGATGCTACCTATGAGCAGATCAAAGCTGCTATTAAGTAAGTTTTAGAAATTTGCAACACAACCAACCATAATAGTAACCATAATCTCCTTTGGTATTGTATGATAAGATACATTATTATATGATGGTTTTAGCAATACATGCATACTTTTTCTTTAGAGTGAAGACTTATGTATACTAGGTCCCGAAAAAATTGAAAAACTCAAAATGGTATAGTCGAAAATCTATAAATTCCAATTTTATGATCTTTGGCATAGATTATTTTGACCCAAAATTCCGATTTTTAGTACTAATTTAGATTTTTATTTTTTCGGGATGAAAATGGTATAGCCGAAAATCTATAAATACCAAATTGGGTATTCACTATTTTTGTTTAAAACTATTGAAGTATGTATAGTAAATTGAATTGTTTTATGTTGAAATGGCATAACATAGGGAGGAATCAGAGGGAAATCTGAAGGGAATTTTGGGATACACTGAAGATGATGTAGTATCTACTGATTTTGTTGGTGACAATAGGTAATGTTGATTATATATTTTAAATAACATTGGTTACTCAAACTGTTATTATTTTTCACAAAGATAAAGTATCATAATCAAAATTTATTTATTTTTTCCTATTGTACTAATTATTGCGTTTGATGTTGATTTTATGAAGGTCAAGCATATTTGATGCTAAGGCTGGGATTGCTTTAAATGGAAACTTTGTTAAACTTGTTTCCTGGTATGACAATGAATGGGGTTACAGGTAATTCATCTCACCGATAACTAATTATGATAAAATATTATGATATTAGTCGATAGCTAAAGATATGTTGTATCTTTTTTTGCAGTTCTCGTGTGATTGATTTAATTGCCCACATTGCATCGGTGGAAGCTTGAAGCTATGCTTGGATTTTAATGTGAATTCAGAATAAACAGTATTAATATTTTTATATAAAAAGATATACATATATATATATTAGTCCAGTTAATGAAGAGTCTTTGGTTTTTCGACCACCTTTTTATGAGATATATGGAAATGTTTTATTTCAATGTCATAAGTATTTCAATATTTGTGACTTTTCCTCTCTATCTGCGTATGAATCATTACAACTTGATCTCAGATTTTTGTTTCTAGAGTGATAATATGGTTAATAAATAAGAAATTAAATATTAGTTTACCATATCCATAGAGTTAGATTAATTGTTTAAGTGACAAAATCAAATGAGTTGGAAAATGAACACCATTTTTGTAGAATTTTAGATTAATTTCGAGTGGAAGACATGCCTAAGGCTAGAAGAGTAGAAAATTATAAGGAGTGATAGCAAAATCGGCAATATTAGGGTATAATATAATTTCTACTTGTTCGGTTTGACCATCCTATTTAAATATTTCTATTGAGCAATATACGTTACTCATGTGTTTAATGTTTAAAAGAAGTACAAAATGTAAATAAATTAGGGTATAATATAATTTAATAATTAAAAAATGTGTGATATAATGTTTGTGTAGTGAACTATTTTATTTAATAATTTATACAACAGGTGCCCTCTTTTTTGGGTAATCATTTTGATATTCCAGGTCTGATCAATTTTTGTGATTTTAGGCCCATCTTAAAATGAACAAAATAAAAAATAAGGGCATGTTTGATTTATTTCTCAAATGATCAAATATTCTAGTTTTCAAATACATGTCTCTGAAAAGAGGGTATTCTATTTCACATTTTTACAATTAACCAAAAAAAGGAGCAACAAACCTAAAATAAAATTCAGCAATGGTGAAAAAACTAATTGAGTAAAATGTTGATCCATTTATACAATTGTATTGTGTTAAAGGCTTTATTTCACAATTGCCATGGCGGTGGCACATGATATTTTCCATTTTAATTTGATATGTGAAGAATAAAAAAGTGAAGAGAATCAAATTACGAGATCCCATAATGTTAGATCTATAAGATTAAATTGATAGAGAGGGTGTTGGAGTTGAACCCCACATTGTTCTTTGGTTTCTTCACCAAGAGTTATATGTCCCATGTGAAACTATAAATCATTTCCAATAAAACTATACTTAATTCCATAAGATTCCTACCCCACCTTCAAATCAAATTTAGAGATAATGTATTTTCAATCATCTTTTATTCTTGAGAGAAATTATTAAATTATAAGGGTATTTCATTGGATTTATTCAAGTGTGAAGTTCTACATCAGATATGTGGAGATGAGCGAAATGATTTATAAGTAGAAAAGACTCATGAAACTAATGTCTTAAGATTTTAGTTCAAGACATCTGTCTCACTTATGGCTCTACACTCTTCTCGTACCCAGTAACAATGAAACTCCCTAATAGTTGAAGACTCTCCAGTCACAATCTGGTCTAACAAATATCATATATTGTCAATATAAAAACTTATACACGCTCAATATATCATCCACAACAATGTTCCTTTCATTGACGGTGCTAAAAATGATGTAGACAAAAAAAAAACAACGTTGAAAAGATATGGGCAAAACTGACTTTTTAACATACCCAAATAAGTGAATTTTTTAGTTCATAATATTTGGGCTAGCAGAATTCGATAAATAATATTTGTAGTCATAATAATATTTACCCTACAACTTTCTACTTTCAGTATGATGCAACAAACTTTGCAGCGCAAATCATGCAAATTAAAATCATGTATGAAACGCTTCTTTGCCTTAACCATCTAAAATTATGCCCACTAACTATCTCTGCTTTGTTCTTTATCGACAATTGTTAGTTGTTAGTATTTTTGTTGTGGAAGAGATTCCACTCTCAACCTTCTTCGCCTTTATTGTCAAACCATCTTATAACTCATTTTTATTGTTGATGGTGAGACTTGAACTCACAACCTCCTATACACGATTCTTTACGAGTTAGAATATAGAAAGATTAATATGATAGTTTAGTAGTAGAGTATATTATTTTGTTTAGTAAAATATGTGATAGATCTGTTGCTATAAATGACTGACACAATCCTTGAAAAGTGATAAAATGAATGAAAGATTAACAACCTAGTGGGTCCATATGTTCACGGATCAGAGAATCTCATTCTTTCTATGCTTTCTTTTCTAACTTTTTCCTCCACCATTCATAATACTCATGAAAGTCATAAATGTGTATAAGCTAAGATTTATCATGCATTGATATGTATTTTAATTGATAATGGGCATGATCATAACCATTGTGTTTCATTTAATTGAAAAAAAATCCATATATTTACATTTTACAAAGTCAATACATTATTCATATATTAATCTTTATTCAATTGTAATATGTAAGACACTTTATATTTGATAATTTATAAATATTATACTTTATTTAATAATAAGTGTGAAAGTGATACATTAAGCGACCAAGTTATAGTTCGTTTTACTAGGGAATATATATGCACAGTCGATATATTATCTACCACTTAATTGCATTACTTTTTAAAAAATTCAACAATAATAAAATAAATATGAATAACGGTGTATAAAACAAGTACATTATTTTGTCTTGTTTTATTTGTCCCAATTATTAAACATGTTGGCACCAACTTATGCATAGAAAAGTAGTTACCTTCATGTTAGCAATTAATGTCTTACATAACCACGGAGCTTTTCCTTGGATGGCGATCTGCTGTCCCCAACCATGTCCCAATCACGTTCCTAATCAATCACAATGAAGCAAAACTAATAAAGTTATGAATATTTAATTTTTTTAATTGACGTGACATAATATGATTGGTCTGAAACATAGTTTGAGACAAGATTTGGGACAACAGATCTTTATCCCTTTTCCTTAGTTTTTGTCTGCTTATAATAATTCTTCACACTTCACACTTCACACTCTTTAATCTCACAACTCTTACTTCAAACACTTTTCACACAATCACTTAGCTTTTACAAACAAAGAAAAAAAAATCACTTTTCTAACTCTGAAAAATTATTCTATTGTCACTATATGGAGGTCTAAAATAAAGTGATTTTGTTCTTATCATTGGAACTAAAAAAGTGATTATGCTTTGTTCTATGTTGTAACATCTAGTGTTTTTTCAAGAGTTTGTGGAGAACATTATTGTGTTGTAAAAGTGATTATTATGGCTCCTTCTAACTTCCCTCTTCGTTGGAAGAGCATTGGAGATCAATGGTGGTATGCATCACCTATTGATTGGGCTGCTGCAAATGGCTTATATGATCTTGTTGTTGAGCTTCTCCACCTTGACACCAATCTCCTCATTAAGCTTACTTCCCTTCGCCGAATTCGGCGTCTCGAAACTGTCTGGGACGATAATGACGACGATGATGATGGTGATGGTGATGATGATAATGATGATAATTTGGGACGACACTTCAAAGATGTAGCTAAGTGTAGGTCACATGTTGCTAAGAATCTCATGCTTGAGTGTGAGATTCAAGGAAATGGAGGACAGAAGAATAATAACAAGAACTCTCTCATTAGAGCTGGCTATGGTGGATGGCTTCTATACACTGCAGCTTCAGCTGGTGATGTTGGTTTTGTTCAAGAATTGTTATTGAGAGACCCTTTTCTTGTATTTGGAGAAGGAGAATATGGTGTCACTGATATTCTATATGCTGCAGCAAGAAGCAAGAATTGTGAGGTGTTTAAGCTTTTGCTTGATTCAGCACTCTCTCAAAGTATTGGAGCAGATTTGGAGGGTGATGATGAGAGTGAGGGGATTTTCAAGAGGGATGTGATGAATAGGGCTATTCATGCTGCAGCAAGAGGAGGGAATTTGGAGATACTGAAACAGCTTTTTGGAAGTGATTATCATATTTTGGCTTATAGAGATTCTTCAGGATGTACAGTGTTGCATACTGCAGCTGGGAGAGGGAAAGTTGAGGTGAGACAATTTACTGTTATGTGTTTGTTGAGAATTTGATTCTTGCTTGTTTAATTTCTGTCTTAGATTGGAGTAGAACATTGATTTATAGATATTAAAGAATATCTAGTTCTTTTGGTTTATGAAGCTTCACAATAGATCAACTTGATTGAGGTAATTTTTAGTATTTTAAATTGCGGTTGCGGTTACGATTGTGATCTTGGTTGTGGTTACTGCAATTGTGATTATTGTGGTCGTTGCAATGCAGATTGTGGCTGTTGCAGTGTAAATTTTTTGTGATTAAATGAATATTTTTCAATTCGATGCGGCCCGATGCAGCCTGATGCAATCCAATGTAGCCTGATGCGGTCCATTGCTGCCCAAATGTGGTCTAATGCGGTTGTGCTGCAGCTATATGATTGTGATTCAGTGTCACACCACAATTGTGATGTGTTGCGGTTACGACAGCAACTGCAATATTTCGGCAACAGATGCTGTCCACAATTTGAAACACTCCATAATTCTGATAGACATGTTAGAATAGGATGAAATAGGACAAAACCGAAAGTAGAACATTTTGGTTCCACCATAAATGGTGGCACCAAAGTGAACAGAATAGAATAGGATGTTCTCTTCTGTTCTATCTGCACCAAACACTATCTTAGGATGAGTGTGTTAGATATATAGAACCATTTCCATTTATATGTCTTCACCTGATAGCTTTAAGTATTTGGAAGACTTGACTCATTCTACAACAAAAATGTTGAATTTCAGCATAAACATAGGCCTATGCATTATTCATGCTTCAAAGTTAAGGACCCTTTTCCAAGGGAGTGTGTTAGAAATAGAAAAGCTTAAAGCTTTTGGAGAGTTGGTTGATGACAATATGAATCATAACATACTAAGTACAAAACGACCCAGATAGACCAAAATGTCAAGGGTTTGATTCCCGGGATCCGGTTTCGCTTGGTGGGTCGGGAATGTCCGACTTATCAATTTATTTGGTAAACTGTTGGGAGCTCATGTGGCCCATGTCGGATTAATAGTATTCTGGGCCGGAGCAATGTACTTATTTGAAGTGGCTCATTTCGTACTTGAAAAGCCCAAACTTTTCTGGTTTATCCCAACATTCCTCACTTGTCCGACTGTTGCTGAATAGTTTTTGGATATCAAACGAACCTCTCCATAAGATAATTTTAATGTGGCCGATTTCCCCTCTTGTGCAATCAGTTTCGCTACAACACTTGCCGCCCTAGCTAATTGTCCACCCTTTCCGAGTGTGATTAACATCTTAGAAGATTTCACAAAACCCTTATCACTTAGTTTTCGACTTTTTGGAAATATATTAGCTGATGAATTAGTCGCTTGTTGAAAGGGGCATCCACACACTCCGAAAGGGATTAGTTCTTTACCTAAAAAAGGTGAGGGAATACCATTGGTAATACCAAAAATAAATATCGAGTACATTATTCAAACAATACCATGCACTTTTGGTTGAATTCCTCTTATATTTTCCCCAACAATGCATACATCCTGCATTTCTTTGTAATAAATAAGCATAAACTTAAGGAAAACTATTCATTATATTGTTCATTTCTAATGATACAGGTGGTGAGAAATCTAGTAGCATCATGTGATATTATCAACACAACAGATTCTAAAGGGAACACAGCATTACATGTAGCTTCTTATAGGGGTTACTTATCAGTGGTAGAGATTCTGATTCTTGAATCTCCCTCACTAGCATTTCTAACCAATCATCATGGAGATACTTTTCTTCACATGGCAGTGGCTGGTTTCAGAAGCACTGGTTTTAGAAGACTTGACAAACACACTAAACTCATGAAGCAACTTGTAAGTGAAAAGATTGTGAAACTTGATAACATTATCAATATCAGAAACAATGATGGAAAAACAGCACTTCATGTAGCAGTTTTTGATAACAATATCCAATGTGAGTTAGTGGAATTATTGATATCTGTTCCATCAATTGATTTGAACATTGAAGATTGTGATGGAATGACCCCTTTGGATATTCTTAAACAAAGACCAAGTTCAGCATCTTCTGAGATTCTAATAAAAAAGTTGGTTTCAAGTGGTGGTGTCTCTATTCAGAAGGATTGTAATGCAAGAAACAATAACACCCTTTTCAGTACTATGAAAAGTCATGGAATTGGAGGTAGTCCTGGAACTTCATTTCGAATACCGGATGCCGAGATATTCTTGTACACAAGCATTGATAATGATGCAAAAGATGGCAACAATTATGATCAAGCAAGTGTGGAATCAAATTCAACCTCAGGTGAACTAAGCAATGAAGTTTCTGACTTAGCCAACTCTCAATCTAACAACAACAACATCAAGACTAGTTCTATCAATCACGCCGCGAGGCGCTTAAAGTTTCTTTTCGGGTGGCCAAGAAGAAGCGGGACAAAAGCATCTACCTCAGAAGATTATGGTGATTCTTCTCTTGACCCTTTTAGTTCAAGTAGAAACTTGGAAGAGTTTCCAATTTCATTAAGGCAAAGATACACACAACAATGCTCATCAATTCCAAACAGAAAAAGAACACAACCTATAAGGACTTATAATAATCTTCCAAGTCCATCCTCTAAAGTGAAATTCACTACAGGCCTAATGCAAGGTGTAATTCAGGTAAAGCCACATTCACAATCACATGAGACTTTTCTTCATGCAGATTATTATTCAACTCCTACTAGTCCTTTTCATAAACAAAAGGGTGTTGATATAATGGGAGTACCCTCTTTCTCCAATAGATCAATAGATGATGGTACACTACATTTGAACTACAAAAAACAAGGTTCATTCAATAAGAAATTGATGAACAAGTATTTTTCTTTTGGAGCACAACGCCAAGATGTGAAAGAGTCAAATAGGAGTTACAAGCGTTTAAGTTCTCTAGTCGCTTAGCTGCTATGAAGCACCGATACTTCAAAATAGTCGCCGTGTCTATGCCACGACATGAAAAATCATAGGGAAATAATAAAGAAAGAGATAGAGCTTAATGCTTTGTCAAAAAATATAAATTATGATAAAGTATTATGATGTCGTTCGATCTATATAGTTGACCTTATTTAGTGGAATAAAGTATTGTTTGTTGTTGTATATGTCAAGACACTTTCGAATAATCCTATTTGTATTCAACATTATTTTACATTTGCATTTTGATTTTTTTTATCCTATTGCATAATGTGCATTCAATAATTAAAATTTATATTTTATGTAATTAAGACAATTACTATTGTAATATCACTATAACCTCTTTTAAATTTTTATATTATATATTTAATCAATAATTGTTTAATCTAATATAATAATATACTCGCAATTGATTTCAATCAGTAGTGTTATTTAATTTCGTAATGTTAATAATTGTTGAAAGCTATACCAACAAAGTGTTGGTTTATTTTATTACTATATTATAACTACTATATTTCCTATTTTTAAATATATTGCTTTGTATATATTGTAATTTTTATATATTTCTAATAAAAGTGTTGGTTATTGTTATAGAAGGCAAAAGAACAATTATCATGTAAAAATTTATATGACTAAAAAATTATATATATATATATATAAAAACAAAGTCATATAATGACTAATAAATTATTTTTCATCTGTTATATTATTTGAGGATGAGTTCATCAGTGTCATATAATGACTAATAAATTATGCTAATAACTAATATATATTCAAAAGCTGTTATAATGACTGATTATATTATTTTTTCATTAGTTATAAATCGTACGTTATATTATTTAATGATGGAATCATGAGTGTTATAATCAACATTTATTAGTTCTAATTCTGAAAATTTATCTCCATAATGAGGATTGCTTAAAATTTGAAAATCATAAATAATTTGAACAAAATATAAATGAAAAAAATAAAGACATTATTCTTGTCTATACATGAGAATGCCAACAACCAAAATACTTTTAAATTGAAAATAAATAACGACAAACATATAATAAAAATAAAGATATTATTCTTCTATACTGAGATAGTAATTGCAATCTATAATCATTGTATTCGAGGATTGAGTTTTTGTAACACCATGAATTTTCTGTGTATGTTTTATTAATTATTTATTTTAACAACAATTAATTTTAGAAATGAATTGGTATTGAATTAGACTAAACCGTAGTTGAGTGTTAGTCTTGTTTTGTGGTTTCCTATTTTGTTATAAATTTTTGTAATTTTATGTGACGGAAAGTTTTTGAGTTGCTGTTGGCCCAAATTCGCCCGAATTCGGCCCAATAACGTGTTTTTGAGTTCCGTAACTTGGAATCAAATTCTCATTGCGCTATTGGCTTCGAAATATTATTTCAAGTCAAGATAGATACCAAGTTTATCCGTAACTCATCTCTAGATATTTTTCACCTCGAAATTCAAGTTTCGACGTTTCAGACAAATGGCCTAAATCGGGAGATTGTATATTTCCAGACGAAATTATCCAAAAATGTTCGGACATGACGTTTATCGGTAAATTACTTCATTCAATAAAGTTGAAAGTCATCATTTCATGAGTCACTTACTTGTTACACAAGTAATGCAAAAAACTTCCAAAATCCCCTAAATCACTCAACAAATCTTCTCACTCCACCACCATCAGACACATCACCTATGCTAGTCTAAATCTACTTACTTTGCATTAAATTTTCTGATTTGATGAGGGTGAGGCTCTCCTATAAATACCTCACCCTATTCTCTCATTTTTACACTAAATTTCCTATACAAATTAAGGTAGTCTTTTATTTTCTCTTCTTCATCTTCTTCTCATACTTCATAGAAAGTTATGAGCTTTTATTATGTTGTTCATAAAGTAGAGTTTATATTTGTTCTTTAAGTATTTTATAAAGGCATAACTAAAGGGAATGATAATAAAATCATATGAACCTTTATGTAGTTTTTGACCTTTGTAAATCTTGAAATTTCTTCCTTATTCTTAGATGGAAAAACTATATCTTTGGACAAGTTTCGATGAGTTATTTGTTTGAAAATATTAGAAATTATTGTTAGTATTTGAATATGTTTAAAATGTGATGATTTTAACATCAAATGAACATTTAATGTGTTTAGGAAAAAGTTTGTATTTTATTCTTGAAAGTTTATGATGTTGATGAGTTGTTGTTGAAAATGTTTCATTTTTAGAAAGTATTATGTTTTAAAAGTGGTTTAGCATATTTTACTCTTTGATTTCCAAGTTAAAATAATGATTTGGGATAAAAGATGATTTATTAAAGTCTTGACTTCATAAACTTAAAGTGTTATGAAGTTTTGGATATTAAAGTAGTAGAAAGTCTTACCTTAGGATTTATTTTCATAACTATGAAATTAACACTTACTAACCCTTGACGTTTTTCCTAACAAATTAGGAAGTGTTAAGACGTTCATAAAAAAATGTTGTATTTATTTTAGTTGACTTACTTTAAAGTGGTAAGAATAACTAAAAGATATTTAGTGTAAAATATTAAATTAAGAGTCCTTCTTTTTCATGACTATGAAAATAACACTTACTAACCCTTGAGGTTTTTT
>NC_032011.1:25950487-25989534 GCF_001865875.1 Lupinus angustifolius | reverse complement strand
AAAGTGTTATGAAGTCTTAGATGGTAAAATGATTTAAAAATGTTGAATCTTAGTTAAGTGAACTTACTTTAAAATGGTAAGACTTACTTAAAAAGTAGTGGTTTAAAAGTATTGATTTTGTTTAAATTGACTAACTTTAAAAATGATATGTCTAGCTTAATGATCTTATTTTAAAAGGTTAGTTTTAGTAAAAATGTTTTACTTACAAAAAATAAGATTTATGAACTATCGGAAAAATGTAATGAAGTAGGAATACATGTCTAGAAAGATTCTGTCTAAGGAAAGACTTGGTATTTAAAGGTGTCTTTACGACCCACCTCTCTTTCCTGGGAACTAGCCTGATGTATATCCACGGATTACGACATAATTCCGGTATAAGTTTTATTGAAAATCTTACTTTAAAAAGTGTTATTTGATTGTAAGACTTTCAATGACAAATGATGATTCAAGGATATTCAACCTTGAATCGGGTGGACGAAAGCAATTAAATTCATTTTAAATCGTAAGTTTTATCTTCGTGTAAAAAGTTATTTCGTAAGTATAATAATTATCATCAGTTAACTAATTAACGTTATTTTGGCGTAATGAAGAGTTCGAGAGGAGATCGAATTAAGTAAGCTCACCTGCAAACAGAGAACCGGGCGAACCCGCCTCACTCAGGTGAGGGAGAAAACATCATGACACAGTGGTGTCCGAATATGCATCCGGACCTCCAAGCTCCCTCGCAAGTTTGGAGTTGTCTTGGGTATTAAGAAAGCTTGTACTTAATCAATTGTCTGTTTGTTTGGATTAAGTACAACAATATTTCTTATATCGATTTATGTTATGTTTATTATGCAAATACCATGTTTACTCTTGAATTATAATGTTTGAATGATTATTATGAGAATGATATGTATGTGATAATTGTTAAATTCAAGGTTTAAAAACATGTGATATAAATGAGAAATTTTTTCCTTGAGAAAGTAATTAAAATGATATTCAGGCTCTTCTCGCTTGAGCAAGACAACTCTCGTTTGAGCGAGAAGTGTCTAGAGAAAACGAGTGTTTTAGCTTGGGGCGAGACAACTCTTGCAATCAGGATCAATGAGAGGGATGCCCAGAAAGTGTTTGATATGATACCGTCCTGAAATGGACAGTTCTTCAGAACAGATCGATCATATATCCTTGCGAGGAATAATTTTGGTACGTTCAAATCGGCTTGTTATGGGACGTGTACTCTTAGTTATTTCTGAATAGTATATTGGGAGGATATTGGTGAAAGGATGGATGAAACAAGCATAACATTCATACATTGAGATTGTGGACTTTGATCCTCATAATCTGAGATTATAACATCATTCATCATTGTACATTTTTATATGTGATGTATATATTATGTTTATTATGTGTGTCTGTCTGGATGTGTTATTCCGTGTAATTCCACGCCGTCAATGAGTAATATTTATTAGATGTCTTACTCCATCTTCTTTCTATTTGTCTTCTATTCTCGTTTTGTTCAGATGGATCGTTCTGCGAGGATTCAGAGTTAGTGTTTTTCAATGTCCTAGGAGGGGGCATGGAGTAGTGTAGTGTATTTATTTTGGAGTAGTTTTATTTGGGCGACGATTAGGTTCCGCCTTGTACTTTGTACCAACATTTCATGATATTCTAATGAAGTGTGATTCAAAGTTATATTGAGTTATATATTTATTACCTTTAGGTAATGGTGTTTTTGATTTTTCGTATTGTATGTTACTTAAAGTGATGTTACGAAAATGAAATGAATATAAGGAAATGAATTTTATATGACATCATTATTGGAGAGAAAAAAACCCATTTTGAGCAAGATTTTATTTGGAATAATTTTTGGGGTGTTATAATTTTGACTTCTGGAAATGCTGAAACAAAGAACATGACCCATCCATATTTCCTGTGAGAAAAGTAAACACATCGTGAAATTTTTTAACATACATCATGTGAGAAAAATGAAGTTATTGTTATAGATGGGAAAAAACAATTATCATAGAAAAAATTATATGATGAAGAAATTATATCTGACAAAAAAAATTGAAGGAGTATAAAAATAAAATCATACCTGTGAGTTGAAGATGGTATATCTACTGAAGAATCATTCCAAATATGATTGTATGTGGATGATTTGCTAATAACTGGCAGCAAAGATAATGAAATTGAATGGCTCAAATCACAGCTAAAACTTGAGTTTGAGATGTCAGATTTAGGATCTCTCATATTTCTTAGGGATTGAGTTTGCAATGACTAACGAAAGAACCTTGATGCATCAAAGGAAGTACATTTGTGATGTACTTGAGAGGTTTAATATGCTTGAGTGCAACCCAACCTCAACACTAGTTAAAATTGGCCACATTATATGCAAGGAGACTTAAGAGGATCAACTAGTTGATTCAACTCTCTATAGGCAAATGATAGGATCTCTAAGATATATTTGCAACTCAAGAACTGATCTAGCTTATGGTGTTGAATTGGTTAGTAGGTACATGAAGCATCCTAAACATTCACACATGGTGGCAGTAAAGAGGATACTCAGATATCTCAGGGAAACAGGAACCATGGTGTTATGTTCTCTAATAACAAAGGCATAGAACTCAAGTGAATATCTCATGTGTTATGTTCTCTAATAACCTGTGGTAAAGATGAGTTACCCCAATTTTTTCAATGTTAAAAATTACCCTTAGGACAATGGGCCTCTCAAGGTATTTATTTTGATGAGCCCATGGTGTAGATATACTAATGATCAATAGTATCCTATATCATTAGGGCTTGAGATGACACTTGAGTCACTTTATTAAAGGAGTGTGAGTTCACGTTGAGAAATAATAAAGATTGAAAACTCAATCACAAAGAAATGAAACCCAAAATATAAGTGAGATATGAAGTCCACATCGACAAAACTCATGATACTTGGTGACAAATTGAGTGGTTCATCGTGCCAATATAAGTGAGACTCGAAGTTCACACCAATAATGTATATGTCCTCCTAATCTAATGTCTAGGTATAAGACATGTGTGTGCAAAATGCAAGTGTAATTTGGTGTGGTTGTTGGAAGCTAGGAATCTTTAATTTTTAATAAAAATTATATACAAAGGAATGAATACACTTAAATTAAACAACACAAAAGGTTATTAGGTTGATGCAGTTAGTGATTCTAGGCCTGACTCCCTAAAATAATGTCCTAGTAGAGTCACCAACTGTTGTGCTTTGATTTTCGGTTGGATATCGGTTACATGGTTTAGAGTCGCCACAATATTTTTATGGTCAAAACATAGAAAACTCTATTTATGTCCATTGTTGGATTGCATTGGTTTTTAAATTTGAAGTCTGGACTCAAAAGTCAATTACGAATTGAGAATGTATTAACACCTCACCCGCTTGTACTAGACAATATCCTCGCTAATTGCATAGACTAATTTTATACCAAAAGTTGTTTGATTATTTTATTAAAAATGAATTTTTTCTACAAGATAAGATATTATTCATATGTATCCTTGTGAATATTATGGAATCAAGACTATATAATTTTTGATAGAAAATATTTTGTTATTTCAATTTATTTTATTTTTTAGCGATCGTTAATGTTAACCTCCTAACTCTACTTAAGTAAGTGAAATATAGCTCTCATGTGTGATACTCATTTCATATTAGGAGTGAAAATCTTAATTAAAACTTTACCATTTTTTATATTTAAAAGTTTTCATTAGAATTGTTAGAAAAAAATTGTATTAATTATTCACCAACTTTAAGAAGGTGAAATGAACTTCTCATATCCGAGATCATACCGTATCTTAAAATTGTGATAAATATTGTATTTTTTTAATTTTTTATACTAAAGTGATAAAAAATCAATTTTCTCTTATTTGTACGATGATGAAAATGAAAGTCGTCTAAGAAAGACACATTCATTAATTCCATTATTATTTTTAAACAAAAACAATGACTTATCAATTACAGAATAATTATCACTTATCAATCATAAAAACTATACATAAATATACGTATTATATACTTTACTTACCTATTTGAACATTTATTATTATAACTTTTTTTGATGAAGGATATCTCCTCATCCTATACGTAATGAACTAATATCTTTCAGAGTGTGTGACTATTCCTACCAACGACTATTACTTTTATGAATCGAAATTACTATACCGCCACTATATGATTTATTATTAAAATATTATTATGCTACCTTTTCTTTACATAATAGGTATTAAGTTATATGATTTCCACTATTTAAATATTATTATGCTACTATTTATTGATTTCTATCATTGTTACAAATTATTACTATATATGAATGTACTAGAGAACAAAAATGATAACACAAAAGTTATTACATGTGATGATGAGATGGTGTGGAATGGTTAACATATGATGGAAGCACACCTCAATGAATGACATTGTTTAAGTGTTTTTTTTATATTAATAGTATAAGTGTTTTTTTACACTGTCAGTCAATCATTCATCATTGATTTATTAATTATTTTTTACTCTAAAAAAAGTGATACAAAATCAATAGTAGATAATGCGCTAATAATATAAAAAAAATTACACAATTAATACATATATTTTAAACTCATCAAAGAAGAGTTATTCACTACTCTCAAGGTACAAACATAGTAAATGAGGTATAGAGAGTGATGATTGATTTTTCACTACTCATCAAGATACAAACATTGCATTTTTCTTCTACTTTTGGTGTTTTTATGGTTTTCTCAACTAAGTGATCTATTTATAGTTAAATTTGAGAGGCCTAATGATAAGCACTCCTATAAATATGATGATCACCTCCACTTATCTCTATTTTGATTTTGATTTTTCTGTTATTAATTTCTTAGAGACAAACGCCAATAGTTATTCTCCTCCCATCCTTTATTTAAAACTAATTTTCATTTTATTAATATTATTTTAGTAGATATTTGTGATTAATTGATAAACTCTATCTTATATATTATTCTGTCAAATTTTTTATTTTCTTAAAAAACAAAAATTAAGGGGTAAATACTAAATACTAATAAAAAGTAGATTTTAACCAATAATAATATTTTTTATTATTTTTTGAAAATAATTTATATTATAACAAAAAGTGATATAACTTATCTAATCGGATATATTAAAAAAAACAAATGGATAAGTATAACTTTTCCCTCTTAATCTTGAAAAAACCACCTAGAAAATTCTATTTTCATTTATTATTTTAAAAATAATTAAATAAAAATAATATTTTTCTAAATAATAATTTTAGGCTTTTGGGTCAGACAAAATTGAATATTCATACATGTTTAATTAAAAGTCTAGTATTAATATAAATATGAGTTAACTCATTCCATAATCTAAACACTATTATTTCAACAAGGTATCAGAGTCGTGGTGGTTAAGCTTGGAAATAGCTTTTGTCATGAATGATTAAACCATATTTACTTGTGTTCATGGTGAATAAGTTTGGAGATAGATTCTTCCATAAATGGTTAATTGTTATTTTATTTTGTCAAGTTAAGCTTGAATATAGCTTCTGTCATAGATCATTAAGTATTTTGTCTTAATATTTTTCAATTTCTTTTGTTAGAGTTGGAAAAACTCATCATTAATGAATCCATTTCATTAACAGTTTATAACATTTGTTTCCTCTACCTTAAAAGTACCTTCATTGTAGTTATCATTACATTATATTCATTGTAGATTTCATCTACGTTTGCAATTCCTTGAAATCATGTTTGTCGAAGTCCATGTAATTATATTATGATTACTTTTTTTTTAAAGAGATTATTTGTAATAAGTTTAAAGTTTAGTAAACTTTGTCTTGAGGTGAATTATTATAATATACGAAAATATTTAGAATATCTTAAATTATATTATAGAGAATATATAGATGATACATAGATATAAAGATAATATATCATATTATGATGATTATATCTTATATTTTTTTAGAGTATATCTTAGAAGATCTTTTGTGATTGAGATTACTTTAGTTTATATTATATTATTTGTTTCCATATCTAATTAGAATATCTAGATGACACATAGATATAAAGATAATATCTCATATTATAATATGTCTTAGATTTGTGTAGAGTATATGTTAGAAGATATTTATAATTAAGATTGCTTTAATTTATCTTTTATTATTTGTTTCTATATCTATTTAGAAGTTTAACATTAGTAGAAATATATGCTATTAGTATTATGTCTTCTATATCATAATATTATTAATATAATTTACTATTTTGAGAATTTATTTTTTCCTTCCATATCTACACATTATAATTTCAACAGATAAACTAATTTTAAAAAGCAAAACATATTAAATTGATTATTAGTGATGATGATAGGTTTAATTTTTAGAGAAACAATAAGATTTTAGTACTAGACGAAAATATAAATTTTTAGTAAGAGTAATTACATCATCTAATTTCTCATTCCATTTATAAAATATGGGTAGTAGTTCAAAGTATAAAAGAATGATGAGTCAATAATTAAATAGTATTAAATAACTAATATAGTAATAAGTTGGTATAACTTATTTCCATATCCTCTAAATACTCAATAATATTAAAAGTTTAATACAATATCATTCTATCATCTACCATTGATTTTAAATATAAAAATGACACATATGAATAATAAATATATATTGATCGTGTAAAATCTTTAGAATGATAATGCATATATATTAAAATTTATATTAAATTACATGATATGCTCATATACAATATATATTTCATATAACAACTTTATTACATTTATACTACTATATAAAGGCAAAATATGACTAAAGAGTAAATAAATAATTAAAAATGTACAATTCCTATATTTCAACATTGTCTTTTATAATACTAACTATATAAATTTAAAACATGACTAAGAGAACAATAGTTAATTGAACCTATAAAACATCAAATAATAATAATAATTATAGTTTAAAATCATTTACTTTATTTAATGGTGCAAAATTTAGTTCAAATTTCATAGCATAATATTATTACGTATACTAGTTTAAATGATTATTCATTAAAATTTGGTTTAAGAGAGGGTGTGCAGATTAGCATTCACATTTAGGTTGAGTAATTTAGAAGAGATTAAACAAACAATTATTGTTAATGATTTCTATCATTTTATTTCTATTAATTTGGAAGGGTGTTACATATTATATTTAGTTTTTATTAGGTAGTCTTAAAAGTTTATTTGGACATAAAAAGATGGTCTCTTTTATTATTCTAAGTTATATATACAACACTATATATACATATATAGTCTAAGAATAACAAAACGACTCACACTTGTAGGTACCTATGAATAAAATTCACACAAGTATGAGGACTAGTTAAAAACGGGTACTCATAGATTTTAAAATGGACTCTTTAAAATACCGGTAATGCATACACGGTGGGCAAGGAATAGTGGGTACCGCGATATATCAAATTACTTTACTATATTTTTGATTTTATATGGTTTAATTTGGTGGTGTGTAACACCTCAGTTATGTCATGCGACCTACCAGGGTCCATATATATACTGAGCCTGTCATTGGTGCATATTGCACTACCGGGGAGGTCGCATATTATGATTGAGGTGTTACCGGTAACACGTTCAGTATATGTATGGATCTGAGAGGTCGCATTAGGTGTTATATGGTGAATATTGCACACCCTTTTGAAACAATATTGCTTTGTTGTCTTCACATATAAAATATCCTAAAAGTAACTCTTATACAAAGTTTTTTTCAAGTTTTAAGCATTCGTATACTTGTGAGTACCTATTGCACCCGCTTTTACTCCCTAAAACTCACGAAAAACCTGTAAGTGAATACTGATAAGAGTATGGGTTATATTTCTCATATGTAAAACGGGTATAGTCTATACTCTTATCATCCCTAATGTATTATAATTTTTTAATCTCACTTTTTTTTTACTATTGTTAAAGTAATTATCCATTTTTTTTTCTAGTTTGGTTATTGTTTGATTTGCATGAGTCTGAATTAATGTTAAGATGATGTGTTTGTTATATTTTGTTATCCAAATCCAAACATTCATTTGAATACAAATCACAACTTTACCATCAATATTTTCAACAGCTTAGACAATCATTTTCTTCTTACTTGATATTCTCTATGTCTTTCATTGTTATTCTCATTCAAGAGAAATTAGCATTTATATAATTAAATCCTTCACCCTCTCAAGCAATTTAAGTATATTCAATTTATTCGTCATTTATATCAAATAGTAAAGTGAGAATCAATAAGATGTTGATCTAGTTGTGTAAGGCTCTATTGGATCCTCAAGATTGATAGTTTGATTTCTGTGAGCGATATTTATTGGGAGGAACAACCACGAAATCAAAATGGATTAGTTCCTTACCTAAAAAGTGAGGGAATACCCTTGATAGTAAAAAAAAATAGTAATGTGGGTGACACACTATGATAAAAGAACAATGATGATTACAATTCTGTTATAAAAATATTCCTTAATTAGCACTACTATTTTACATTATCGCTGGAAAATAAGTTATCTAATATATGTTGATGTTTCAATTGGCTTTATTACCAACTTCATATAAATAATCTTTTTAATTACAAGGATCGGTTGCGATTAATAATGATATATACCTTAAGTTTTTCCTTCTTCATTCTTCTAAGTTGACACTTATCTTTAGTTGCAAATATTCAATAATTAAAAATAGTGCTTTAAAGTATATATATCTCATTCCATAATTTAAATAAATTATTAATAGTTACTAAATAAATAATGATTCAAAAAATGTAATACAATAAAATTTAATGTCATATATTAACACACACCAGCTCATAACTAGTAATATGTTTTTGTTATACTAGAGCCATGTATCAAAAACATATAAAATAGCTGTAAATTATATGATAGGTTCAAATACTCTAAATATACCAATATAATATTGATCTAGAACTGTAAGGCCTTCTAGATCCCTAAGGTTGATGATTCGATTCCTGGGAGTGACACATGTTAGAAGAAACAACCACGAACCTAAAAAAAGATTAGTCATTACACAAAAAATAAGGGAATACCATTAGTAGTACAAAAGAAACTCTAAATATATAAAATAGTTTAAAATATATACAATAGTTTAATACATCACCAGTAGATAAGATTATGAGGTGATAGTGCAATTTTTTTACATTATACAATAAAATATATATAAATAATGATTAAAAATTATACAATAAAACTTAAACACGTACATTAGCACCAGGTCATAACCAGTAGTGAAATACCCAAAAAAAATATTATCTCAAATAAAATTTCTACATATATAATATGTGATGTACTGCTAAATCAATAATTAAATTAAAATTAATGGATTTTAAAATACTTTAAAAAATTTAAAGTCTCTAACTCTCCTTTTATTTATCTCTTCACTTTGAGTTTTCTTATTTCCATCTATCTATCATATTTGAAAGTTTAAAAATACATTAATTATAGTTTTTTATCATTATCATTAGTCAATACCCTCTAAATATGCATACGTATTACGTAGTGTACAAAAATAGTCAATCGCGTGGGGAGAAAAAGGAAAATAAGAAGAAAACAATAAATTTTATGAAAAGTATTATATTATTCCTTTTTTGAAGGACGTGTTTTCTGGCTCACCAAAGTTTTGGATAAATTATACACACCCCATTTAAGTTTGACTAAAATTACCTATGAAGCACGAATACTGATACGTGTGTCGGGTACGATACGTATCTGATATGTCGACACACATTTTTTCAAAAATACAGGATACGATACGTTCAGGGATACGCGTATAAAATAATAAAAACACATAAAATATGATAAAATTATAAGTGTAAATCAAAATATCCAAAGTAAAAAATATAATGGAAATTTAAAATCGTTGTCGTCCATAACAAATCTATCTTTCCTATTTTAATGAAAACGAATATATCCTAAAATCATTGCCCTCCATAACAAATATATCTTATCATATTTTAATGAAAACAGATCTATCTTGTCATGTTTTATTGGAAACGAATTTATCTTATCATGTTTTATTGGAAAAGAATCTATCTTATCCTATTTTATTGGAAACGAATCTATATATCCTATACTTTACTGAAAACGAATCTATATATCCTATATTTTATTGAAAACGAATTTATATATCCTATATTTTATTGAAAACGAATCGGATACGTGTCTTAATATTTATTTATTTTATTTTATTTTATTTTATTTTTGGATACTTTATGGATACGTATCCTTCGCGGCGAATTCGAGCGTATCCGTGTCAGATACGTGTCGGACACCGACACGTGAGGGTATTTGACGAATCCGTGCTTCATAGAAAATTACATAAATCACTTCTCCAAACCTATAAAAAATATCTTAGTTATATACGTACATTATATTGTTGATTACTCACTTAGGAGAGATAAGTGTAATTTCCTAAAAAAAATGTGACGAATATATGTAAGTTAAACAAAATATGGTATATTAAAAACAAATCCAAACAATATAAGCGTGTATGTCAGTAACGGATCTTGCTCTAAAGTTTAGAGGGGGCAATAAATTTAATTATAATTTATGATTAAAATTATTTGATTAACAATAAAAAATAAATATATATATAATTGTTTCAAAGTTTCAAAAGAACATATTAGTTCTAGAGTACATACTCATTTCAGTCGCTCAATATTTGTTGACCTTACCAGTTTAGTCTCTCAAAAAAGTAAGAATTTAAAATCGTCATAAAAATTTCAAATGTATGTCAAATTTGTAATTTTTAGCATGTTTTACAACAAATAGAGACTAATTTGACCCACATTTAAAATTTTGGGGATTATTTTGGGTTTCTCAATTTTTGAAGAACTAGATTGGTGAGGTCGAAAAATATGAGGAACTGAAATAAATATTTGCTCTTAATTCTAAATAACATTAATTTACAACTAAAAATGTTAAAGAAAAATACATTCATTTAAAATGCCACTTTTCCGACTTTTAATGACTTAAACTCATCAGTTATTGAATCATGTGTAAAAGTTTTAGTTATTTCATTTTCCCATATAAATAGCCACATTACCAATAAGAAATTCATCTTGAGTATTTCTAAATAACATTAGTTTAGCACCGAAGATGTTAAAGAAAAATATACATTCATTTAAAATGCTATTTTTTGGACTTTTAAAGACATAAATGCATCGATTATTGAATCATGTGTAAAATTTTTAGTTATTTTATTTTTTCATATAAATTGTCACATTACTAATAAGAAATTCATCTTGATTAATGATTGAATCAATATATAGTATAATAAAAATTCAGAATGTACCATTAATATCTAGAACTGCACTCCAATATAGTGTAATGATACTGCAATTTTAAATTACGAATTGAAGAAATAAGAATATTACATTAAGAAAATATTGGTGAAAATAACTTACAAACACTATATGAATTCACAAGTGATGAGGAGAATCATTTAACAGTTTTTTTGGTAATAAAAACACATTCAAAAACACACTCTCAAAGGTGCAATGATAAAAAAATTTACAATTGCTATATGCCTACAATATTGTATGACTTTGTATAACTACACAAATAGAATAATCAAATTATTTGTGAATCATGTGTGTTGTCCAAATTGATAAATTATTTAATAAATTATGTAAAGTAAATATATTAAAACAATTTACCAAAAAGAATATTAATTTTTTTTAAAATTCAGGGGGTGGTTGCCCCCACCTGCCCCTAAAGAGATCCGCCTCAGGTATATGTATATTTATTATTTTTGTTAGTTACAATGTAATATAAGAATGATTTAAAGAACTCCTTAGAATTATTGTTACAGTTTATATGAACCAAAAATAATGAATCAATATTGAATCTTATATTCTCACCAAAAAACATTGAATCTTATATTATTTAAACTTATCTTCATAATACGACAATTATGACTTAATTATATTTGTCATCAATTTTTATTGAATAAATTACACTCATCTCTTATACATGGGTAATCAATATAATTTATATATATAATTAGATGTGAGTTATATAGGTTTAAAAGAATGAGAGATGATTTATGTAATTTCACTAAGTAATTTACTGTTTTCTTTAGCATAGCTAAAAAGACAAAAAAGTAATATACGTTTTCCTCATAGTGAATATCAATTTTGTTCTTTATAAATTTCTATATGTACCAATTTAATTCTGAAAAATAAAAGTCGAAATTAGTATTTAAATATTGTAAATGTTAATCAAAATAGTCTAGCATCATAAAAAATAATTAATTTGATTAACATTTAATATTTTTTTGGAACTATTTTGAGTTTTTTAATTTTTCATATACCAAATTAGATATACAAATTTTTTAACTAACCAAAATATTTCTTTCCATTTTTATCTTTAATAACTCATATGCCAACCAGGTATCTATTACCTATTCCCATGAATCCCGAATAAAACCTACTTACCATTTATGTGAATTTTAGAATCCACTATTTCCTTTCATGTCCTGAATTATTATAATGATACAAAAGATATTTTGTGGGAGTTATTCGACTAAGATTAGTTCATTCCATCAATGCATTTTACCATATATTATTCAATTACAACATTAGCATACTCTCATTCCCTATATATAATAATGCATTACTTGTTATCATAATTTACAAAGAGACCAAGAATATATGAAGTTTCTCCTTGCCATTATCATAATTTTTTTTAAGTGATTGGCAAATAAAAGTTT
This sequence comes from Lupinus angustifolius, assembly GCF_001865875.1. NCBI lineage: Eukaryota > Viridiplantae > Streptophyta > Magnoliopsida > Fabales > Fabaceae > Lupinus > Lupinus angustifolius. The sequence goes on along the minus strand of NC_032011.1, from coordinate 25,976,789 downwards.
GATTGGTCTAGGTAGGGAAACAATAATTATGAGTCAAAATAAAGAGATTAGTGATGATGCTTTGGCTAAACAAAAAGCTATTGATAATTGGCTTCCAATTACTGCTTCTAGAAAAGCTAAATGGTGGTATTCAGCTTTTCATAACCTAACAGCTATGGTTGGAGCTGGTGTTCTTAGTCTTCCATATGCCTTGTCAAATATGGGTTGGTATGTCTTTTATTGCATACACTTTTTTTCCTTTTTTTCTAATGACTCTGGATTGAGAATTATTAAAATCAAACCAAGAATCATGGTTTTAATAGATTTTTTTTTGTTATGCAAAACATAAAGTTTTGAATATATATCATATTTTATCACATTTTTCACTTAGATTTTATTGTATATATACCATTTAAAAATAATGAAAAAGAATTTGTTTCTCTATATTTTATGTTTTTTGATGTAGAAGAAATATATAATTCTATTATATATTTTACATTGAACTTATAATTATGTCTACTTGGAATTTTAAGAATTTTTAGGGAAAACTTACAAGGTTGTTGTATGGTGACTTTGTTATTATCATTTTGATCCACCTTTTGGGAAAATTATCGAATATGTGTAAACTTTATAAAACTCATGTATGTCATACACGAGTTAATTTTTTTGGAAGACTCATACCTGCTATACATGAATTATATTTTTTGTCTGGAGATAAATACTCGTATATGTTATTTGCGAGTTTTGTTTAATCATCGTACTTAAAAAAAATCTGAACTCATACACTACATGCAAGAGATTTATAAGAGAGAGAAAATTATCACAAATTTCGTGCATGACAACATATGAGTCCTTATCTTTAGAACTTGTGAACTACATCACGAGATTTATAGGATAAAGAAAACTACAGCATAACTCGTATAATTCATTCACGAGATTTATTGTATATATACCATTTAAAAATCATGAATTTTTTTTTTCCCTCTACTTTTTAAGAATTTTAATATAGAAAAAACATATAATTATATTATATATCTTGACATTTAACATGTAATTATCTCTACGTGTAATTTAAGAATTTTAGAGTAAGAAAATATTGTTTAATCTTATACTATTTAGTGTTTACCACCAGTTATTGGTGGAAGATGTTGATTACAATTTTTGGGGAGTAGTTAAATACCACCTAATGTGATAGTTTGTTAATCATATATAATTTATTAAAGTTTTTATTATTATATCTAACATACCAACTATATCATAATTCAAGTATAAGAGGAAGAAAATAAAATATTTTCTTAAATGAGAAAATAAGTTATCTTCTCAAAATACTTATTTCATCATATGAGAATATACTTATTTCCTCATATGAGAATAAAATATCATAATTTTAATTATTGAATAAGATAATTTATTTATTTATTTGAGAAGATATATATTCTCAATAACCTCATTATGTTTAATATTGGTTGACCATACAATTCATACCAAATGAATTAAATAAGCCCAATGATGCATGAGAAATATATATACAACAGTGCCAAATTTCAGATACCACCTAAGCTTTTGTTTTCTTTAAATTGTATTTACTAGTTGAAATTTGTTAAACCCTTCCTTATTCTCTCCAAGGTTTGATTGGAAATATATATATACAACAGGGGTCCTGGCATTGTTATTCTTATATTGTCATGGATTATAACCTTATACACTCTATGGCAAATGGTTGAAATGCATGAAATGATACCTGGAAAAAGATTAGATAGGTATCATGAGTTAGGTCAAGAAGCTTTTGGTAAAAAGATGGGTCTATGGATTGTGGTTCCACAACAAATAGTTGTTGAAGTTGGTACATGCATTGTGTATATGGTAACAGGTGGAAAATCATTGAAGAAAGTTCATGATACTCTTTGTACTGATTGCAAAGATATCAAAACTTCATATTGGATTATCATCTTTGCTTCTATCAACTTTGTTCTTGCTCAATGTCCCAACTTCAACTCTATTTCTTTCATCTCTCTTGCTGCAGCTGCTATGTCCTTAACGTATGTAGTAACACTCTTTTCTCACCTATGTTTGATGATGTTATAATAACATGTATTAATGAAAAGTGTTAAATTATTGAACTAGTTACTCAACCATTGCATGGGGTGCTTCTATACACAAAGGGGTTACACCAAATGTGAGCTATGGTTCAAGATCAACTAGCACTTCTGATGCAGTATTCAACTTCTTTTCTGCATTGGGAGATGTTGCATTTGCTTATGCTGGTCACAATGTGGTTTTGGAAATCCAAGCAACAATGCCTTCAACACCAGAAAACCCTTCAAAGAAACCAATGTGGAAAGGAGTTATTGTTGCATATATTGGAGTTGCATTATGCTACTTCCCAGTTGCATTGATTGGATATTATATGTTTGGAAACTCAGTTGATGATAACATTCTAATCTCATTAGAACGCCCTGCTTGGCTCATTGCTGCTGCTAACTTGTTTGTTGTTGTTCATGTTATTGGAGGTTACCAGGTCATGATTACTTTCAATTTAACATATATATATATATATAATTTCTAGACTCATTAGATAATTCCACCTTTTAAATTATAGTTGCGGTAATAGTTGCTGGTATTGTGATTATGGTTGTTGAGATGCCGATTACTACCTTTATGGTGTGAATTACTTTGTGATTAAAAAACATTTTTGAATTCAGTGCAGTCCAAATATGGACCGATATAGTTACCCTGTGACCCAGCATAGACACATCATTATGATTCGGTGTCACACAACAATTACGGTGTAATGCAATTGCGACGGTCATCACAACCACAATATTGCGACTGCATTACGTGATGTGATTCACAATTTAAATCATTAGATCATCCTAATTAGATGAGATGGTTAATTAGAATAGTCTAATTGTTTTTGTTTTATATTGTCAAATACTTCTGAATTGTTATATCATTATAAAATCATTATGATATAGTCGAGTGGAGTTATATGAGCAAGACTAGCAACTTTTCCTCTAAGGTGGAGATGGAGACAATCATTTTGATAACCAACTCTGTTGTGTCATGTCTTTTTATGGTGGTCTTGTCTCTTTACGATAAATATAGATATTTTGGTCATCTTATCTTGTCCGAACATAATATTGTATTAAAATTATTGTCTTAATTTATTTATGATTTACTATTGTTATGTTATAATCAAGATGTGATTAACATATTATACCTAAGTTGGATACTTAAGAAATGATTTATTTCTTATATGGGACTATGATAAGTGTTTTAACAAGTACTCTCATTATGTTATATTAAACTTTCTCACTATTCTATGAACACAGGTATTTGCAATGCCAGTGTTTGATATGATGGAAACCTACATGGTTAAGAAGTTAAAATTTACCCCTTCTTTTGGACTTAGACTTATTAGTCGCACTATATATGTTGGTAAGTTATTACTCATTAAAACTTTTTTTTTATTTTTTTAGTTTCATCAATTGGTTTTTGGTTAACTTTGGAATCCTAATTTTTCAGCATTGACAATGTTAATTGGCATATGTATTCCTTTCTTTGGATCTCTTCTTGGATTTCTCGGAGGATTTGCCTTTGCCCCAACATCATACTTTGTAAGTAATATAACTGTAAAACCATATTAGCTTCCCTTATAATAAAAATAGAGGATACTCTAAAATATAAAATATTGATTATAATCATAGTTATATTTATGGGTAGAGCTAGAAATTTGAGCTACTTGGTCGGACTCAAGCTTGATCGAAAGGTCAAAACATTAGGGATTATTTGCCAAAATTGATTGTTTAAGTTCGATAGCATGTCAATTTTTATATAATCAAACTAATTTTTGTGACCTAAGTAGAGTTTGATTTGATTGAATGAAGGCTTTATGTGCATAAGCCTAACAATTTATCCTACAATCTAATAAATATAAATCTTATGGAGCAAACTTGTAGATCCTAGATAGATAAAAAGGTTAATGATTCGATTTTTGAATGTAACATTTGTTGGCAGTGAGAACCAATTTCATTATCCATAAATCTTATATTTGCATACTTATTTTGTCCTCTTTTTTTTCCTACTTGCAGCTTCCTTGTATCATATGGCTCAAACTCAAAAAACCCAAGAGATTCAGCCTCACCTGGATAATCAATTGGGTATCTTATTAGCATTATTAAAATTCTTAAATAAAGTTTCCTCTTCAATTTTACAAAGTACTAAGACTTTAGTTAATTTTATTTATTCATCCTTCAATTAACAGGTTTGCATTGTTATTGGAGTCGTGTTGATGATAGTATCACCAATTGGTGCCATGAGGAATATCATCCTTTCAGCCAAGACCTATAAGTTCTTCTCATAAATGTGAACTAGCCAGAAAATTGATTGATGAAAGTGAATGACAAGAAAGAAATATATCATAGACCTTACATTAATTAAAGTGGGTCATATGTTGTAATGAAATTTTGTCATTTTTATATCATAACATGTTCTTTTTTTAATGTTCATTTCCTATGTTTTATGTAATATTTTAATTTTCAAATGAACAATAAGTTTACATCAATGCAAAATTCTTATATCAATGTTATTATTTAAAGTCGAGATTATTTAGGATTGTGATTGCAAAGTAGTATGTTGAATATTTGTATGGTAAGTGAGAAATAGAACCTCACTTGATAGAATTTGGAAAACATAAACTATTCTATAAATTATATATTTCTATAGTCTGTACCTTAAAATCCATTAGCTTAGAAAAATATAAATTTTCATATAAGTTGTTTTTATATTAGCTTTTAACTTAAAATCCATTAGTTACAACAGAGAAAATGATACAAAGACCTTATGCATCTTTTCATTTTAAACACAAATTTAATTGAGAAAAGTTTTGATAAAAAAGCCACAAGATAAAGCCTAAATGACTCTTTTTTATTTAAAAGGTTACACTCTCTCAACAAGTTCTGCTCACAGGAATCGAACCATTGGCCTTTTGTTCATCCTAATAATCTAGTAGAACCTTACGTCACTATACTAACACCTTGGTTGTGTAATTTATTCTTTATTAAATTCAAATAGTAGTTTTAAGAAATTGGAATGCATTAAATTCAAAGGTCATGATTAATTCTTTCAACAACAAACAAAAATAATAGTAATTAATTGGTTTTCAAATGGACTTATTTGTGATCAATCACCAACCCAAACCTCAAAAGCACTTGACATGCTCATTTGAAGATATCGGCTATATTAGGTGTTGTGTTCCTCCCCATTAGGCCACTTCAATTTTCCTTAAGTTGTACCTTTTCTTATGTCAAATTGTGGGAATTGATCTAAAATGGAAAGATTAATTAAATTTCAATATGTTACAATTTTTTAACCACACAAAGTTGAGTTGGGTTATGTTTTCCTTTGAAATTATGTTTGTTTATTTTAATTCACAACTGTTTTGATTTTTTAATTCCTAAATATGTAACACTAAATATATCAATAATCTGTAGCATTATAAAATTGATTTCCCTATAAAAATAGAAAATAAATGGCAAGAATATACAATAAAAGAGCATTTTACCTTTTTCAAATAAAATGTTGCCCAAATTTAATATATTGATAAAGTGGAGAGAACAAAATATTTGGTGGGTTATATTTTCCTTCAGATTATGTTTATTTATTTTAGTTCACGACTGCTTTGATTTTATCTTGAACCTGTAAAATTAAATATCAATAATCTATGACATTATAAAATGATTTTTCTCTAAAAGGAAAAGGAAAATGGCAGGAAAACGTAATAAAGAATCACTTTAGGTTTTTGCAACTAAACTTTTGTCCAAATTTTCATCTATTGATATACTGTAGAAAACAAAACATATCATGTGTCTCATTTCATGCATTATAATCACATGTCACTCTTGTATATGGTTGAAAAATGTAATTTTCCAATTAATTACTACAAATTATCTCATTTTGTTAGTACACTATAAATCAATTAACCAATAAAAAGAATTGACATATATAATTATAATATAAAAAGTGGAACGACATATATTTTTGTTCCATGGAAGTATAATCTCAATCATGACATACAACCTTTGAGCCCATAAATATTTCATGCAGAATTTTATTACATACAAAGCACAGCCTCTCGCAACTTGATAACGACTCATGGATTCGAGTCACCAGCGGTTCCTCTTTATAGAAAATAAAATACTGTATGATATGTTTAAGCTTATAAGTGACATACTTAGTATATTCATGAACTTGGGAGGTCACACATCAAAGCTAAGATGTTACAATTGGTATGTAATGTAGACACCTAAAATTAACCTGGAAAAATACAGAAATGTTAATATTATCTATCATTTGATTTTTGCATCTTTAAGGGTTTGAGGTACATATTTGGATTAAAAATATGGATATAGTTATCAAAAACAAATTTATTGTTTTTAATTAAAAATATATATTTTTTCTCTCAGTTCATTCAACTTTGGAAACAAAAAAGATGGTAGAAGCTAAAGGTAATAAAACTAGCTTTTGTTAATGGTATTCACTCATCAATCTTTATTTTTTTATTAACTTCAAAAATATTATAATGTACTTTTATTTATTAATAAAAATAATATAAAACATGCAAAAATCATTACTGAAAACTGAAATTGAATTTTTTATTTATTAATGTCAACATTCTAAGAATATAATAGAAATCTTTAACTTCAGCACATTTTGTAATAATGGTGATTTATCATCCTATCAAGTCTCCTACATCCAATAACACTTTTCAATGGATGATCCATTCATTAAAAAAACAAAAAAACAATGTTAAAACTAATGACAACAAAAGTAACTATGCTTTCATTTTATAGATTTATTATGTTTTTAATCAGAAGAATACTCAACACACTAAAAAAGCACATTCCAATAACAAATTATCAAAGGTGCTGAATTGCTTAAAATATAAGAACTATACCTATTCTGTTGAAATGACCATATGAGTCACTAAAACATTTGATTTCATAAATAAACTCAACTAAGATCACAAATGGAAGAACTAGTTCCAAGAAAAATCACCATACAACAAAAGTTGAAGGCCATGATTAGAGGATGAACTCAGAAATGCAGAAACTCGGGTTACTACGGAAAAAGATGGCCGATCTACATCACCATACCTCCATCAATGGTGAGCACCTGTAACACAGCAATTCTAATCTAACTAAATGTTTTATAAATAACAAGACAAGTATATAACAGAGGTTACAATATGATAAGAAATATGTCAGGTTATCGAAGTCAACTCATCAGAAAATTGAGACTATTGAGTATGCCTTCAATTTTGTGAATAATGATGGGAAGTTAACTAGTTTAATCAGGTCTGTTTATATTTTAGGTTTTTACAAACAGATCAAGTAGTTGTGTATTTAAAAAAATTATCGGGATATAAATAAATGACCTGCCCGGTGATGTAACTAGCAGCCGGATTAAGAGCCAAGAATTCCACCAGACCGGCAACTTCTTCTGGTTGACCATATCTTCCTGAATCCGAGGAAAAGGAAATGGTAAGTTTATCAACATCTTCAAGTAATTAAAACTTTCACTTTAAGTATTTCATGTGTTCACCTAATGGGATTGTCTCCAAAATCTTTTTCTCGATGTCATCTCCAAGTTTGGCAGTCATGTCAGATGCAATAAATCCGGGGGCAACGGCATTAACCTGGCAAGAAAAACTGGGTTTATTTAATTCTATCATCTAATAACCTCCATCTTAGATATCAGGTAGAAATACTAGATCTTATAAAATTACCGTTATGCTTCTGCTAGAATATTCCTTTGCAACAGTTTTAGTTAGGCCAATTACTCCTGCTTTTGCAGCACTATAGTTGGCTTGTCCGACATTTCCAACTAGACCAACAACCGATGCGATATTGATTATCCTTCCCTGCAAAAACACAAGGACACCACGATAACAAAGCAGAGAGATTAGTGACCACTAGCTGCGAACTTTCTAATCATGAAACAAGATAGCATAGATTGAATTTTGCGAAACAAGGATTAAAATTTGGGAATTGAAAAAAAAAAAGGATTACTGGTAATTACATTTCCACTGTAGGAAAAATTAATCACTTAACTGGTTAAGGATGTTGTGAAATTAAGTCAACCGAAAGCCAAAAGGTTCTATCCATTATCTAATAACTTTCCTCCACAACACAATTACACACGCACACATGAAAAGAATTAAGAGTACCTTCCTCTTCTTCATCATAATCTTAGCTGCTGCCTACAAAAAATAAAACATCTCAGATCCAATTGTATAAAATTAAAAATTAAACTTAATTGAACACAAACTCAAAATCTTAACACACTAACCTGTGTACAAAGAAAAACGCCAGTGAGATTTAGGTCAATAACATCCTGCCACTGAGATTTCTTCATTCTCATCAACAACCCATCTTTAGTAATTCCTGAAACAATGAAACTTTTATGAGTAAGAAGTTTGAAAACTTTATTAATAATATAAATATAAAAAGCTAGAACAATAGCTTTCCAAGTTACCTGCATTGTTTATCAATACATCAACAGTTCCCCAAGCATCAACTGCCTGCAGATTTAAAAGTCACAAAGCAGCCTAGATATCAAAATGTCACTTCAATAATTCAAAAATGGCTGCTCACAGTTTTTATCATAGCGTCTACGTCAGCCTCTTTAGAAACATCTCCACCAAATGTAAGAGCTTGTCCACCAGATGCTTCAATCTACAAGGAATAGTCAAAGAAATCAATGCACTTTAGTCAATCAATATAACCTAGCTTCAACATTAATGTATGAATAACACAGATGACCATGGTTATTAAACACTTGCGTTAAAACACTTCAACTCTTAACGAGTTTACAATCTTAGGTTACAAAAAAGAGTTAACTACATGCAAACTTTTTATTGTTGTAAAATTTACGAGTTCAAGTAAATAATAAAATCGGTAAATCTCAAGTAGACTTGCGAGTTTATGAGCATATATTTATGCGTTGAGTTGGTCTCGCAATGGAAAAAAGGAAAACTGTTATGAGTCCCAGGTAAACAAGGAAACTAGACATGTTACTTAAGTCGTAAGACTCTCTCACCTAATGGATTAGTCTGATGGGTTGAGTTCTCCTCATAGCTTATATAAGTCACAAAAATAGTGTAAAGTTTCATCAGTTCAAATCCTAGAAATAACCTCTTCGCTTGTGTTTACAAGACTGTATACATCTATCTACCCTCCCCAAACCCCACTAGGTCGGAATGCATTGGGCCGCCCTTTTAATATTAAATGTGTCTTTTTCATCAACTTCACCTACTATGACTTTATAAAGAACAAAACACACCACAAAAACAAAAGACCTCAAAACAACATTGAAGGATAAAAACAATCGGAATGACCAACGACTTTGCCTGGGGATTGGACACAGTCTCATGCCTATCAGATATAGATAGATGCATTGCACATTTGCAGCCTTGGCACTGTAACACTTTATATTCTTTTCTTCTAGGGAAAAGAAAGGATAAACACCATACCAACGAAACTTTAAAACTATAGAAAAGCAAGCATCTAGCACAGTATCACCAAAAATTACAATCAGAACAAGCATTTGGCACGCGAAGAATTTACTAACAACTATACAGACTGACAAACAGATGGGTTGAGATCATAAAATATCTTACTCTCAACTCTCAGGTATTTGCATAGGATTTTAAGATTTGTTTTTTTTAACATACCATGATCCTAGTATGAATCTCACAGTGGCTAATGACATAAAACAGCAACCACAGACAAATACAACAACAACCAAGCCTTTAAAATGGCAAACCACAGACAAATATTTATGCAAAAAATCTAAGTCTTGTATTCTACCTCCTTTGAAACTTCCTCGGCTTCCTTGGATGACCTTGCGTAGTTGACCAGCACCTGCAATACAAAGTACAAGTGACTGAACATAAGCATCAGAAAGTAAATCAAGTAATCCCAGCATGTTTCATTTTGATTATTTTGGGGGATTGTTTTTCACTTCAAAATGGTAGAATTTTGATAATAAGTTATTAATATATTGACACGTCAATACCGCCTACTATTATAAAATGTTTTAAACACAAATTGAGTTAACCCCAATACACACCATGCTTTCGCAAACAACCAAAGGAAAGTTCCAACTTTTTACTGCTTCTTTAAAAGAAGCGAAAACAGACAAAAAAATGCTCACAGTAAGATTTTGATTATAAATTGTTGATGTACTGATACACCAACACCTCCATTCATTATAAGCTGTTTTAAACACAAAATAAGGTAATCCAAACATACAATATGCATGCTCAAACAACCAAACACAAGTTTAAGTAACTTATGCAAACAACATAATTTGTAAAAATGTTACAAATGAAATCTGATAGAGCAAAATCTTATCTTATTAATAAACTTGTAGCCTTATTCACACTCAGCCAAAAGTAACCGTTAACTGTTTTTATGCTTGTGTGTGAATTTCGAATAGTTAGCTTTGACAACAACTAGACTAACCTTGCAACCTGCTTTACCAAGAGAGAGAGCAATTGCTCTTCCAATGCCTCTGGAAGCTCCAGTCACTATCACGACTGGCGCTTCCACTTTCTCAACTGATCCAATTCCCACTTCTTCTAGAGTTGCAGCTTGAGCTCTCAGACCTGCACTTCCATTGTATAAGTCAAATTACAACAAAAATTACTCAAAATATATCGAAAAAACCAATAACTAAAATGTGATTAAAAATGCAAAACTAAAGGAGGAACACAAGAAAATTGGTACCATAGGCCATATGGGTATAAAGCTTTATGTAAGAACTGCATCTCATTATTATTGACTAAAACGTGATTTTGGTCCCCGAGATTGGTATAAACATTCAATTTAGTCCCACGCCCCGGTATTATAAACAGGTCAAATTAAACCCTGACTTTGCTCACTGTCATTGAAATTGTCCTTGAAGTTAGTTAACCCTATTGGATTGTGTGACATTGTATATTAAGTGCCAACTTAGCACGTTAAGATAAACGGTCAATTTATTACTGAAAATTAAATCCAATCGATCACGATTGTATCAAATTGTGGTTTTCGGCTGCATAGTTTATCCCCAAAAGTAACTTCTCCAGTTGAAGAACACATTAGATATTTACTTCAACCATTAGGTCCTTGATAACGTGTCAGTGCATCATCATTGATATTATTATTGTTAACCGTATAGTATGAATAGTTTACATTCAATAATAACAAAATTGAATGGAAAAATAGAAATAAAAGTGATGAAAAATCGAAAGATGAAGATGTTTACCAGAGGAGGTAACGGAAGTGTTAGATCTGGAACGAAGAATGCGAGAGTGTTGAGTTGGAATCGGAGACCATTGATGAGGACGAACGATTTTCCGGTGATCGGAGACGGCGAAGTTAGAGGTTCGGAAAGCGATGCAGTTAGAAGCGGTGAGAGAAGCCATGAGATGAGAAAATGGGAACGAGATGAGAAAATGGGAAAGAGATGAGAAAAATGAAAGAATGTGAAGAGAGAAGAAAGAGTTTTTAAAAAGAGAAAGAAGGGTTAGTGAAGTTGTTGCATTGGGAGTTCCGGAGAATTAGAGGGCGATGTTAACGAAGAAATACATGCAATTTTACTATAAGGCCCTTCATTTTCCTAATATGTATCCATGTTTTTAAGGGTGTAATTGTAAATTGAAATTTGTTCTTAATTAGAAGTGAGTATGGGGCTCATAAGTTGGTCGCTTACTTAATCATAAATATTGGTAGGGTCATCTTTTTAATATATATTCAATCCTACTTAACCCAAATATTAAAAAGCGGAACAACATATATTTTTCTTGGTTGGTACATAATGTAGTGATTTTTACTTTATTTATTTTTTAATTTTGGATTATATTTATTATAAAATATAAATAGTGTATGGTAGATTGTGATACTTAGGGATGGGTCGGAGTTCGATTGTATCCACTCATGGTTTTGCCTCATCTTATGGTCCTTCATTCATCATGTTTTTATGTGTATCGTTCATTTGTCTTGAGAATATATATATATATATATATATATATATATATATATATATATATATATATATATATATATATATATATATATATATATATATATATATATATATATATATATATATATATATATATATATATATATCCTTTTGGGAGATGACTTAAAGGAGAACACATTTCATATAAAAACTGTGATAACAATAAATTTGAGCTTTATAACCAAACATTGATGGTTAAGATTAAAAGTTAATTATTAGTTATATGATAGTCATGTGCATATATCTTTTAATTTTGACAGTTCAAATAAGATTCAATGATTCATATTAATTATTCAAATTTCTCACAATATTGCGTTGTACTCACATGGGTCGCTTTCTGTCTTTTCATATGTCAAATTATGTATTCATATAATAAGTAATATTTAGACGACTTTATCTAAAAATGATATGCATTATATTTAATCGAATTTATGTTCAGGTTCAAATGCTGATTGATCGACATTTTGGGTCGTGTTAGTTTCAGGTCTAGAATTGGATCCATACTCACCCAAATAATACATAAATAAGAATAATAATGATATTTATCATTATAGAAAAATAGTTGATATTATTAATTTATGGAAGAATTTAATAGATTAAAAATAATATATAAGTTGAATAAGAATGAGGAATATATTTTATAATGTGGTAAGTAAGAATGGAGATTTTTGGGAATGCAGATTCTGACATGCAAATGAGAACGAAGATTCCAGTTTCTCATACGTATCATCGCACTGGAGGCAATCTTGTCTGAGCCAGAAACATCCACAGATACGTGGGGCTAACTCTCTTAGTGGACATTTTTTCATTCACAAGACTCGAACCCAATACCTTGTTTAAAGGGAATCAAACATGTATCACTTGTTAAACTTGGTTGATTCTAAGAATGGATATGCTTGTTGCAGGATTATCAATGACTCAACAAGCAAGGATCATGATCAACATGGCTTGAGTATGAAACATAAGGAAGTTGGCTTGAGTGGAGTCATAGCAATGTGTCATGAACCAGATAAGGCAAGGAATATGCCTGGCCAAGACAAAGTGCACCAATTGGCTCTGTCTCGGTCAGGAAGCATGCACCAGGAGCACATGCGCCATCCTCGGTCAGAATGGATGCACCAGGCGCACATGCGCCAGCTTCGGTCAGATTGGATGCACCAGGTGCATATGTGCCAGTCTAGGAGCCAGCATCAGATGCGCATGGGCAATGAGCACCAGATGGCCCTGTCTCGGTCAGGACAGGCGTTGGGGCACCAGTTGTCCTTGGCGCACCAACTGGGCTTGGCGCACCAGTTATTGTCTCAGTCAGGCATAGGCATGGTGCATCAAAACAGCCATGGCAACACACACTCAAATCAGATTCATCATCACAATGAATCAATTAGATACAAAGTCACTTGGATCAATACAAAGACTTCATATCTACATAAATTAAAGGCTTTTAGTGTGTTCTTTTATTATTACTTAGGAAATCAACAATTTCTTGTTAGGCAAGCTATTTCTCTTAGCTTTGTAATTAGCTTAATAATTATGGTTTTGTACTTTCTGTTTTTCTGTTTTAGATAGGTGTTTAGTTTTAGTTTGTTAAGTTTGTTATTCTCAAAGGATATATATATAGATCCTTGCTTTGTAATTCAATGTACCTTTCAATAATCAATAAAAGTATATTCATTGAGTTTTTCATCTTTGTATCAATTTAGTTTCTTCCTTTTCAATTAAGAAGAACCTTTGATCTTTAGCAATGGAATTCACTTTTTCAAGATCACTTAAACCAACGTCCGTTGATCCCCAACCCTTTAGTAGTCTAACCAAATAAACTTATAAGTATCAAAGTGGTTTTTTAATAAATGCTATTTTTCTCATAGAAATGAAATAAAATATACATAGGCTAAAGAAACAGGCTGTGGATGAGAAACCCCTTAATGGAGCCCAAAGATGGGAGAGAAGAAAAAAAATAAAAAGGAAGCATTATGTAAAATTATTTTTATTAAATTTTCACACCAGATCTTATTGGAATTTTTTTTATATTTTAACGTTTTTTTAAATACTTGCATGATATTTATCATGCATGTATTAATATTAACTTCTAACAACCAATTTCATGGTCCTTAATCCTAAAAATAGTAAGTTTAAGAAACTAGAAAACAAGGTTAAACTTTGAATGTATATCAACTACATTGTCTATGAACTATTTTTTGGTACCACCAATAGTATCATTTTATTTCTATAAGTAAGAAATTAATCATTTTTTAATTATTGATCTTTTGTTCCTCATAAAGTTTTAGTACCATTTTACCAATGTTTGTCCATAAGCTATGCTATATTCTTAGTTTTCTTTGCTTGTTAAAAGTTTGTTTAATAAAAATAATGTTACAAACATAAATGCATTGATTTTGTTTGTAGCCTTATGTTTGGTCACAAATAGAAAGTTTCTACATTGCAAAGATGGAAGTCATTAACAATGATCACCAATTACTACCAAATGTCTAAGTTTAAAGTAACATGAGTAATGTATAAGTCACATCTTGCATCTGGTTTAATATTTATGTACTATAAAAAGAGAGGGGTTCTCTTATTCAAATAGTAAGTTTTTAAACTTACTTCATATCCTAACCATTACCAATGGGCGTTAGTTTGAGTGGTACATGTTTGATTCCCCTTAAGCAAGAATTCGGGTTCGAGTCTTGTGGATGAAAAAAATGCCCGTTGGGAGAGTTAGCCCCACGTACCTGTGGATGTCCCCGGCTCGGACAAGATTGCCTCCAGTACGAGGACACCTGTGGGAAACCGAAAAAAATAATATCATAACCATCAATTATAGGATAATCCAATAGTTTGAATTACTGAGTAGATCTAAATCATTAAATTTTCCTAGAAATAATGGCTAATACGAAGAAGTGGATCTCCACACCTTTAAAAATAATTACATAGTCATTTATTATTTATTAAAAATTCTTATATTATAGTCCATAAACTATTGTGAAATAAAGAAATGAACATAAAATTGTTCTTTTTATTTTCTATTTGTTTCAAAATATTTAATTCATTACATATGTATTATAAATGCAAGAAACTGAAAAATGTCCAAAGCTTAAGTTATCAATGGACATCATAACTAAAAAGAATATAGAACTATAGAAGGTTAAAGGTATAATAACATGACAATTTCAGCTTTATGAGTTCAACATTGCACAAATCTTTAGACAAGAGAACATTGTTTACATCTAATGCAAACCTAGCAACTACAATTATAAAGCTTACTTGCAACTCACTTCAATGGAACACTAATTTTTTAAGCATTTTTTTAATTATCTTTGGAATCTAGCATGACCTTATACCACTAAATTAATACATTGTTGATGTTGGTTTCTTTTTTGAGTTGTTTACCCAATGAACCTTTTATAAATCCTAAAAATCATAAAAATTTGTAGACCATACAAATAAGTCAAGCTAGTAACTTTATCTTGAGAAATAAAAATGAATTAATGCATAATTATATTCGTAATTTCTCAAGCCTTATTGACCCAAGATTAATAAGTTATAATTTGTATGGTGAATATTATGAGAGGCTCATCTTATTGACCCAAAATTAATAAATAATAACTTATTTAGTAAATAATATAAGAGACTCCTTAGAATTATCCAATCGACCTCGTAGTCTTCCCAAGTTAAAATAGACCACAAGTCCAAACAATTTTATATTCAATATTATCCTCTCAATCTCATAACCTACCATTATGGAAGAGCTTTAGTTAATCTCACATGAATTATTTGTTTTTTATCCCATTCTTTAATTAACTTTTTTTTAACAAATGTATCTCCTCATTAAGGAATTAATATTTGTGTTATTGTCCTCCGAACATATATATTATATGAAATCAAAGATTTGACATTTAATCTAATATTTGTGTTATTGTCCTGCATTTAATCTCACATGAGTTATTTGTAGTGTTATCTTACGTTAATAGGCAACGACAACGACTCTTTGGCCTTTAATTAATGTACTCGGAGCAACCACAATGAATGTTTTCTTAATAGAATAAGAATATTCTTACTCTGTTATCCAATGTGTCATTCGTATTCTGTGAGATCCAAATAAAAATAAGAATGATGTTTGCCATTGTGAGAAAATAACATGTTATTCTTATTTATTTCATAAGAAATTATAATAAATTATAAAATAACATGTGAAACTCAAGTAAGAATGAAAACGTTATTTACTACCAGAGACGCTCTTAGTATATGTTTATTGTTACATTGATCTAGTCATAGTGTAAAATTTCATTATATCTCCATCTCCCAAGTATGATACTAGGCCATAGGTTTCGTAAGGACAACCACATACCCGAAAATAATTAGTTTAGGGGTAACACGATAAGTTACTTTATACCAAAAAAAAGTGTGTTTGTTGTTGGAACCGTTGGATGAAAGACAGAAACTACTACTACTACTGTAGTATGTTTAATGTTTTGGATCTGTACTTTGGTCACTCATTCAGACAAAGCCATGAATGCTATATAGATCCCATTCTCTGAAACAACAATAATCTTCACACACTATTTTTTATTTATTTTTTATTATTTTTTTAATTTAACCTTCTTACTTGGGATCTTAACCCTCACTCCACTCATTCCCTTTGAACAATTTTGACTTCAATTTCTCTCTCTATTTTCTCTTTCTTAACTTCAACTTAACAACTTTACCTGCTACTACTACTACAACTACTACTACATTCCAATGGTGTAATGGTTTGTGTGCCTTAAATTCTTAATTCTTATTAAAGTTGTATTCTTTTTTGCTTCAATTAGGTACCCTTTTCAGTTTTAACTCTTAACCCCAAAATTGGGATCTGTAACTGGCATTTTTTAGGGTTTTATTCTCATTTTGGGTTTCCTTATTTGTTTCATATCAATTTTGAGTTGTGGAATTGCATTTTGAATGATACAGTTTTTGTTTCATTTGGTTGCCATTTTAGTATGCTCAGTTTTTATGGAGTTATGAAATATGTACTATTGTTTTGGGTATTTTGAGGGCCAATTAAACTTAGGGCAATTCTATTATCAACACCCAATAAAGCAGTGTTCACACCTCGGTGGATGGTCCATCTGTCAGTGTAGACGGATGGACCATCCGTCTCGGCGTGACCAATAGTTTTTGAGTGTCTATAGAATTGCCCTTAAACTTATATAATGAAGCAAGATAAGATAGGAGTCATATACTTTTTTTGGTTGGGGATCATCATTTTAATATTCTGAAATAAAATTTGTTATGCTTTTTGTTCCATGAGTTACCATTTTAATATGCTGAAATTTGCTTTCTATAAGATTGGGGGTTTCGTTGACTTTGTCGTACTCAGGATGATGTCGGTTTGTAGTATTGGTTTGGGTTAGCAGCACGACACTTCAAAACGGTTGTTGTACTCGAATCCGATATAATATTGTATTGGATAGTTTTAAATACTTTGCAATTAAATAATCTATTGAAGCAACAGAAGATAGCTAATTGGGAAATTTTATCTTTGGGGTTGAAACTGATGGATGTTGGGTCTTGAATTTGTAGGGTTGAGCTGAAATAGGAGTCGGTTAGGGTGTAGAACTGGAAGTTTTTTATTGTAATTTGTATGAAGAGCCGGAGGTGACACTTGTCTGATACTACTGCATTGGGTAGTAGAGATGCCACCGTCCCCAGCATTGAGATACTCTCCTGGGAGGGATCCAAGAGCAGATGGTCACAAGCGTGGACGCAGTCTTGAAAGCGGATTGCTATTTAGGGAGAAAGATGACGATCTTGCTTTGTTCAATGAAATGCAGTCAAAAGAAAGAGAGAGTTTCTTGCTTCATTCTACAGATGACTTGGAAGACACAATCTGTAATTTTCTTTACTGACGTCTGAAGAAGATAATGTATCCGACTATCCGTTTTTGGTTTGCTGGATTTGGATAATGTTAATGTGTTTTTTTGTTCTTCGGTTTTACTTTACAGCTACAAAGTTGAGACATTTTTCTGATGCCATACGTGGAATCTCCATTCCTGGTCGAGGAAAAACCAGCGACTTGCTGAATGCAGATGCTGACAAGAATGACTATGACTGGTGGGTATTAGTTCATATTTTTTACTTTCATCTGTTAAATCACACTCTGTGGTGATCAAATTTTATGATTCTGGTTCTAGCTTTTTTGGATTGTCTTTATTATGAATTTATGATGTATTGGTTTGGCTGGACATTAATTCAAGTTTCTTGATCACAAAGCTTGAGATTCTGGTTATCACTGCTTACTTCACTAATACCATGTCTATATTATTCATTTTAAAGGTTATTGACACCCCCAGACACACCATTGTTTCCTTCATTAGATGATGAACCGCCACCAATGAATGTTGCAAGCAGAGGCAGACCTCAGAGTAAACCCATTTCGATTTCAAGATCTTCTACGGTGAGAGCCTATGAGTCCGTTTACGTAATTATGCTTATGTATAAATATATTTTTAAGACAAAATTCCTCTAATTATTTTTCTTCTTTCGTAAAATATAGTTTTGATTTTACATATCATTCATCTTATATTGGATGCCCGTCTTTCAGATGGAGAAAAGTTACAGAAGCAGTAGGGGTAGTGCAAGTCCAAATCGTTTAAGTCCATCCCCTCGTTCAGGAACTAATACATTGCAATCAAGGGGAAGACCTTCATCAGTGCCGAATTCGAGCCCAGCCCCAAGTTTATGGCATGCCACTCCATCAAGAAGACCATCTCCTCCTCCAAATAAGCCCAAGTCACCTTCTTCCAGATCTAAAAATTCTACTCCCATGAGGATGAGCACTGGCTCCAGTGGTCCTATAGCATCCTCAGGGGTTAGAGGAACTTCCCCGATTAAGACGGGTCGTGGAAATTCTGCATCACCAAAGATAAGGGCATGGCAAACTAATATTCCTGGTCTCTCTTCTGAAGCTCCTCCAAATCTTCGTACATCTTTGGCTGATCGGCCAGCATCATATGTGAGGGGTTCATCTCCAGCATCCAGAAATGGTAGGGAGTCTACCTCCAAATCCAGTAGGCAATCAATGTCTCCATCTGCGTCTAGGAGCAGTAGCTCTTTTCGCAGTCATGATCGAGACCAATTTAGCTCACGCAGCAAAGGTTCTGTTGCATCATCGGGTGATGATGATGTAGACTCTATACAGTCCATACCAATGGGTAGCTTAGATAGGCAAGGTTCAATAAGGAGTGGTTCATTGTCAACCAGCAGAACTCCTACCTTTTCGAAGAAATCAGCCAGGATGGCATCACCGAATTCTGCTCCTAAAAGATTGTTTGACTCTGCTATCGGGCAAATGGTACTTTATCATCTAATTCACTTCAAACAATTTCTTCTCATGATCACTGTTATAAAGTGTGTTTACTTTTCGTGCCATTTAAGAATTAGTTCCTTTTAGCGTTGTAATTTCTACTCCTACGTGAACTCTCGCTCTCATAATACATTCATATGCAAGTTCATCATCTCTTATTTTTGCACTTTCCTTTTCATGTATACCATTTTACAAAATTGTTTTCTATTTTTTCAATGGGTCCGGAACAATTTAAAGGGGAAAGTAAACTGATACAACTATCTTCATATATCTTGACATTTAACACCATTGCCGATCTTAGTGGCAAAGATGCCAATGTATAGTTTGTTTGAAAACATAATTAATAAGCAACTTTGGAATTTTTCCTATTGAGTCCTGTGGTATCTTCCTAGCCTCTCCCGCTTATCCTTTTGCCATGGTTTTTTCCTTTAATGTCTTTAATAGTTGAATTTAATAAAACTACTAGCTAATGAATGTCTTAAATATGCAGGATAGGAAAAGTCCTCAGAACATGTTCAGGCCACTTTTATCAAGTGTTCCCAGTACAACCTTTTATGCCGGAAAAGCAAATTCTGCACACCATTCCCTTGTATCTAGGAATTCCTCTCTCACAACAAGCAGCAATACAAGCTCTGATCAAGGTACAAATTTTGCAGCAGATACTGTAAGCAGTGAAGAAGTGTTTGCCTTTGATAAAATTGAAACACTAAATGAAAACGAGGAATCAGTTGATATCCAGCACAATGAAGTGAGAGACCCTAAGATTGTTTTTTATCCGACTGAATCTGAAGATTCTGTTCGTCATGGTGGTATTGACACTGAAGGCAATGAAAATTCAGAAACTTCTCGCAACCGAGGTGACTTTTATGAAATTGGTGGTTCTGAAAATACAGCTATCTGTTATAATTGTCGTTGTTGTTACGAGGCCACTGAACAAGCTGAGAAGGATGTTACGCTTTGTACAGAATGTAGCAGGAAAATCACACTTCTGAGAGTCATCATCCCCGAGAGAACTTTGGCTGTTTCTAAAGACTCCTCAGTGATTTCAAAAAACATGCCTGAAGAAGGAAAAACATTATCATTATCTGAAACAGACCGACTAACAGTTGCATCTGAACTGCCTCAAGACAGTGACGTGGATGAGTTGAGGATTCGTCTCGGTGAAAAGGATGCTGAGGAATGTCAAACTTCGTGCAGTGAACTTATCCATGACCGCTTACAAAACAGCCCTCTTCCAAGTTCATCAGCAGAGGGAGGTGTAGAGATGAACCAATCAGGAGTTCATGATGAGAAACCTAATAATGATTTTGCGGACCAGAAGTTGCATCTCTACAGTGATCCCCCAAATTTGAATGTGAACCTCATGGAAGGCACTGGCATTTCTGTATTGCTGAAAAGATCTAGCAGCAACAAAGGACCTGTGCTTCAGGGCAGGAGTTTTACTGCTACGACCATATCTTACGATGATCTGTCTCTTGCAAGAGATAGTGTAAACATTACAAGAAGCTCAACAAGACGCGGCAGTTATTCAGCCTCATCATCGGTTGATCTCAGTTCAGTTAGACAGACAGAGTTTTGTGTGCAAAGGCAGTTGAGCGATAAGAAATTGGATGTGAACTGTGGATATGACTTACAAAACAAGCCTCCAAGCACCGGTCCATCTTTGTCTAGCACCTCAAACCATTTTCACGATGGATTAGTTCTCGCAACTCCGGAAACTTCTGGCAATACAGATTGTGGCTTTGTAGAGGAGATGCCCCAAGTTCTGCAAGAAATGCGAGCTTCAGCAATTACCATAACAGATGTAACTGGTGCATCTTCTGTAAGCTTGATTGGTGTTGAGGAAGATAAATTTGAATGTGAAGATAATAGTAAACTAACTAATGCTTGTAGCTCAGAAATTTTGAGCCAGAATGCTGTTGTTGTTCAGTCTGATGACAATTCAGTGGTATCATTTCCTAATCTTGGGGATTGCGTTTCATATGAAAATGTTGAAGACGATCCAAATAATGCGAGTGTATCATCCTTTCATGAAAAACATGATGTGCAGAATTCTAATGTTGATGAACCAAATGCTTTGGTTACTGCCAATAGTTCTAAAACTACAGAATCAGAAATCGAAGGGGGGGAAAACTACTGTGAGAATAATACTGGCACAGTGAATGATGATCTGTCCCTGGTCTCAAAGAATGCCCTGGATGAATTTCAGGAACTTCCTACTGAAAGTCCTTCCGATGATTGTATCACGGCTTCTGTTTCAGAGCTCAATACCTCCGAGTATTCCCATGGCATAGGTATGATATTTACTGTACCGAAATTTCAAATGAAAGGTTACCAATAATGATTTTGATTAAAATAAAGGTAAAAGGTTGTCATCATTCCTCCTCCTTTCAGAGTTGCACTCATCTATGCATATACCACAAGCATTTAAACAATTTTCGGAGACAAATTTATAGAATGATAATATATTCTTACTAAAACCTGCTTCAACTGATACTAATAGTGAGCTACTGGGTTTCAATATTGATTTTAGATAGTTAGGATGTTTGGAAACATTCTTGATTTATTCTCTGCAATCTAAAATCAATCAGTGATAATACTTCGAGTGATGTCGCTGATCTATGTTTATTCTCAGTCATTTGTTCCTTCAGGATAGTGGAGCCGCTATATTAATGTAACTTGGCTTCTAAGCTTTGTGTTAAGGACAAGACTTTTTTTAGTGTTATATGCTGCTTTCTGAATATCACAGATCCTTAAACATGTCTCGAATTTTGGTAAGGAATCCACAAGCAATGATATCTCAACACGTTATTATTTTATTGTCGGAGCCTTGAGGGTAGCCTTAGCTTTATATGAAGTTCATGGAGCAAAGATTGCCGCTTCAGTTTTCTATTGCAAAAGAGATTATACTTCTATAGTTTCTTCATAGATTGTGCCCTAGTGCTTGTAACCTATAGATAACGCGTTAGGGTAAAGAGCTCAGTAAATTGCTTATTCCGTAATCTTGTTTAGCTTTTTTTAAGTAAGCTAAAAAGAGCTTATTTTCATAGGCTTCTCTGACAAGCTTAATGAAATAAGCTAAAAAGAGCTTGTAAAAAGGTGATAAGCTATTTTCATAAGCTTATGAAAATGAAAATAAACTGTTTCTCATAAGCCGAAATAAGCTCAAAAGTCTTCCAAATGCTCCTTTGCCACTGAAACTTTCTTTTGATAAAATATTAGCACACAGCCAATTTCTTACAACTCTTGTAATGCTTTATGGCAGGGGGATCAACAGTTACAGTGGAGTGTGAAGGTGCAGGTAACACTAAAAGCCTTACACTCGAAGAGGCAACCGATACGATACTCTTTTGCAGTTCAATCATCCATGATCTTGCATATAAGGCTGCAACAACAGCAATAGAAAAGGAATTCTCTTACGACCCATTTGAAGTCTCTGAACCAGCAGTGACTTTACTAGGACAACCGAATTCTAATAGAAAAGACACTCGCAGCCGAACTGTCACCACACGCACATCGAAACCACACAAGGCCAGGCAGAGGAGGGTAGTCGAAACTAATGTCAAACCCGCTTCAGGCAAAACTGAGAATGACGAAAACATTGATGAGTCTTTCACACATAATCACAATAATGTTGGTCTTCCTAACAAGGTATATAGTAACACTATGAAGCCACTAAAGCTTGAATCAAAGTGCAATTGTATCATAATGTGAGAGTGCAATTTTCAGATTGTACTTATGATCCAAATAATGCTGGCAAATATAATACATGAGAGCTTAGTCATTAGTTATTGCCAATTTGTTTATGTTGGTTCCAATATATATTTTGTAACTAAAGCCACTTGTTATGTTTGACAAAATTGTAAAGTTTTTTTTATAGGACTTTTCCTTTGTTAGTAGGCGATTAGTTAGAGGCATTCTTGTGTGTTATTCCAGGATCATCAATGGAAGTGTGAAGTGGAAAAGCATTCATATTCATTAACATTGTTGCTATTATATTCATGTTGCCTTTTTATAGTTTTTTCGTACTACTAAGGATATCTCATCACCCTATGGGTAAGGAACTAATCCATTTCGGGGTACACGGTTGCCTCTCCTAGCAAGTGTCGCTAACATGAATTGAACCCTTGATCTTTTAGTCGTTCTGATGATCTGGCGGAGTTTTATATCACTAGATCAATGTTTTTGTTGGAGACCCTTTGATATTTGGGATTCATTTTGGACCCTGGTTGATTGAAATTGAGTCAGAAGGACCATTTAAAGGGCAAAACTTTTCATGCACAATTTGTTTTTCCATTTACAAATCTTGAACCTTAGATAGTGCCACTCAATCAATTTTGAAGTAGAAAAAGCAATAAATGTTGCATAAAAAAAATATAATTTTTCTTATGAAAATGATGATACAAAATCTCTATATGATGCCTTATATTAGGGACCATAGGGAGTGTGTAATTTACTTTGTTCGAGGTAAAATTAAGTAATAATAATAGTAAAGTAAATGGCTGATAGGGTAATGAAAAGATAAGATAGAGAATAGAATCATGAGTAGGATAAGCTCATTAAGATAATGATAATATTGATGTGGTGGTGGGATAGTGTTCAATATGACAATATGAAAGAAAAATTATACCAAAAATACGTTGGTCTAATTGTGGAAGACTCCACTTGATCTTTAAGGTTGATACTCGATTCATGAGAGCGACACTAGTTGAGAGAGACAACCATAAATTCTCAAGAAAGATGAGTTACCCAAAAAAAATGAAGAGATACATTTAGTAGTACCAAAAAAATCTAACTTTTCACCCTGAGATAGAAAATATATTAGATGAACATGATAGGATATCTTCACTTCAATAAACTTTGAGTTACAATATAATAGATGGAGTTATTGTATCTTGTTTATCTTATTATGTCCACCAAATTAGTCCAAAATGGTTTAACTAACCTTATTAATTGGAAAACTCAAAAATCTAAAAGTTAATAGAAGAAAATGGTGCATTTAATAGGTTATAAGAGTCTATTTAAAGTTTTTGAATATTGACTTTGCATTTTGAAAATTCCAAGTAAAAAAGATTTCCAAAGAAACAATATAATAGAAAAATATATTCCTTTCATATGTTGATGATCATATGAAAGTAACATATTCTTTTTCTACTCACATAAATCTAATAAGTGTCACCATGGCTAAACATGTGGTGGGGGAACTAAAACTCTTCAACAAAAGCAACATTAAATTACTAAGATTTGAACATCAATAATTAAGCAAGAAAAAAAAATCATCCTACATAATTTGTATCATCCATTATTTATATTTAATTAATATTAAAAAAATAATACAAATAAATAATGAATAATATGACAACGATGTATAAGTCTTATACTATCTTTACATCTATATTACATTCTTTTATAAATTAGGCATAATCATTTTAATTTCGCCGTCACAAATTGTATATGACATGATTTTCATTGAAACTTTAGTATAAATAATTTAGATAGTTGGCTTTTTTTTATTTATAAATTACTCCCATAAAACACGTGTCACATCTGTATTATTATTTAGAAGTACAAGTAACATGGTATCATTAAAAAAAACAAAAGCAATAATAATGAAATAGAAAGAAAGAGAAGGTTATTTAGTAGAACACATCCATCAAAATTATTATAATTCCAATAATACCCTTTTCTTCTTCATCATCTTCTTCTTCTTCTTTCTCTTTCATTCTATTATAATTTTCCATTTCTACATGGGTATGGATGCTGACGTGGCAGGCGGTGTTAAAACGACGTCGTCTTTTTCGATGTTACGGAATTACCCTCTCGTTGCTTCACTCCTTGCTTTCGCCATCGCTCAATCCATCAAATTCTTCACCACTTGGTCACTCTCTCTCTCTCTCTCTCTCTCTCTCTTCTCTTTCTCTCTCTTAGATCATTCATCAATTGGGTTTAAGGGAATAGTGTTGATTGTTGATTTCGCCATAGATCGATGTGTGTAAGGTTCTACAAATAGGGATTAGGGATTTGGAATTAGGAATGAATGCATTTCGGAGACCCAAAAGTTTGGTTATTACAATTTTAGAAAAAAGATGAAAACTTTGGTGATTTCAGAATGTTTATTATATGCACCCAATTTCTAGAGGTAGATGGAGGTTAAGAAAAAACCATAAGCAAAACGATTAAAAAAAGATTTAGAAATCGATGTTTTGTCAATAGACATGATTTATGATACAATTTGATCCATGTAACTAACTATTGGGATTTGGGATTAAGGCCTGGTTGTTGTTATTGTTGTGGTACGTACCGGTACCCAATTCGTACTCGGTGTTGATAGATCACTAGTTTTGAAGTATCTAGTACCCATGCTTCATAGCAATTCGGGTACTAGGCGATGTCGTTCAATCTATGTAGCTGATCCGATTTAGCGGGATAAAGGCTTGGTGGTTGTTGTTGTAGTTTGTAAGAGTCTAGCTAGCTGCTAACAGCTGTGGCATTCCTAATTGTATTCCTAACTGCCTCAATGAGGGCAATGATACATACTTCACTATACTATGATAGAAGTGAAGGTGTGATTTTGTTTTTTAGAGTATCTTGTTTCAGAAATTATGCCGACTTCCCGTAATGTTCAAGTTTTCGTTATGCATAGCTCTTCTCATTGTACTTAAAAGTTACACCCCTCACAACATAAATCTTGGAGGTCGGTGTAATTTCTAAAACAAGAGGGATGACAAATGTAATTAAGTCAAATTTGAGGTAAGTGTATAACACGAACCGGATCAAGGAAACTACTAGAGTAGTGAAAGAATACAAAATTTTACTGAATTTAACTCCTTTCTTGACTTAGATCAGTGTTGTGATCGTAGATGCAAGAAGGAGATAGAATCAGATCTTTCCTCACTCAGGATTATAGTCTTC